>NC_143037.1:61455000-61810000 GCF_057628025.1 Oncorhynchus mykiss
AAGGTTGCGCACCAGAGCTCCAGTGCTCCCCCACAGCCCGGTCTTTCAGGTGCCTCCTCTTAACCCCAAGCCTCCTGAAGGTCTTCCCAGCCTGGTGGTTCCTGTGGCAGCCCCACGCACCAGGCTGTCTCTCTGTCTCCTCCCTGCAGGTGGTCCTGTCTGTCCGGCGCCGCTGCCGGAGTCTCCCGCCTGTCCGGCGCCTCTGCCGGAGTCTCCCGCCTGTCCGGCGCCTCTGCCGGAGTCTCCCGCCTGTCCGGCGCCTCTGCCGGAGTCTCCCGCCTGTCCGGCGCCTCTGCCGGAGTCTCCCGCCTGTCCGGCGCCTCTGCCGGAGTCTCCCGCCTGTCCGCCGCCTCTGACGGAGTCTCCCGCCTGTCCGGCGCCTCTGCCGGAGTCTCCCGCCTGTCCGGCGCCTCTGCCGGAGCCTCCCGCCTGTCCGGCGCCTCTGCCGGAGCCTCCCGCCTGTCCGGCGCCTCTGCCGGAGCCTCCCGCCTGTCCGGCGCCTCTGCCGGAGCCTCCCGCCTGTCCGGCGCCTCTGCCGGAGCCTCCCGCCTGTCCGGCGCCTCTGCCGGAGCCTCCCGCCTGTCCGGCGCCTCTGCCGGAGCCTCCCGCCTGTCCGGCGCCTCTGCCGGAGCCCCTCTGCCCAGAGCTGCTGCCAGAGCCCCTCTGTCCCGAGCAGCTGCCCCTCTGTCCCGAGCAGCTGCCTCTCTGTCCCGAGCAGCTGTCTCTCTGTCCCGAGCAGCTGTCCCTCTGTCCCGAGCAGCTGTCCCTCTGTCCCGAGCAGCTGTCCCTCTGTCCCGAGCTGCCCCTCTGTCCAGTGGGGTCATTGAGAGGGGTGGTCATGCTGAGAAAGCCACGGAGGCGGACAATAAGGCGGACTAAGACAATGATGAGGTGGGGTCCGCGTCCCGCGCCAGAGCCGCCACCGCGGACAGACGCCCACCCAGACCCTCCCCTATAGGTCAAGGTTTTGCGGCCGGAGTCCGCACCTTTGGGGGGGGGTACTGTCACGTTCTGACCTTTATTTCTGTTGTTTTGTATTTATTTAGTATGGTCAGGGCGTGAGTTGGGTGGGCAGTCTATGTTTGTTTTTCTATGTTTTGGGGCAGTTCTATGTTTTCGGCCTAGTATGGTTCTCAATCAGAGGCAGGTGTCATTAGTTGTCTCTGATTGAGAATCATACTTAGGTAGCCTGGGTTGCACTGTTTGTTTGTGGGTGATTGTCTATGTTGATGGCTTGTTTCAGCACAGGTCTCATTTTGTAGCTTCACGGTCGAATTTGGTTTATTGTTTTTGTTACTCGTTTGTATAGTGTTCAGTTTTTCTTGATTAAAGATTTGCCATGGACACTTACCACGCCGCGTATTGGTCCTCAGATCCATCTCGTCTCTCCTCTTCGGATGAAGAGGAGGACGGCCGTGACAACGCCGTCATGGATTAAAATCCTGCAGCACACGCAAAGTCCCCCTGCTCAAGCCAGCGCATGTCCAGGCCCGTCTGAAGTTTGCCAATGACCATCTGGATGATCCAGAGGAGGAATGGGAGAAGGTCATGTGGTCTGATGAGACAAAAATAGAGATTTTTGGTCTAAACTCCACTCGTCGTATTTGGAGGAAGAAGAAGGATGAGTACTACCCCAAGAACACCATCCCAACTGTGAAGCATGGAGGTGGAAACATCATTCTATGGGGATGCTTTTCTGCAAAGGGGACAGGACGACTGCACCGTATTGAGGGGAGGATGGATGGGGCCATATATCGCGAGATCTTGGCCAACAACCTCCTTCCCTCAGTTAGAGCATTGAACATGGGTCGTGGCTGGGTCTTCCAGCATGACAACAACCCGATACACACAGCCAGGGCAACTAAGGAGTGGCTCCGTAAGAAGCATCTCAAGGTCCTGGAGTGGCCTAGCCAGTCTCCAGACCTGAACCCAATAGAAAATCTTTGGAGGGAGCTGAAAGTCCGTATTTCCCAGCGACAGCACCGAAACCTGAAGGATCTAGAGAAGGTCTGTATGGAGGAGTGGGCCAAAATCCCTGCTGCAGTGTGTGCAAACCTGGTCAAGAACTACAGGAAATGTATGATCTCTGTAATTGCAAACAAAGGTTTCTGTACCAAATATTAAGTTCTGCTTTTCTGATGTATCAAATACTTATGTCATGCAATAAAATGCATATTAAATTACTTAAAAATCATACAATGTGATTTTCTGGATTTTTGTTTTAGATTCCGTCTCTCACAGTTGAAGTGTACCTATGATAAAAATTACAGACCTCTACATGCTTTGTAAGTAGGAAAACCTGGAAAATCTGCAGTGTATCAAATACTTGTTCTCCCCACTGTATCTAATCATTAATCCCTACATGCACACCATTCATGGTACACACCATTCATGGTACACACCATTGCATGTCATTACATTAAAATGAACCAGTGGTTCCCCAACTTTTCACACGGTCCCTCTTCCATCATCGGGGAACATCCCACGCACATTTATTTTTTGCCATTTAAAAACTAAATTCCTGCAATTCTACACATTTTGTCATGGGGCAGATATACAGTGGGGCAAAAAAGTATTTAGTCAGCCACCAATTGTGCAAGTTCTCCCACTTAAAAGGATGATAGAGGCCTGTAATTTTCATCATATGTACACTTCAACTATGACAGACAAAATGAGAAAAAAAATCCAGAAAATCACATTGTAGGATTTTTTATGAATTTATTTGCAAATTATGGTGGAAAATAAGTATTTGGTCAATAACAAAAGTTTCTCTACTTTGTTATATACCCTTTGTTGGCAATGACAGAGGTCAAACGTTTTCTGTAAGTCTTCACGAGGTTTTCACACACTGTTGCTGGGTATTTTGGCCCATTCCTTGGTCCATGCAGATCTCCTCTAGAGCAGTGATGTTTTGGGGCTGTTGCTGGGCAACACAGACTTTCAACTCCCTCCAAAGATTTTCTATGGGGTTGAGATCTGGAGACTGGCAAGGCCACTCCAGGACCTTAAAATGCTTCTTACGAAGCCACTCCTTCATTGCCCGGGCGGTGTGTTTGGGATCATTGTCATGCTGAAAGACCCAGCCACGTTTCATCTTCAATGCCCTTGCTGATGGAAGGAGGTTTTCACTCAAAATCTCACGATACATGGCCACATTCATTCTTTCCTTTACACGGATCAGTCGTCCTGGTCCCTTTGCAGAAAAACAGCCCCAAAGCATGATGTTTCCACACCCATGCTTCACAGTAGGTATGGTGTTCTTTGGATGCAACTCAGAATTCTTTGTCCTCCAAACATGACGAGTTGAGTTTTTACCAAAAAGTTATATTTTGGTTTCATCTGACCATATGACATTCTCCCAATCTTCTTCTGGATCATCCAAATGCTCTCTAGCAAACTTCAGACGGGCCTGGACATGTACTGGCTTAAGCAGGGGGACACGTCTGGCACTGCAGGATTTGAGTCCCTGGCGGGATAGTGTGTTACTGATGGTAGGCTTTGTTACTTTGGTCCCAGCTCTCTGCAGGTCATTCACTAGGTCCCCCCGTGTGGTTCTGGGATTTTTGTTCACCGTTCTTGTGATCATTTTGACCCCACGGGGTGAGATCTTGCGTGGAGCCCCAGATCGAGGGAGATTATCAGTGGTCTTGTATGTCTTCCATTTCCTAATAATTGCTCTGTTTGAGGTTGTGGACAGGTGTCTTTTATACTGATAACAAGTTCAAACAGGTGCCATTAATACAGGTAAAAAGTTACAGGTCTGTGAGAGCCAGAAATCTTGCTTGTTTGTAGGTGACCAAATACTTATTGTCCACCATAATTTGCAAATAAATTCATTAAATATCATACAAAGTGATTTTCAGGATTTTTTTTCTTCTAATTTTGTCTGTCATAGTTGAAGTGTACCTATGATGAAAATTACAGGCCTCTCATCTTTTTAAGTGGGAGAACTTGCACAATTGGTGGCTGACTAAATACTTTTTTGCCCCACTGTATATATTTTTTTTTAAGTTTTAAAGCTAACTTCCTGCAATTTTACACATTTTGCCATGAGTGAATCAAACATAACAAAATCAATGGGCTAAAAAACCTAGCTTAAAAACATTAGCTGACATGGACTAGTTGATCGGAACATTTCTTGGAAATAGCTCTCCAAGCAAGGTCTGCCATGACCAGAGGAAACCTGCTGATGCAATTTATTGTATTTTATATTTGTTTTAGTTGCTGCTAATTACCAACTAATGTTATAGCAGTGTAGAGGAGTCTCAGACCTAAACTAATCAAGATCATATGAAGTGTATGTTGTCTTAAAAAGGACTCATGTGATAAAGCAGCACGTTGATGTGTCCCAGCTGCAGGGCGTTAACAGTGGAGGTGCTGTGGTCCAGACTAGCCACAGCCAGGTCAGTGTTTCCATCAGCACCAGCCACACTGTCCTGGAGGTGCAGCTCATATTGATCACAGGGCATGGAGAACTCTGGAACACATTACCCTGGGTCAGCGCTTCATGATTTGTCTTCATTAACTATTTCCTACATAGATGGGATGGACAGTATACACCCTGAACTGTGATATGAATACCATCTAAATCATTCTTGATACTACATTACTGTATCCAATGACACAATTCAATACTTTTCTAGACACCCTTTTTTGTGACTATTGTCGTTACATCATTGGATTTGTAATTGCATAGAATGATATGCTTGACTGTATAGTGTAAGTTCAGACCCACCTGTGATCTTTCCCTGTCTGTTCTTCTGGACCTTCTATTGGATGGATGTGCCCACCAGCAGGTAGACATCACATGCAGGGCTCAGCAGGATGTTCTCTAGAATCAGCAGTTTCACCTCTGCTGCACCTACATTCTTTGTGAAGGTTAGATGTCATAGTTAAAGCACGGCGTACGAACGGCACATGCCATTTGCTACATCGAGAAACCAGACCAACTCCGTTGCAGTATGATTCGCACGCCATCAATAGCTACCAACCCTCAAAGGCACGCCTTTAATCAAATGTTTAATCTAAACTCTAGATCACATTTACTCCACACAAAAAGGCATACAAAGCTCTCCCTCCATCTTCCTGATTCTTGCTTACAAGCAAAAACTATAACAGGAACAACCAGTGACACGCTCAATTCGGAAGTGGTCTAATGAAGCGAATGCTAAGCTACAGGACTGTTTTACTAGCACAGACTGGAATTAGTTCTGGGATTCATTCGATGGCATTAAGCAGTTTACCCCATCAGTTACCGGCTTCATTAATAACTGCATCGATGACAACGTCCCCACAGTCACTGTACATACATATCCCAACCAGAAGCCATGGATTACAGGCAACATCCGGACTGAGCTAAATGCTGGAGCTGCCACTTTCAAGGAGCGGGACACTAATCCGGACGCTGATAAGAAAGCCGGTGTGAGTAAGACCTTTAAACGGGTTAACATTCACAAGGCCACAGGGCCAGATGGATCGCCAGGACGCGTACTCGGAGCATGCGCTGACCAGCTAGCAAGTGTCTTCACTGACATTTTCAACCTCTCCCTGACCCAGTCTGTAATACCTACATGTTTCAAGCAGACCACCATCATCCTAAGGCTGGGCAATATGGCCTAAAAATCAGCTTGATTTTAAAAATGTATGGGCGATTCACAAGATATCTCCTATCTATACAGTGCATTCAGAAAGTATTCAGACCCCTTTGTCCACATTTTGTTACGTTACAGCCTTATTCTAAAATGGAGTCAATTGAGAATAAAAAAAGTAATAATAATCAACACACAATACCCCATAATGACAAAGCAAAAATAAGTTTGTAGAAATCTTTGCAAATTTAGGAAAAAAATCAAATTAAATTAAAATCAAATTAAATTTAATTCACCTTTACTGAAGAACCTTTGGCAGCAATTACAGCCTCAAGTCTTCTTGGATATGACGCAACAAGCTAGGCACACTTGTATTTGGGGAGTTTCTCCAATTCTTTTCTGCAGATCCTCTCATGCTCCGTCAGGTTGGAGGGGAGCTGCACAGCTTTTTTCAGGTCTCTCTGGAGATGTCCAAGTCCGGGCTCTAGCTGGCCCACTCAAGGACGTTCAGAGACCTGAATCCCCTCCTGCATTGTCTTAGCAGTGTACTGGGGGTCGTTGTCCTGTTGGAAGGTTAACCTTTGCCCCAGTCGGAGGTCCTGAGTGCTCTGGAGCAGGTTTTCATCAAGGATCTCTGTACTTTGCTCTGTTCATCTTTCCCTCGATCCTCACTACTCTCCCAGTCCCTGCCGCTGAAAACATCCCCACATCATTATGCTGCCACCACCATGCTCCACTGTAGGAATGGTGCCAGGTTTCCTCCAGACGTGACGCTTGGCATTCAGGCCAAAGAGTTCAATCTTGGTTTCATCAAACCAGAGAATCTTGTTTTGCATGGTCTGAGAGTCCTTTAGGTGCCTTTGGCAAACTCCAAGTGGGTTGTCATGTGCATTTTACTGAGGAGTGGCTTCTGTCTGGCCACTCTACCATAAAGGCCTAATTGGTGGAGTGCTGCAGAGATGGTTGTCGTTCTGGAAGGTTCTCCCATCTCCACAGAGGATCTCTGGAGCTCGGTCAGAGTGACCATCAGGTTTTTGGTCACATCCCTGACTAAGGCCCTTCTCCCCCGATTGCTCAGTTTGGCCGGGCGGCAAGCTCTAGGAAGAGTGTTGGTGGTTCCAAACTTCTTCCATTTAAGAATGATGAAGGCCACTGTGTTCTTGGGGACCTTCAATGCTGCAGAAATCTTTTGGTACCCTTCCGCAGATCTGTGCCTCGACATAATCCTGTCTCAGAGCACTATGGACAATTCCTTCGACCTGGCTTGGTTTTGGTTCTGACATGCACAGTCAACTATGGTACCTTATATGTGTGTGCCTTTCCAAATCATGTCCAATCAATTGAATTTACCACAGGTGGACTGCAATCAAAATGTAGAAACATCTCAAGGGTGATCATTGGAAACAGGTCTCATAAAGGATCGGAATAGTTATGTAAATTAGCTCTTTCAAATTAGTGTTTTTGTTTAGTTTTTTGCAAAATGATCTACAAAACTTTTTTCGCTTTGTCATTATGGGGTATTGTGTGTAGATTGAGAACATATTTTTATTTAATACATTTTAGAATAAGGCTGTAACATAACAAAATGTGGAAAAAGTTCAAGGGTCTGAATACTTTCCAAATGCACTGTTTATCTCGATTTTTAAAAACGTTCTAAATAAGCTTTGTTGCACAGTTACACTGCAGCTTCATATCTTGGCTGCCAGTTGAGGACTTGTGAGGTGTCTGTTTCTCAAACTAGACCCTCTACTGTACTTGTCCTCTTGCTCAGTTGTGCCTCCCACTCTATTCTGGTTAGAGCCAGTTTGCGCTGTTCTGTGAAGAGAGTAGTACACATCGTTGTACGAGAGCTTCAGTTTCTTGGCAATTTCTCAGATGGAATAGCCTTCATTTCTCAGAACAAGAATAGACTGACGAGATTCAGAAGAAAGTTATTTGTTTCTGGCCATGTTGAGCCTGTAATCGAACCCACAAATGCTGATGCTCCAGATACTCAACTAGTCTAAAAGGCCAGTTTTATTGCTTCTTTAATCAGAACAAACAGTTTTCAGCTGTGCTAACATAATTGCAAAAGGGTTTTCTAATGATCAATTAGCCTTTTAAAATAATCAACTTTCATTAACTAATACAACGTGCCATTGGAACACAGGAGTGATGGTTGCTGATAATGGGCATCTGTACGTCATTGTAGATATATAACAAATCAGCAGTTTCAAGCTACAATAGTCATTTACAACATTAATGTCTGCACTGTATTTCTGATCAATTTGATGTTATTTTAATGGACAACAAATTTGATTTCTTTCAAAAACAAGGGCATTTCTAAGTGATGCTAAACTTTTGAACGGTAGTGTATATGTATAGCTACCTCAATTACCTCGTACTGTATATAGCCATGTCATTTTTACTCGTTATTTACTGTGTATTTATTCCTCGTGTCACTATTTCTATTTGATCTAATCTTTACCTCTGCATTGTTGGAAATGGACCCATAAGTAAGCATTTCACCTTTACTCCAGACCTGTTGTCTACAAAGCATGTGACAAATACAATTTGATTTAGTCAACTTTGCAATCATATTTTGCATCATTACATTTACATTTCAGTCATTTAGCAGACACTTATCCGGAGCAACTTACAGTAGTAATTAAGGTTAAGTGCCTTGATCAAGGGCACGTTGGCAGATTATTTTCACCTAGTCGGTTCGGGCTTTCGAACCAGCAACCTTTCAGTTACTGGCCCAACACTCTTAACAACTAGGCTACCTATAATTGACTGTTCTACAACATTGCACAGTGGTACTGTCATCTCTGACTAATATTAGGTCCCTCTTTTGACCCTAGAGTTTTTTCATTTTCAGACGGGTGACCCCATAGCAAACCTGGCGACGGTCCAGATGGCTAGACCAACTCTACTAGCTGTGACATCACAGTAACGCAAGTCAGCCTGTTATTTATAGCCGTGTATACCCCTGGAGGGCTGCTGTCTGCCAGCCACGAGCTGAGATGATCGAAGGAAACTATTTTAAAAGGAGCTAAAGTTCTTCTACTCCTCTGATGTTCCTGTCCCTCGCTCCTAAAAATACATCTGATTGTGGTCCTTGAGCCAGTATTTGATTCTTAGCTATAGTATGATAATCCATCTCCACAGACTACTTCAAAAACAAGGTAAGAAATGTAGGAATTTATTAAACGGAAAACCTTATACAGAGATTCTTGTATTTTGGCCTTGAGCTTAGCCCGTTTTCAGTCCTGACAGCAAGATGAGATCTCCCTGTTTCCCTACTCTCTCCATCTCAGAGATGTAACCAGGTGTAAGTAGACTCAGAGAATTTAAGAAACCCTGAGGGAAGGAAAATGCATAACAAGCCTATTATTGACAGTGACAAACTGACATCTTACAATTAACCTAATATGTTGAACTTGTGATAAAATAATCTGAGGTTTATCATATGCTATCCTGGCACAAGGCAAATCATATATAAATGTATTGAAATAACCTGATAAATCACAGGTTAGATTGAATTTGTATTGGACTGCCATCCTTAAACCAGTTCTCGTTATAATTACATTGTTGACTAGCTACTTTAACGGTCACTCCCTACAGGCTTTTCTCCAGGGTTGAGTGCACGGCAACGTGGAGGAACTCACCGTAATGAGTTGTAGGAGTCAGGGAATCCATCCACGTCTGCATCTTTCACTATGGTCCAATCAAACACCAATCTCGCCAGAGCACTGAAGGTGTTTCCTGCACAATCAACAATTTGGGGGTTAAAGACATGGCTTAATACATGTGCCCATTGCTTGGGATTTGATTTAACGTACATAAAAATGTAGATGGCCCAATTTAGTTTAACTAAAAATATATATTATATGTGACATGCAAAACATTGTCTTGTGAATTTGATGTGAAGTGTTGAAAGGACAACCATTTACACTCGTAGGAATTGGCCTATATGGATTGGGCTAAATTGAAATGTTTCTTACAGAAGAAATATGAAAAGCATATGCACAACAATGGTAGCCATTGAAAGGGAACCGTTTGGATACTATGGTGAAATTATTAGACCAAAATGTGAGGACAACAGTTCATCTCACAAGAAAGAATCCAAACATTATACTGTTGAATTCATGTGCATTTTACTTTTACTCTACTGTTCACAGAATTTTGTGATAATGAAAATCCTTGAAAATGTGGGGTAGGTGCAACATAAGATGAAATAAATGACAAAGTGTGCAGTAAAGTCCTTTAAATGCACTTATGACTCCAAGAAGAGTCTTCAACAGCTTTCATGAGCTCTCCTGGCTGTGCCGTTGCGGAACTAAACCAAGCACAATTGTAATTATTTTGTTTGGAACACAACCCTGCATCCCCAACATCACACAATTACTGTTGTTGTTTACGCATATAAAGGATAAATCACTGTGGACAAGACTGAAAATAGAGCACACTAGTTTGACAAGTCCCTAAAGGTTGCAGTCACATAAGCCCAAACAAAACCAGCAATCCTCTCAAGACGATATTTTAGCTATTCTATTTGACAGATCTGAGCGTAGTACACATCAAGGCCAAAACAAACACCAAAATGCAATGCGCCTTTGGGGATGTCATCAAAGAGAATCAGGTTGTGGCGCCAGCTCATGTAAAAGAGTGTCTGTGCCTGGCCATAATGAAACCAGTGAGACAGAACAAACAGGGACATTAACTTCTGCCTCACGACATCACAATCATCACTACTGGAAAAGTCGTTAAACCCTTCTAGTGCACACAACAATGTGGATCTCTCTACGCATTTTACTGAAGCGGGTAGCACTTACAGTTGTTCTTATATCTCTGTAGAAACACTGCAATTTTATTAACATGTTGATACATAGCAATTGAGTAATTATATTGTCAAAAGAATACACAAGTGGAATCAGGAATTTATGATACAATGTTGATTCAATGTTATGAGTAATTAGTGTTACTACATAGGTAGTTGTTATGATGACAGCACATGCCGATGTAAAAGGTCTTTGTTGACCAAAAGGGAACCAATGACACAAACTGTCAAGTAAAACATAAGAGTGTATCCTTGGACACTCCCCCTCAGAGTCCAGTGCGTAGATCTTCAGTTCCAACGGTGAGTCCTCCAGGTGCAGCTCTCTGGTGGTGGACACTATCTGGATCTCACTGATTACGTCCACGATGGCATCACAGCACAGCACCTGTCCCCTTACTGAGGAGAGGGGAAACGAGTCACATACACAGGTACTGTATCAACATTTGAGACATCTACAGAACCAGAAGTGTATATTAAAGTCAGGAATCATCACACTGCCCTATCAGCAGAGGGAGCACACCCCCATCCACATCCACAGGGCTGCAGTGGAGAAGGTGAAAAGTTCCTCAGCGTCACTGACAAACTGAAATGGTCTACCCACACAGGGGATGCTGTAGAAATTTGGCTTGGCCACTAAGACCCTCAAACGTTTACAGATGCACAATTGAGAGCATCCTGTAGGGCTGTATCACCGCCTGCTACGGCAACTGCACCGCCCACAACCGTAGGGCTCTCCAGAGGGTGTTGCGGTCAGCCCAACGCATCACAGGGAGCACAATGCCTGCCCATCAGGACACCCAGTGTCACAGGAAGGCCGAAAAGATCAAGGACCTCACCCGCTATCGTCCAGGAGAGGTCAGTGCAGGTGCATCACAGCTGGGAGCGAGATACTGAAAAACAGACTGAAAAACAGGCCATCACTAGCCGGCCTCCACCCAGTCACTAGCCGGCCTCCACCCAGTCACTAACCGGCTACCATCCGGTTACGCATCCCTGCACCTTAGAGGCTGCTACCCTATGTACAGTTGAAGTCGGAAGTTTACATACAGCTTAGCCAAATACATTTAAACTCAACTCCTGACATTTAATCCGAGTAAAAGGTCCCTGTCTTAGGTCAGTTAGGATCACCACTGTATTTCCAAAATGTGAAATGTGAGAATAATAGTAGAGAGAATGATTTACTTCAGCTTTTTTTCTTTCATCAAATTCCCAGTGGGACAGAAGTTTACATATACTAATTGAGTGTTTGGTAGCATTGCCTTTAAATTGTTTAACTTGGGTCAAATGTTTTGAGTAGCCTTCCACAAGCTTCCCACAATAAGTTGGGTGAATGTTGTCCCATTCCTCCTGACAAAGCTGGTGAAACTGAGTCAGGTTTGTAGGCCTCCTTGCTCGCACACACTGTATGCTTGGGGTCATTGTCCATTTGGAAGACCCATCCCAACAAGCTTTAACTTCCTGACTGATGTCTTGAGATGTTGCTTCAATATATCCACATAATTTTACTTCCTCATGATGCCATCTATTTTGCACAAAGCACCCCCACAACACGATGCTGTCACCCCCATGCTTCACGGTTGGGATGGTGTTCTTCAGTTTGCAAGCCTCCCCATTTTTCCTCCAAACATAACGTTATGGCCAAACAATCCTATTTTTGTTTCATCAGACCAGAGGACATTTCTCCAAAAAGTATGATCTTTGTCCCCATGTGCAGTTGCAAACCATAGTCTAGCTTTTTTAAGGAGGTTTTGGAACAGTGGCTTCTTCCATGCTGAGCGGCCTTTCAGGTTATGTCGCTATAGGACTTTTTTTTACTGTGGAAATAGATACTTTTGTTCCTGTATCCGCCAGCATCTTCACAAGGTCCTTTGCTGTTGTTCTGAGATTGATTTGCACTTTTCAAGCAAAGAGGCACTGAGTTTGAAGGTAGGCCTTGAAATACATCCACAGGTACACCTCCAATTGACTCAAATGACGTCAATTAGCCTATCAGAAGCTTCTAAAGCCATGACATCATTTTTTGGAATTTTCCAAGCTGTTTAAAGGCACAGTCAACTTAGTGTATGTAAACTTCTGACCCACTGGAATTTTGATACAGTGAATTATAAGTGAAATAATCTGTCTGTAAACAATAGTTGGAAAAATGACTTGTGTCATGCACAAAGTAGATGTCCTAACCGACTTGCCAAAACTATAGTTTGTTAACAAGAAATTTGTGGAGTGGTTGAAAAACGAGTTTTAATGACTTCAACCTAAGTGTATGTAAACTTCTGACTTCAGCTGTAAATAGACATGAAAAACTAGTCACGTTAATAATGTTTACATAATGTTTTACCAATTTCATATGTATATACTGTATTCTAGTCAAGGCCATCCTATTCAACCTGTGCTGTACATACAGTGCCCTGCAAAAGTATTCATCCCCCTTGGCGTTATTCTTATTTTGTTTCATTACAACCTGTAGTTTAAATAGATTTTTATTTGGATTTCATGTAATAGACATACATAAAATAGTTCAAATTGGTGAAGTGAAAACAATTACTTGTTTCACAAAAGTATACAAAATTTAAAAAACTGAGAATTGGTGCGTGCATATGTATTCACCCCCTTTGCTATGAAGCCCCTAAATAAGATCTGGTGCAACCAATTACCTTCAGAAGTCACATAATTAGATAAATAAAGTCCACCTGTGTGCAATCTAAGTGTCACATGATCAGTCACATAATCTCAGTATACATATACATCTGTTCTGAAAGGCCCCAGAATCTGCAACACCACTAAGCAAGAGGCACCACCAAGCAAGCGGCACCATGAAGACTAAGGAGCTCTCCAAACAGGTCATGGACAAAGTTGTGGAGAAGTACAGATCAGGGTTGGGTTTTAAAAAATATCCAAAACTTTGAACATCCCACGGAGCACCATTAAATCCATTATTAAAAAATTTAAAGAATATGGCACCACAACAAACCGGCCAAGAGAGGGCCGCCCACCAAAACTCACGTACCAGGCAAGGAGGGAATGAATCAGAGAGGCAACAAAGACACCAAAGATAGCCCTGAAGGAGCTGCAAAGCTCCACAGCGGCGATTGGAGTATCTGTCCATAGGACCACTTTAAGCCATACACTACACAGAGCTGGGCTTTACAAAAGAGTGTCCAGAAAAACGCCATTGCTGTAGAATAAGCAAACACATTTGGTGTTCACCAAAAGGCATCTGGGAGACTCCCCAAACATATGGAAGAAGGTACTCTAGTCAGATGAGACTAAAATGTATATTTTTCGCCATCAAGGAAAACGCTATGTCTAGCACAAACCCAACACCTCTCATCACCCCAAGAACACCATCCCAACAGTGAAGCATGGTGGTGGCAGTATCATGCTGTGGGGATGCTTTTCTATCGGCAGGGACTGGGAAACTTGTCAGAATTGAAGGAATGGTGGATGCCCAAGGAATGATGGATGCAAGAATGGGCTGCCATCAGTCAGGATGTGGCCCAGAAGTTAATTGACAGCATGCCAGGGCGGATTGCAGAGGTCTTGAAAAAGAAGGGTCAACACTGCAAATATTGACTCTTTGCATCAAATTCATGTAATTGTCAATAAAAGCCTTTGACACTTATGAAATGCTTGTAATTATACTTCAGTATTCCATAGTAACATCTGACAAAAATATCTAAAGACACTGAAGCCGCAAACTTGGTGGAAATTAATATTTGTGTCATTCTCAAAACTTTTGGCCACGACTGTATGTGAACACCCCTTCAAATTAGTGTATTTGGCTATTTCAGCCACACTTGTTGCTGACAGGTGTATAAAATTGAGCACACAGCCATGCAATCTCCATAGACAAACAAACATTGGCAGTAAAATGACCTTATTGAAGAGCTCAGTGACTCAACGTGGTGCTGTCATAGTATGCCACCTTTCCAACAAGTCAGTTTGTCAAATCTCTGCCTGGCTAGAGCTGCCCCGGTCAACTGTAAGTGGTTTTATTGTGAAGTGTAAATGTCTAGGAGCAACAACGGCTCAACCGCAAAGTGGTAGGCCACACAAGCTTACAGGATGGGCCCGCCAAGTACTGAAGCACGTAGCACGTAAAAATAGTCTGTCCTCTGTTACAACACTTACAACCAATTTCCAAACTACCTCTTAAAGCAAAGTCAGCACAAGAACAGTTTGTCAGGAGCTTCATGAAATGAGTTTCCATGGCCAAGCAGCCGCGCACAAGCCTAAGATCACCATCTGGAATGCAAAGAATCAGCTTGAGTGGTGTAAAGCTTGCCGCCATTGGACTCTAGAGCAGAAACTCGTTCTTTGGAGTGAAGAATCACCTTTTTACCATCTGGCAGTCCGACAGAAGAATCTGTGTTTGGAGGATGCCAGAAGAACGCTACCTGCCTAAAAGCATAGTGCCAACTGTATCATTTGATGTTAGAGGAATAATGGTCTGGGGCTATTTTTCATGGTTCGGGCTAGGCCCCTTAGTTCCAGTGAAGGGAAATCTTAACACTACAGCATACAATGACATTCTAGACGATTGTGTGCTTCCACCTTTGTGGCAACAGTTTGGGGAAGGCTCTTTCCTGTTTCAGCATTACAATGCCCCCGTGCACAACGCGAGGTCCATTCAGAAATGGTTTATCGAGATTGGTGTGGAAGAACTTGACCGGCCTTCACAGAGCCCTGACCTTAACTCCATCGAACCCCTTTTAGATGAGTTGGAACACTGACTGCGAGCAAGGCCTAATCGCCCAACATCAGTGCCAGACCTCAGTAATGCTCGTTGCTGAATAGAAGCAAGTCCCCGCAGCAATGTTCCAATATCTAGTGGAAAGCCTTCCCAGAAAAGTGGAGGCTGTTATTTAATGCAAAGGGATGACCAACTCCATATTAATGCCCATGATTTTGGAATGAGATGTTTGACGAGCAAATTTATGAATGTTCTCAGCAAACATTGGAGATTAAATATAATTCACGTTGTCAACAATCTAAGCCAACCCTGTCTGTTTTGCCCCATAGTTGCTTACGTGTCTGTTTTGATGCTAAACACCCAACCCGTCTATAGCATTGGAGTAAACCGCTGATTTACACTATTACACAATGCCGTAAACCAGTGTTCTTCATTCCTTTTACTGGGCCCACAGGGATGTACTTTTTTGTTCTAACCTAGCACTACCAATCCTGATTCAGCTAATCAAGGGAAATGTTTCAACATATAGTTAATAGGGCTGACTTGTGCACTACACTGAGTAGATTGTCTGCTGAAGCCGTTAGGCTAAATCACCTCAACTTTCATTTACCGAAGCATAACAAGTCCTTATCATTAAGAGTTTAGAGAATCTATACAGCTCTTATCTCAACCATCATGAACTAGTTGATGAGCAAGTAGTGGCACTTTACCCTTTCATGTTAGCCTCATATCATGCTGCTTCAAAAAGGCCACAAAGGCTATTTGACCAAAAGCTTACCCACAATAAACTGACATTTGCATTGACACCAAGTAAGCAGATGTTCTCTCTTCATCCAAGCAGGTACTCTACTCCAGTGGTTCCCAACTTTTTTTTGTTGCTCTGCACAGAGTACCCCTGATGTACCCCCTCATGTGAATTTTACCAGTAAGTCTGTGGTTTCATGAGTCTTCAAGTATCCCCTGTGGATAGGCGAAGTACCCCCAGGGGTCCTACTACACCTGGTTAGAAACCCCTGCTCTACTCACCGACATCCTCAGCCAGTATGATGCTGGTGAGTCTGGAGGAATGTGTGGAGCAGGCCTGGAGAACAGCTCTCTGGGAACACTGTCTGCTGAGGTCAGCCTCTACAGCCTCGATGCTGGCCACCTCTGGTCTGGTGGAAGACCTGGAGGTACGAAAGGTACTGTATTCAGACACTCTGGGGAGAAAATAAGTGTATAGATAAATACTTATATTTATTCAAAACAAACACATTTTGCTTCATCTGGTTGCTTTCTGTCCTCTTCAGCAAAACCTGGTGAGCATAAATCGGTCTAATAAATCAGATTTTGCCCAATGACATGTTGGAAGCTGTTATCTAATGACAGGAAAGAATACAAATCTGTTTTGACAGGAAATGTATATGATTGATTAGGCACAGATTCTAAAATGAAAGGCATAAAGTTGATTGAGTATTTATAAACTTGTACCATCAGCTCTTGTACCGTCAGCTTTAAGTCACTCAAATATTACACAAATAAACATTAGACATGGAAAAAAGTATAGAATTTAAAGAAAATTAGCTTTAACCCGCAAAATGTTCTCTGCACCACATAGGCAAAATGTGTAGAATTGCAGGAAATAAGCTGGGGGGGTTCTCCAATGTAGGAAGGGGGGCCATACCGGACTGGTTATAGCGTTAATAGAGAACTTCACTTTCCATGAAACAAAATCTTTCTGATTTCAGATTTACTTGACTATACGCCACAATGTAACAGGTCATGTTGCAACGCGTCCCACACGACCTATGAGTAAGATATGAAAGACGATACCTGCGTGGACCAAGCAATACAGTTGTCTGTTTCCTAGCGGTAATCTTTTTTAAATTTTTTTTTTACAGATATTCACCTACCATCTGTAACAGCCTTCAGTTGCTTCCAATGTGAAGTTTATTCTGGTGCTTCGGGCAAGTGGTAATAACACGTTGGGGATATTCAACTTTGACGAGGCACTTGTGGTGTGAATTTAACTTGATATTAACAAAAACACTGATAGCGTATTCAGCGCAAAAATCGCGATTTCCGACAGCCAGATAGATTGCAGGTACTGCTATTATCAATATATAAAAAAATACAAAATAAAATATGTTAGAGGTTATAGCCAACTAGCCTACAGTGCAATAATTGAATATTTCTTCCATCCTCAATTATCCTAACGTTTCCGACAGTGATCAACACCGGGTAACCTAATCGTTACAACGAATTAACATGACTACTGTAACCATTTCCTTCATCAAACATTCGAACCATTGATAGTTACCTTAGTTTCAATTTCTGACAATAACGGAGAGCGGCAGCCACATAACTTTGATACTTTCGCCGGTTCCTAAAAATGTACGCCTTCAATTCAAATACCCTTCAAATATCTTGGAGAGAATATATAGCAGACCTTCCCCTACTATCTAAGTTTAGGATAAAAAGTAATTTCAACAAAAATTATGTAGAAATACCCGCCTTTACAAATAATTAGAGCTGCAGCGTGCATGCTGGCTGGGTGTCAGTTGACGTCATTTACAAAGTAAAGTAGTGGATGTGATGCGAGGATGACGCTTTGTTAAAGATGCAGTAGTGCTCAGCTTTTAGCCCACCAGCAACATGCAGCGACCTACAGTATGTATCATTACCACCACAACTGGCACATACTTCATATATTTTGTCATTTCCTACTCCCTATATATAGCCATGTTATTTTCACTCGTTCTTTTAATTCGTTATTCACTGTGTATTTATTCCTCGTGTCACAATTGTTTTAGTACATGTTTTATTATTTACCTTATCTTTAACTCAGCATTGTTGGAAATGGACCTGTAAGTAAGCATTTTCCTCTTAGTCTACACCTGTTATACAGGAAGCAAGTGTCAAATAAAATTGGATTTGACTATACAGCTGAGCCACCTATTGAGGGAGAGCTCAATCAGTTTGATCATCAGGTGAATTATGGATGTTTGTTATAACAACAGGGCTATAATGTACACACCTGTACATTTTGGGATGACTGGGATGGGTTACCATATCCCTAGTGTAGCCAATCTCAAGATATTCAACTACTGGTAGTCTGATACATAGAGTTCTACTGATACAAGCAATTATAGTGTGGTTTCAAAACACAGATTGTACTCATGTCTGTTTCTCTTTGACCCCAGACTTCTGAGGATCACCGTACAGCATTAGTTAGTGAGTAGTGAACGACTGTCAGTAACCCAATTATTCCTCTAACTACCAGCCTCTCTGTCTCTATTTCTCACCAGTCACCACCAGCAGAGGACTGAGTTAAGTACATGCATGTCCTATGGATTACCCATTTATATTAATTAGTGCCAATCTAAACCATGGCGTTAGTTGACACTGAAATGGGAACATAATATAGCTGGCCCCAACCACTTACGACTAGACGAGTTAAGTAAATTAGCTGGGAGCCAGAGAGGACGACTCATAATAATAATAATAATACATAAGACGAACTGTTTCGGCTGGGAAGCATGCGGAGGCCTTTAAGAGGTCTGTGTTTGATCTTATTGAACTATTTGCTCCAGTGGTGGCTGGTGGCACCTTCATTGGGGTGGCAGGGTAGCCTACTGGTTAGAGCGTTGGACTAGTAACCGAAAGGTTGCAAATTCAAAGTTGTTCTGCCCCTGAACAGGCAGTTAACCCACTGTTCCTAGGCCGCCATTGAAAATAAGAATTTGTTCTTAACTGACTTGCCTAGTTAAATAAAGTTTTTTTTTTTTTTTTTTTTAAACAAGGACTAAAATAGCACTTTTCAAGGACCCAAAACAGACCGAATAAAGAGAGGGGTGGGCTCAAGGAAGGTGTATGGGGAGGGTTTGGATACGAACCCGGTTTAGGATAAGGGGCAGATTGGGTTCAGAATACGAACCTGATTTAAGGTGGCCTGCTGGGGTGGAACAGAGTGGGCATGTGGATTGGTAGTGGAGAAGAACTACCTGCCCTCCAGGACACCTACACCACCCGATGTTACAGGAAGGCCATAAAGATCATCAAGGATCATCAACCACCCGAGCCACTGCCTGTTCACCCCGCTATCATCCAGAAGGCGAGGTCAGTACAGGTGCATCAAAGCTGGGACCGAGAGACTGAAAAACAGCTTCTATCTCAAGGCCATCAGACTGTTAAACAGCCACCACTAACATTGAGTGGCTGCTGCCAACACACTGACACTGACACTGACTCAACTCCAGCCACTTTAATAATGGGAAATGATGTAAATATATCACTAGCCACTTTAAACAATGCTACCTTATATAATGTTACTTACCCTACATTATTCATCTCATATGCATACGTATATACTGTACTCTATATCATCGACTGCATCCTTATGTGATACATGTATCACTAGCCACTTTAACTATGCCACTTTGTTTACATACTCACCTCATGTATATACTGTACTCGATACCATCTACTGTATCCTGCCTATGCTGCTCTGTACCATCACTCATTCATATATCCTTATGAACATATACTTTATCCCCTTACACTGTGTATAAGACAGTAGTTTTGGAATTGTTAGTTAGATTACTTGTTGGTTATTACTGCATTGTCGGAACTAGAAGCACAAGCATTTCGCTACACTCGCATTAACATCTGCTAACCATGTGTATGTGACAAATACAATTTGATTTGATTTGAAGTGAATGGACTGGAGACCGTTCCAGCCATTACTATGAGCCCATACTCCCCAATTAAGGTGCCACCAGCCACCACTGGAGCAAATACTTCAGGAAGATCAAACACAGACCTCTTAAAGGCGTCCGCATGCTTCCCAGCCGAAACAGTTCAGAAGAGTTTGTGCATATATCACGATGACATTTTGTGACGTTTTTGTTAGTTTTGGATTTCGGTAAGGGTTTTTTCGGCAGTTCGGGCAGACTAAACATTTGTAAAATAGCTTAAAGTCTGGGTAGGATGGGTGGGAGGTAACACAATAGGTATGTCTGCAAGAATACAAGGAGAGTGTAGTCTTTTGACCTTTTATTGAAACAGGTTTGTTGGTCTTTTGTAGGCTTCAAATGATGAGAAATGTCACCGCTGATGAATGATGGTGTGTCTAGGAACAAACAGAGGAAGCAATCACTTAACATCAAGGTATAAAGGTTAAATCAGCACTATTAAGTCAGGAGGTAACGAGAAACAATACAAAAGGATAACTTTGCCTTGGCCGCCACACTGCATTCATACGTTAATCATTGTCAATGAACGCAGCTCTGCGTTGGGTACCTGTTGGTTTGCCACATCAGCCTGCCTCTCTCGTACCGGACACTTCCAGTCTCCAGCAACATGGGCACCCCTACAGTTGACACACACAACTTTTCCCACCGAAACTACACAATCCTCTGTCCCATGCCCTACTGCACACTTTCTACATCTTGGAATCTCCCTCCAAACACACTTCTGTGACATGACCATAAACGTGGCACCAAAAACACAGCAGTAGATTCGGCACAAAAGCTCTAACAGGATAACTGATATATCCTAACATGACTTTGTTGGGTAAAGACTGATTCAGCACTTAAAAGGACAGACTGTGACACCTCTGTTTCACCACACTCCCCACCTAGCCTGTGTCACACCAAACGATGGGAGTCACAAACACCGGGAATCTTTCATTTCAATTGCTCGACCTTCACACTTAACGCAACCTGAGAAATCACTCCTTTCAATGGTGCCTTATTCCTAAGAGCAAGGTAAGAAACAGATCTTGACCGAGTTGCGTGGCATGGAAACAAACATCACAAGTCCACTTCAGGTTACCTTCGGGTTACCTTCCATGTCCATCGATGCAAGGCTCGTGCTCTGAGCTCCTCGCAACACCTTCCACCTCACTTAAATCTCCCTCATTCACTTCCATTTCACCTCCAGAGCTCGGTCTGGTGGACATCTCACTCTGTTTGTACTTGATCCCAGTCTTCTTCGACACACCATCTCCACTTTTAATCGCCATCTTCATCAAATTAAGATTCCGTCTCTTCTTCAATTCTCTTCTTCCTCTTCCATTCCTCCTCTGAAATCCATCTTTCCTTGTTCCTGTCCAAATGTTCCTCTTCTTCCAGATTTGCTAGCGGCCCTATGGCATGCCGACTTAACTCCATCTCCCTAGTCAGTCAGCTGACCGTCCATCAATTCCGGGACAGGGTTCACGTCTGGAAGCATGCTTTTGACTGCACCTACACTATTGACCCTTGGCACTCACATCTGTAACCATTAAGTGCTTTGAAAGGCTGGTCATGGCTCACATCAATACCATCGTCTAAGAAACCCTAGACCCACTCCAATTTGCATACCGCCCCAACAGATCCACAGATGATGCAGTCTCTATTGCACTCCACACTGTCCTTTGCCACCTGGACAAAAGGAACACCTCTGTGAGAATGCTATTCATTGACTACAGAGTTCAACACCACAGTGCCCTCAAAGCTAATCAATAAGCTAAGGACCCTGGGACTCAACACCCCCCTCTGCAACTGGATCTTGGACTTCCTGACGGGCCGCCCCCAGGTGGTAAGGGTAGGTAACAACACATCCGCAACGCTGATCCTCAACACGGGGGCCCCTTAGGGGTGCGTGCTCAGCCCCCTCCTGTATTCCCTCTTCACTCATGACTGCACGGCCAGGCACGACTCCAAACCATCATTACATTTGCCGATGACACAACAGTGGTAGGCCTGATCACCGATAACAAACAGACAGCTTATAGGGACAGCCTATAGGGAGGAGGTCAGCTACCTGGCCTTGTGGTGCCAGGACAACAACCTCTCTCTCAACGTGATCAAGACAAAGGAGATGATTGTGGACTACAGGAAAAAGAGGACCGAGCACGCCCCATTCTCATCGACGGGGCTGCAGTGGAGCAGGGTGAGAGCTTCAAGTTCCTTGGTGTCCACATCACCAACAAACTAACATGGTCCAAGCACACTATGACAGTCGTGAAGAGGGCACGACAAAACCTATTCCCCCTCAGGAGAATGAAAAGATTTGGCATGGGTCCTCAGATCCTCAAAAGGTTCTACAGATGCACCATCGAGAGAATCCTGACTGGCTACATCACTGCCTGGTATGGCAACTGCTCGGCCTCTGACTGCAAGGCACTACAGAGGGTAGTGCGAACGGCCCAGTACATCAATGGGGCCAAGATTCCTGCCATCCAGGACCTCTAGACCAGACGGTGTCAGAGGAAGGCCCTGCAAATTGTCAAAGACTCCAGCCACCCTAGTCATAGACTGTTCTCTCTGCTACCACACGGCAAGCGGAACCGGAGGGCCAAGTCTAGGACCAAGAGGCTTCTAAACTTTAATTAACTCTACCTACATGTACATACTACCTCAACTAACCGGTGCCCCCTCACACAGACTCTGTACCGGTACCCCCTGTATATATTGTTATTTTTTACTGCTCCTCTTTAATTACAGTGCCTTGCGAAAGTATTCGGCCCCCTTGAACTTTGCGACCTTTTGCCACATTTCAGGCTTCAAACATAAAGATATAAAACTGTATTTTTTTGGTGAAGAATCAACAACAAGTGGGACACAATCATGAAGTGGAACGACATTTATTGGATATTTCTAACTTTTTTAACAAATCAAAAACTGAAAAATTGGGCGTGCAAAATTATTCAGCCCCCTTAAGTTAATACTTTGTAGCGCCACCTTTTGCTGCGATTACAGCTGTAAGTCGCTTGGGGTATGTCTCTATCAGTTTTGCACATCGAGAGACTGACATTTTTTCCCATTCCTCCTTGCAAAACAGCTTGAGCTCAGTGAGGTTGGATGGAGAGCATTTGTGAACAGCAGTTTTCAGTTCTTTCCACAGATTCTCGATTGGATTCAGGTCTGGACTTTGACTTGGCCATTCTAACACCTGGATATGTTTATTTTTGAACCATTCCATTGTAGATTTTGCTTTATGTTTTGGATCATTGTCTTGTTGGAAGACAAATCTCCGTCCCAGTCTCAGGTCTTTTGCAGACTCCATCAGGTTTTCTTCCAGAATGGTCCTGTATTTGGCTCCATCCATCTTCCCATCAATTTTAACCATCTTCCCTGTCCCTGCTGAAGAAAAGCAGGCCCAAACCATGATGCTGCCACCACCATGTTTGACAGTGGGGATGGTGTGTTCAGCTAAGTTGCTTTTACGCCAAACATAACGTTTTGCATTGTTTGCCAAAAAGTTCAATTTTGGTTTCATCTGACCAGAGCACTTTCTTCCACATGTTTGGTGTGTCTCCCAGGTGGCTTGTGGCAAACTTTAAACGACACTTTTTATGGATATCTTTAAGAAATGGCTTTCTTCTTGCGACTCTTCCATAAAGGCCAGATTTGTGCAATATACGACTCACTGTTTGTTGTCCTATGGATAGAGTCTCCCACCTCAGCTGTAGATCTCTGCAGTTCATCCAGAGTGATCATGGGCCTCTTGGCTGCATCTCTGATCAGTCTTCTCCTTGTATGAGCTGAAAGTTTAGAGGGACGGCCAGGTCTTGGTAGATTTGCAGTGGTCTGATACTCCTTCCATTTCAATATTATCGCTTGCACAGTGCTCATTGGGATGTTTAAAGCTTGGGAAATCTTTTTGTATCCAAATCCGGCTTTAAACTTTTTCACAACAGTATCTCGGACCTGCCTGGTGTGTTCCTTGTTCTTCATGATGCTCTCTGCGCTTTTAACGGACCTCTGAGACTATCACAGTGCAGGTGCATTTATACGGAGACTTGATTACACACAGGTGGATTGTATTTATCATCATTAGTCATTTAGGTCAACATTGGATCATTCAGAGATCCTCACTGAACTTCTGGAGTGAGTTTGCTGCACTGAAAGTAAAGGGGCTGAATAATTTTGCACGCCCAATTTTTCAGTTTTTGATTTGTTAAAAAATTTCGAAATATCCAATAAATGTCGTTCCACTTCATGATTGTGTCCCACTTGTTGTTGATTCTTCACAAAAAAATACAGTTTTATATCTTTATGTTTGAAGCCTGAAATGTGGCAAAAGGTCGCAAAGTTCAAGGGGGCCGAATACTTTCGCAAGGCACTGTATGTGTTACTTTTATCTCTTATTCTTATCCGTATTTTTTAAAGCTGCGCTGTCGGTTAGGGGCTCGAAAATAAGCATTTCACTGTAAGGTCTACTACACCTGTTGTATTCAGCATTTCACTGCCTGTTGTATCTGGCGCATGTGACTAATAAGATTTGATTTGATATTCCATAAAAAATTTGCTGTTTCCAGCTACAATAGTAATTTACAACAATAACAATGTCTACGCTGTATTACTGATCAATTTGATGTTATTTTAATGGACAAAAAATGTGCTTTTCTTTCAAAAACATTGACATTTCAAAGTGACCCCAAACTTTGGAACGGTAGTGTACATTTTACCTAAATATTTTTTTTACTTATCTATTTTTCTTTTTTTATTCTTAAAACTGTGTTTTTGGTTAAGGCCTTGTAAGAAAGCATTGCACTGTAAGGTCTACTACACCTGTTGTATTCGGAGCACGTGACAAATAACATTTGATTTGATTTAACTGAATCACGGCCAAGAAAGAGAATTCCTATTGATGGCCCCATAGGGAAGTCAAATTTGATCTTCTTAGATCCTCTACTCAGAGAATGTGTCCACACTCTTAATAATGCAACATGAATAGGCGATCTGATAAACACCGTACAAAAATGTCCTTTTGTACAGTCACTGAACTATCTGAATCAACTTTTGGCTCTGCATGGGCATTATTATAGGATAAAGGTATTGCAAAAAGTCATTATTTTCCTTTCATTACTAGGCAAAGGTGAAGCAAATGTTTCAAGTCAAAGTACCTTGTGTACCATTGGATGCTGTTGAGGGGTATAATAATGGAATTAAACACAATTAAAATAGCTGTCAGTGACATCTAGGGGTGGAAACGGGTGCACTGCATGCAGTTAGACACCAGGTGGAGACTGCTGAGGGGAGGACAGCTCATAATAATGGCTTGAATGGAGTCAGTTCATTTTTTTTATGTATCCTTTATTTAACTAGGCAAGTCAGTCAAGAACAAATTCTTATTTACAATGACAGCCTACCCTGACCAAATCCTTACCCAGACAAAAGGAGGATACCTAGTCAGTTGTACAACTGAAATGTTCTTCCTCATGGCCCTCTGAATCAGAGAGGTGCAGGGGGCTGCCATAATCAACATCCACATTGGTGCCCGGGGAACAGAACCAGGGTCTGTAGTGATGGCTCTAGCACCAAGATGCAGTGCCTTCGAACACTGCATCACTCAGGAGGACAGGAATGATGTGTTTCCATGTGGTTGATGCCATTCCATTAACTCCATTCCAGCCATTATTATGAGCCGTCCTCCCCTCAGCAGCCTCCACAGTGGTGTAGACTATTATCACTAACCTTGCCATGTATTTACCAGGTGATGTATTCAACTACATGCAGTGCAACCCTTACCACCCCTAGATGTCACTGACAGCTATTTTAATTCTGTTCTTCAGCGCCTCCAAATGTGCAGGAATGGGTCATTCAGCACTCTCTGGGAGTAACATTTTTATGTCGATATACTATCTAGAGATACACCATTATATTATAAACTATTTTGTCTGAAGTTGGGTGCTTTGAAACATTGTTGTTCTTCTATTCCATTCAATTCTATTCTATTCAATTCTATTCTATATATCTAATAGATAGTTCATTTCCACAGCCCCTAAAGGAGAAAATACTAATTCTCAGGAGAAAAACAGACTCACTAATCATGGGGAACATTCATCTGTATGGCAGCAGTAATTATGTGTTTGTTTACTTATTTATATTTTACTAGAGGGTTGCAATTAAGGGATCTAATTTTTTATGCAAATCTGGCCAAGGGCTATACATTGGAGGAGAGGCAAGAGATTAGCAATTCTAGGGATAAAAAATGTATTTGTCACATGCTTCGTAAACAACAGGTGTAGACTAACAGTGAAATGCTTACTTATTTACCCTCCCCAACAATGCAGAGAGAAAGAGAAATAATAGAAAACATACTAACAATACTAACGATAAGCAGTTGTGGATAATGCAATGCTGTACGGTCCAAAACAGAGACATGATCACAGTGTCTAATTGCCACCTGTGCCAAAGAGGGAGACAAGAATTTGCAGTCAAGCAGTGAGAGCTATATTCAAGTCAGTTATTTTACAAGAAAGGTCCATCATACATGCACAGCGCGTGCTCTCTCCAAGGAATATCAGTCACATGACAAGACACTGGAAGAGATGATGGTACAATTCAAATGAGGGGACTGTATCTTATCACATCAATTAACCCTTGAGTATGAAAACAGAACTGGTTTAGTAAAATTACATCATGTTAGACACTGCCTTGACTCAGGGAATAAACAATGAGCCAGATGTTACCTCAATACACCAAGATGAGACCACTGTTCTTGTCTTTAACCTTAATCACAAGGTCACAATACTACATGTGTTCATTGTATGTGAACTCATTTGTTGGCATTGCAGCTTATGACTTCATGAGTTAACACTCATGGACTGATACCAGATTTTTATCAAACAGTCTGAATTCATCTCTCTATGTCTCCTCTGATTCCACAGTGTATCCTCTTTCTCTTTCATCCTGTTACCACAACGTTCAGCCCAGATTGTGTGCTGGTTTCTTGGACACTGACAGATGCACAGCGTGATTAACAGCAACAGTTGACTTGATGTGTTTTACATAATGCCGTGCCGTGCCAGAGATGACATATTGTATTAGTCAGAGAACATTAACAATGAGATCACATCGCTGACTGCTGGCATCGTTGCGTTCCAGTCAAAATGGTTGGTGAGATTGCAATCCTCCAGTCCAATACATGCTTAAAGGGGCCATCTGCAGTTCGGACTTTAATCAAAGTGTAACCCCGCCTCTGATTTGGTAAACAGCTGAGGCATGGGGCTGGAGAAATCTAACTACTCTCAAACTCATAGAGCTATGGATACAAGGACTAACTAAGATACTGTGTAACATTTTTTAGTTTTAACTATGTTTTGATGCTATACAGTGTTTACTGTAAACAATTTACAACACAGTTGTGGTACTGTATCCTTGGGCACATAACTTTGATCGTGACCAGACTTTATTGCTTCTAAATATTTGTATATTCTGACTGAAAAGGGAAAACATATTGGTGTTGTAATGGGTTTGAATGGTCTCTAGACAGCATGACAAGATTTGATAGAGGTATGGTAACACCTTAGAAGATGGTGAAACGTCTTTTACTTGTTTGACTTAGCATCTTTGTGAAGATGTAATTCCGAGGGGTGTGTGTGGGCAGTGTTGGTGCAGAGGTCTGGTACAGTGTGATGTAACGTCTTAGCAACAGGAAAACAATATCTAAAAGTCATGCAGTGTATCTGTAAGCAATTCCTCAGCGGGACTGCCCCTCACGTCTAGACAACAATAGAGCTGAGTACCAGACTGACCTCATGAAAAAACTCCTAGGGCCTGTGATGTGGGGCTGGTTCTTTGCCTTAGAGAGATTGGCCTGTGATCTCCTCAGTCCCATTCTGCTTGGCAGTGTTTGCAACCAAGCTGCCATGAACAAGATTCAAGGACAAAAAAAGGGTGAGGTCTCAAATGGCAGGAGAAAAAAACACTAAAACCTTTTTAGCAATGAGTTTCCTGTGTTTTTGATCATGTTTTCGGAGGGGAATTGGGGGTATAACTTCAACAAATGGCATGGTTCCTAGTTTCTGAAAATATATGTAGGCTGGTTTTAAACTGTAAGAGGTTGTCTGTCACAGAGGCAAATGTGGATTTGGTTGGGAGCACTGTGATTGAAATAATATATTTTGGACAAATATTTGGATTTGTTTAAATGACATGCACCGCAGAAATCAAATGTTCTCTAACACAGCCTCAAACCACAGGCCACCCATCCCCATACTGGACATTCTGATACTGTAACTACATGATTATTTAGCTCCTTCTGGCATTTGTAGCTGGAGTGCCTATAGGACTTTGTCAGTCCATGAGAGTAAATATCAAGCAGGCACTGTGGAGAGTGTTAGTCTAGGGAGGGCAGGTGTCCTAGTGGTTAGAGCTTTGGGATGGTAATGGAAAAGGTGCCCGTTTGAATCCCTGAGCTTACATGTGAACACTCTGTTGTTCTGCACTTGAGCAAAGCAGGTAAACCCCCTGGGTGCCCAATATGGCAGCCACCTGCACCTCTCCTCTTCAGAGGGGTTGGGTTAAAAGTGAGAGTCAAGTTTTGGTTGGATCTTGTGTGCAATTGATGATTAAAATAAATGCGTCCCCCATCACAACAGCTGCCTTGCACTTCTTGGTGTTAACAGGTAGTCTATATTTTGGAGAAGTATTTTGATTTGTTTCAATTACATGCACCGCAGAAATCAAATGTTCTCTAATACAGCCTCAAATCAAAGGCCACCCACCTTATTGGTGTTAACAGGTAGTTGTCATTGGTTACCATGCTTTGTTTACTTTCAGAAGGAGCTCCCAGGTTATGAGAAGTCGGAATAAACTGGAGGGCTTTAGATTGGTCGCCCCCCAAAAACGAATAGTTTTATGGAGTCTCTTTTTGGTGTCATCTCACTGTGTGCTGTAGGTTGACCTCATTAAAGGTGTTAAAATGCTGTGAAATCAGGTGTTGCCTCAGGGAGACATTATATGTGTTCCAAGAAAAGCTAAACAAGGTAGAGAGGTGGGACTACAGTAGCATAGGCGATCACCAATAAACCAATGGCAATGGTCAATGAAGAGGTTCTGATATTCCTTAATTTCTTTAGTTTTATTTTTGGGATTTGTTTGTATTGTTAGGTGTTACTACACTGTTGGAGCTAGAAACATAAGCATTTTGCTACACCTGCGATAACATCTGAAAAATAAGTGTACGAGAATAATTACATTTGATTTTATTTGAGATATGCCATAGATTTTAGCCAATAAAAGATGATTTCACATCCATCAAAATGCTGATTGTGACAACAAAGAGTTTACATCTTGATTGTCACATATACGTTCAAACCAAATACTGCAAGGCTCAAAACCATGAACACGCTGTTGTAATGTGGAGCTGTATTCTCTGGGACAGAAAGGTGGATTTAGAGAGCTACATTCAAGGTGTATAAATAGATTTAGAGAGCTGCATTCAAGGTGTTAAAACCCTTTACATGTACTTAGTTCCGTGCTTTGAATTCCCTTGCCATTTCCATGGTGCAGGCATTAAGTGGAAATAGCTGAAAAGCGTTTGTATTTTGCAGCTCCTTGCACATAGACAATAGCGGATAATCTCACTAAAACATTTCCATGTGTTCCCAGTGTGATATATTCAGACTTTTGTTTATTTAACAAATGTAAAATCCCATGAGATGTATTTCTTCATCTTCATCGATATAGGAGTTCACATAGGCGTATCAGTGGTAAACACTGGAAAACTATTGTGGTTCATGTTATATGCGGTGTAGAATACAGGCCTATGTCTCTATCTTGCCCTCTATCTGTTTCCATTCTGTTCATCCCATTCAGTAAAATATATTCATTGTTACTATTAAGACTGGATGAAATATCACCCTTTATATTTCTGTCACTTTCGACAGAAACAAATGGACTAATGTGGGCAAAGTTAAAAAATGTAACATTTTGTAAAACTGTAACATCCTGTAAATTATATTCACTCTTAATTTCCCTTTGTGTAGCCCCCTGCAGTGCCACATTACGCTGTCTTTACTGGGCTGCTTTGAAGACTTCCTCCCCTCACTTCATCATTGACCTACAGTACTGCTCTCTCTCTGAAAGGCTAGGGGGCTCGCTGTTAGAACAGATTGAGGGACTTTTTATTGACCAATAGCCTACAGCTGTGTGTGGCAATGTGCCAGACCTGAATGGGACTGTAAAGTTACCCTCTGGCATTAAGAATTTTATGTACCTATCTCATTTACTTATGTTAATATTCATGATTTGTACTGTTTCGTGGGTGTTTTTCAAAAATAGTACAGTGTAAACAATGTGTATGCATGAGTCAGATTCTGCACACTCAATAGGGCCTAGTGACGTTAGACATGTAATCAGGTGATAATAGACAACACTAAAAGGATGAGGCAATAGACATCTTACAACCCGACAGTATATGTGACTATTGTGGACTTGCAGCTGGGGATCCCCTCTCCACCTGTTCAAACAGAGATGAGAGGTCAGCACATTGTGTCGTGCAACGGGCAGATAACATTAACACCTGCTGCACTCAGGGGGCCCCTAGCAGACAATGATGTCACAGTCAATGATGGCTACTTCAATTAAAATAATGTAAATATACAGATACTACACAACACAGCTCAGTTCTTCCCTGGTGAGAATGACCTAATTCGGGTCAGAAGAAAGTTGTTATAAACAGGTGATAAACCCCTCCCAAAGTTATTTGAGAAAATGTGTAATGGTGGAAAGTGCTGGAGAGTTTCCGGAGGGATCCCTGAGTAAACTGGCCCAATTAGGTGGATTATTAAGAGGCAGGGACTGAAGGCGGTAGGGTGGGTGAATTAGTATTGGCAGAAGTCACCATTCAGACATGCATGACTGGGTAATAACAACAGAGCGGGGTGCAATTACCTTTCCCAAATCAGCCCTGTGTCAGATCAGGTTACCCTGCGCTGAGAGGCTTTACGGCAGCCAGGTCGCCCACTGGGAGCCTCAGACGAGCATTCAAAGGTCAACTACAGTGGAGCAGCCTGCCTCTCTTGCCAAGGCTTGTTACATGATGACGTCTTTCATAAGTCACATGTGCCAAAGGTCGCAAACTTGCTTAGATAAATCTGAATTATGATGATGTCAAGGTTATTTTGAGAATTTGGTTAAACGTCCGGAATCTTCAGTCATTTTGGTAATTAACAGGTAATCAATCTATGGTAACTTTAGTTATTTATACTCAAGTAACTTCAAAAAATGTGATATATATAGTATATAGTATACATTTTGTATATCTGTGTCCATTTTGTCCATGAGTTTCTGCTGGATATACCATATGGTTCAAGAGAAAATAGCCTAATTCATGAAAAAAGCGTCTAATCAACAATGGCATTATTTTCAATTAAGTCTTCCAACTTTTGACTTTTTTCACAGCTGCCACCAGTTTGGCACCAAAACATTTACAACAAAGACATTTGGCCTTTTCTTGTTTAGAGAAAAGTCTCTCCTTTGTCCTCTCTTCTCCGTCCTTCTCGATATCCTCCATTTAGCAAGGAAGCACAAGTGTATCCTACCTCTGAAGAGTTTTGATATCTGACACACCCCTTTGAATCAGCTGTTGTATTGTCGGAGGAGAAAAGCATGCACATGTTTAAAAACGATATGCTACTTATCCTTTTATCTATAAAATGTCTTGCACAACTATCTAAATTCGTTTTATAACTTTACACATTTATTTAGGGATCCACCACTGAAAACGTAATTTGACCGATGAAGCGCAAGGGAGAAGGAGTTTCTCATAAAATAGCATTTCCGTCCACGTTCACTCCTCGCATTAATAATCATGATGAAAAGACAACATGATCAACCATTAAGTCTTTAGGGGGTTAGGCTACATATTGCTTGAAGTCTGTTCGCACTACAAAAGTTCAGTTAGACTTTATTACACAAATAGTAGGTGGTCTTGTGTTATACAATCTGTATCGAATGTACCATGGCTACAGATCAAAAGCAGATTTAAATTAAATTTCCTCCCCTGGTGTGCCTTTTCATTTGTGTCATTATGCGGCTAAACAGTTCCTACTTCTCAAATCCCTCCCTTTGTGACTCAAATCACAACGGACTCTGTTCTCCATACAGTAGTGCACTGCTTTTGACCACAGCCACATTTGGGGCCCTGGTCAAAAGTAGTGCACTATTTAGGAAGTAGCAGGGTAGTTGAGAGGCATTTGGTGTTGGTTTTAATTGCGGCTAGGGGTCTGGAGCAAGGAGTAGAGTGACACCGTGCAGGCTCCCCCAGCATTAGTGAGCTGAGCTCCACAGCCAGTTAGCTCATGGGCTCAGGTCATTAAAACACCAGAGACGGCATGGCTGCCAGGCACACCCCAGGCTGAGATCACAGTCCAGCTCTGAGCTCTGGACCAGAAGAAAATCTGTGTTTGTTCCCTGGGCGGTCACGACAATGGTATGTAGTCAGTCACAATATAAGTGGACACAATGTGGGTGGATGGACTCAACCTGTACTGGACAACATCAGTGGATGCTGGCAAGATAGACTATGGGGCAAATGTTTTACCCAATTGCAGGATAGCACTGAACAACACTTTGGGTCATGGATTACACTTGTACGAATTTGTTTATAACACAGTTTGACAGGTGATTTCTCAAAATGAAAAAGCTTGCCATCTTCATTGTGTCTCTATACAATGGCAATCTGCTGAGATTTTCTGTACAATACTAGCACTATACTATACTTTGTACTATACTAGTACTATACTAGCACTATACTCGTGGCAGGTAGCCTAGCGAGTAGAGCGTTGGAACAGTAACAGTTAACTGCCCTTGAGCAAGACAGTTAACCTCCACAACAACTGCTACCCGAGCGCCGATAACATCGTAACATCGATTAAGGCAGCACCTCTCTGATTCAGAGGGGTCGGGTTAAATGAAGAAGACACCTCAGTTGTGCAACTGACTATGTACATCGTTTCCCTTTCCCTACTACATCAGATCAATAGTTCAGAAGAAGACATATGATCTCCATATTGTTTTCCCTTTTCAACAATGTGCACACAAAAACAAATGCTGGAACCATTGACTCATCCATGTCATTGATTTATAGTGGGGGTGTCCCTAAAATAAAGCGACCAATGGCACCATAAATCCCCTTGTGTTTGTCTGATCAATCTATCCATTCACTAAGGGGACTTTTGTCTCTTGGATCATTCTCACTGATGGCCCCCATGACCCCTAAATAAGATAAAACAGACTGCCTCGAGGTGTGTGTAAGACAGTGATGGAGTTGGTGGTTGCTGACCTCTACTTGAGGGTTATTTCAATCAATAAATCAATCAATAAAATGTATTTATTTATAAAGTCCTTTTTACATCTGCAGATGTCACAAAGTGCTGTACAGAAATCCAGCCTAAAACCCCAAACAGCAAGCAATGCAGATGTAGAAGCACGGTGGCTAGGAAAAACTCCAGAGGTTTCAGAGGTTAGTCAACATCACAGTGGTTTCCTCTCTGCTGCAACCTAGATGTAACATAGTAAAAGTACATCCGTGACTTTCGATTAGTATGATATGTTCCCAATTTGAATTCCAATTTGTTTAGACTAACATTAGCCAGGTGACTAGATTGCTAATGCTACTGTTAGCTAGGTGGCTAACGTTAGCTAGGCTAGTAGTTAGGGTTAGAGGTTAAGGTTAGTGTTAAGGTTAGGAGTTAGGTTAAAGGTTTAAAGTTAGGTTAAGGAAAGGGTTTGGTAACAAAGTAGCTAAATAGTAGTAAGTAGTTGCAAAGTTGCTAAATAGCTCAAATGCTAAAGTTGTCCATGATGATATTTGAACGCGCAACCTTTGGGCTGCTAGACGTTCACATTATGCACCTACTCATCCAACCTGACCAACCACCCTACTTTAGATTTTGCCTTAAAGGGAAACTTGTGGATTTTTGTGGATACCATGTACTTCCCTAGAGTGGAAGTCTATGGTATCTACTAGCGTGCAGCAATTACACTAATGCTAGTTAGCAACTTCCTTCAAACTGCACACAGGTAGATAAAAATGGTCTCCACAAGTTCATCTCACTTTGGGGAAGTAGATTAAGGGCTTTTTTGCCAAAATCCTAAAGTATCCCTTTAAGTATTATTCTGTATTTTATGTAACTATACCAAGTCTAATATTTATACTATTCTGAGTGTCCCGGATTTATGTTCATAATTAGGTCTAGTCTATGAGATCAGGCTGTCCTCTCAGGTAGACAGAGATTGGGCAAAATCTAATCAACGCTTCACGTGTCTGCCTTTTACCCACTCCATTGAATTACAGTCCCCGATTGTCTTTAAACAGATACACACAGACGGTTTCCTTAATCTCTGGGCCTAAAACATGAAACACCGCATGGATCATGTGATATTTTCTTATTGAGTGAGAAGATTTGCAGGAGATTTTGACTATTGTGTGTGACTTGTAGCCTTTTTTTCCTGTCCTTTGTCATTTTCAAGGTAATCAAATGGGCAAAATATGGGCACAATAGTTCTTGAGCTGCACAATCTATTTTTGGTTGATTCAGCTGGAGTTATAAGATCTACACAAAAATGTCTCAATAATTAAAATGTAAATTGCGCCAGGGAAAATGACTGCATTCAGCAGTAAACACAAGTGCAATGGCTAATATTGGAATGTGACAGCAAGCAGTCTATTTCAGTAAAGTAAAAGAGCAACGAGATGCAAGGAGTAGGGGATTGGAATTCGTTCAAGCGTGAATCAGTAGCGTAATAAAATAGAGGCGCGAAATTATTCCAGACTTCTAATTTTCCAAAGTATTAGTAGAGCAAAGAAAGTTTTTGATCCGCCCTTTCCTCTCTCCCTTCGCAGAGAGCGCTTGCACATCCCCCTTCTCTTTAGAACGCGCACAACTAACTTTGGGTACAACCGCTGGCCAGTAGATAATACAGGATAGTCTACCCGTCGCACAGTGACAGAACTGAGACGAAAGGTAAATATAAACTTTTCAATCACTGCCTTTGTACACATCATTGTGAAAATGTGTTTATGTGCTAACCTTATATAAGAGACTGATTGAGATTCTTTCCATGATGTAAAACATGTAAGAAGTATGGTGTTTTCCTAAACTTCTACCCATCAGTTGTGTGCATGGCTTGGTATGGCAGCATGTCACTGACTTGAACAGATTTGTCAGGCTATATTTTCGTTCCTTTCTCCAAATAACTAAGATATCAGCATTTTAATAATATATTAAATTATGCCTATTTCACACTTCTTTGTTAAAACACTGAGAAAATGGGTTTAAATCATGTTTCCAATATAAAATGATGCAGTATTCTCTTCAATTATCCCTGAAGTTATCCGTAATGCTTATATCGATGTGTATGTAATGACAAAGTGTAAACAGTAATATTTGTTAAAAGTGATTTGGATTTATGTGAATTTGTGCACCTTATCACCCCTCAGGCTACTGACTTAATCACATTCAAGACATTCTTATGCAAAGTATACCAGATAACTTCAGTCTATCTTTAAATCTTTACAACAGTCAGAAAATACAGTATTTCAAAACCTTAAGACTAACCACAAACAGTACTATTGAGAACTTTTCCTGATGTTCATTATCATGTTAAATGTTTTCTGTGTCCTGGCAAGAGCTGTGGTTGACAAAGGTGGAGAGTGGGATGAGCAAGCCAAGCCCGCAACCATTGTTTTCAGAAGCTTTGGACATTGTGTTAACAGATTGAAAAACGTACAATGTACTTTGTTTCATTGAAACAAATGAGTAGTGTCTATGTAAGCAAAGATACAGTGGCCAGATGTATCTTCCATTCACTTTAGCTTCTAGGTTCTGATAGTGGTTGTGCGTGACACATATTTATACAATCAGTTTTATTTTCCCAGACAGACTTTCCATTACTTTTTTGAATCTCACTCTAAGATGTGGCAGACATAGGAACAATCATGCCAATTGTCTTCACATGCAATGTGCTGAATTCAACACAATTAAAACACCAAACCAGTGGGGCACATGCCAGTCAAGACTGTGAGACCTGAAATGATTCGCATGCAAAGCCATCATTGATTGTCTAAGTGGTGCATTAGTCTGTGCTGCAGTCCTTCTCATTCTGTGGTCTGGTATGATGAAGAGAGAAACGTAGCCCCAGATGTGAGAGAGGTAGCCAGAACCAATGTTTTACTTTCAATTGGATGTCTGATGGCTCTCAAAAGGTTTGAATTTGAAAAAACGTTGAATTTGGAAAAGGAGATTGTAATATTTCATTTTGAAAACCTCTGCACTTGGCTGTGACTGCTATAACCTGTTAACTGTGCGCTTGGTTGAGTTTGACACTGAGGGGCTGTGTTAGTGTATGATGATAGAATCCTCACTGAAGGGAAGGCTGTGCATGGTCCCTTATATAATCAGCAATGAAGAAGGAATTTGCTCCTAGATAATAGGATGCCTCAACACAGAGCAGCACACTTTGGCATACTTACAGTCCATAACACTATATAGGTTGATAAACTCAACAGTCTTATTAAAATATATTTAAACATAGTAATATAACATGTCAGGAGCATAGTATTTTAGAATATGTTGATATAGAAAACATTGACTGTATGCAGTTATGAGTTGCTTTGAGAGTTTAAAGACGTGTCAGTGCAGGTTTCTCCATACAACCAATGTACACACGAGCGTGGAGGGTGTCTATTGAGGAAAATATACCATGTCAACACGGGGTGATTTTTGCCCTCCCAAACTGCTCCACCATATGTTGGAATCCATGCACCAGCAAGCTGTTTCTTAGCACTAAGGGGGCACTCACTATGTGTGTCTTTTGAGTCTAACTAACACTGTTAATATTCCTCAACTGAGTGTTAAGCTCAGTGTTAAAGGTGACTAAAATGTCAGGAGTAGATCGAATATCGTTTTTTAAACACAGAATGTTTCACTTACAACAGGAATGTATTTTGGAAAATAACTTGTGGAATCATAAAACAGATTTCTTTGCTTGAAATGTCGCAGTGTCTCTTATAACTGGACCAAGCACACGAGCAGTGGAGGAAAACAGGAAAAGTGAAATAGAAAACACTTAGTTTTCAATAAGATGTTCTCTGATTTGAAGTCACATCACTGACTTGGATGACACACGAGTATAGAATTGTCTGAATAACCAGTCTGAATATGGATCACTGCAAAGATTGTTCAGTACAATAGTGTAAGAAATTCATCTTATCAAGAACTTACACACTTCCCACATTCTGAATTGCAGATTTGGAAGCGATCGGGCACTATCAACCACAATACAACCCTACTACTGAATTGTGCTAGACCAGTGGTTCCCAAAATGTTTTATAGTCCCATACCCCTTCAAACATTCAACCTCCAGCTGCTTACCCCCTTTAGCACCAGGGTCAGCGCACTCTTAAATGTAGTTTTTTTGCCATCGTTGTAAGCCTGCCACACACACACTATACGATACATTTATTAAACGTAAGAATGAGTGTGAGTTTTTGTCCAACCTGGCTCGTGGGAAGTGACAAAGAGCTCTTATAGGACCAGGGCACAAATAATAATATAATAATCAATAATTTTTCTCTTTATTTAACCATCTTACATATAAAACCTTATTTGTGAATAACTCACCACAGGTTAATGATAAGGGTGTGCTTGAAAGGATGCATGTACAGCAACTGCAATGTTCGCTTGTATTGGGTTGTCTTAAATCATTTTCCACACACAGTCTGTGCCTAAGTTTAATTTTCATTCTAGTGAGGGTGGAGAATCCACTCTCACATAGGTATGTGGTTGCAAAGGGCATCAGTGTCTTAACAGCGCAGCCCAATCCAGAAATCTGGCAGAGGTTTCTGATTTAAATTACATTTTCACAGAACCGCTTGTTACAATTTCGATGAGGCTCTCTTGTTCAGATACTGGTAAGTGGACTGGAGGCAGGGCATGAAAGGGATAGCGAATCCAGTTGTTTGTGTCATCCGTTTCGGGAAAGTACCTGCGTAATTGCACACCCAACTCACTCAGGTGCTTCGCTATATCACATTTTATATTGTCCGTAAGCTTGAGTTCATTTGCACACAAAAAATCGTACAATGATGGAAAGACCTGTGTGTTGTCCTTGTTAATGCAGAGAGAGAAGAGCTCCAACGTCTTAATCATAGCCTCAATTTTGTCCCGAACATTGAATATAGTTGGGGAGAGTCCCTGTAATCCTAGATTCAGATCAGTCAGGCGAGAAAAAACATCACCCAAATAGGCCAGTCGTGTGAGAAACTCTTCATCATGCAAGCAGTCAGACAAGTTGAAATTATGGTCAGTAAAGAAAACTTGAAGCTCGTCTTCTTTCAATTAAAAAAAATGTGTCAATACTTTGTCGCTTTATAACCAGCGCACCTCTGTATGTGAAAGCATTACATGGTCGCTGTCCATATAGTGCAGAAAATACACAAGAGTTCAGGGGCCTTGCTTTAACAAGGTTAACCATTTTCACTGTAGTGTCCAAAACGTCTTTCAAGCTGTCAGGCATTCTCTTAACAACAAGAGCCTCTCGGTGGATGCTGCAGTGTACCCAAGTGACGTCGGGAGCAACTGCACACGCATTACCACTCCAATATGTCTCCAAGTCATGGCTTTTGCGCCATCAGTACAGATACCAACACATCTTTAATGCGATTGGATGTTAATTATTTGACTAGGCTACCTGTATTTGACATTGTGTTGTTAGTGAAATGAGGTTACTCAGGTGAGAAAAAAACCTCGCCCAAATGTATAGCCCCGTTGGAAAATATAAATGGACAGAATCTTTTATTTTATTTTGTGTAAAAAATAAAAAAAATACATGTGAATCACATTTTCATTTGGCGTACCCCTGAAGGTATTGTGGGTACCCCAGTTTGGGAATAGCTGTATCAGACGATTAGCTTAGCTCTCTGTTTATTATTGTATCTGTTGAAGTTGTTCATGCTCTGTCAGGTGCAGTACTGTAGGTAGAGTACTTTCATCTGTTAGTGTTCCTAACAACTTGTTGCTGTACCTCAACAATACCCTCTTCATCTTAAAGAAACTTAACTTTATAAAGCTTTTTACGAGGCAATAGTAAATTAAGTTGATATTGTTGCTGATAAACAATCTTCTGCTCCAAGCACTGTCAACTTTTTATGTGTGGGCCTCCAATTGTATTGTATTGTTTCGAATGTTTTGTTATTTCAGCCTTGCTTTTCTAACTGTGGAAAGTTTGTCTAGGGTTGTCCATATTTCCCCCCAACCCTATCCGGCGTTACCTGTAGCCAAATGTCCATGCCAATGTAATGTAAACCACAGCATGCATCCACAGCTGTGCTGTGACCCAAGAGAGTGGGCATGGAAAAACATACATTAGCTCACTGGTCAATTTTAGTCTAGGCATAATGACAGTAATGTTAGCTAGTTTAAACACACTGGTGGGGCCCAGTTCAAAGGAAATCAGATAAAAGTTGATTTGACACGTACACAGGTTACAGCAGCTGTAAACAGTGCAGCAAAATGCTTACCTGCAGCTTCCTCAACAATGCAGTTCAACTATCGATACCAATAATATCAAAAGTCAATCAAAAACAACAAGTAAGTAGAAGAAACAGACAACTTGGTGATTACCTTATGGTTCTGTCACTACAGTAACATAACAGAACAGATGTTATGTCTCTTTCATTCTCACAGGTTGAAGGAGGCCAGTTGAAATCGGACCTTCAACATCATTCTCACTCTTGTTCGACTGCAGAGGACTGGGTACAATTGTTATCAACAAATTCAATTTTCAACATTTGTTCTTGGGGGACTTTTATGCAAAATGAACCAAAAGAATCTGATGCTCTTTCAATGGGTGCTCCTGTTGTGCCTGGGCACCTGTCTAAGCCAAAGGGACTGTACAAGCGTGGATTGTCCAGTGTTGGACAACTGCATTGAGGAGGTTTTGGAGAAGGGTGCTTGCTGTGCCACCTGTGTTAAAATAGGATGCTCATGTGAAGGTTACCAGTACTATGACTGCATCCATGCAGGATTCCGGAATGGCAAAGTTCCAGAGGGAGAATCTTACTTTGTGGATTTCGGAAGCACAGAATGTTCTTGTCCACAGGGAGGCGGGAGGATCGGGTGCCATTTCATCCCGTGTCCCGAGATCGCTCCCAACTGCATCGCTGTCGCGGAACCTGCGGATGGGTGTCCGCAGTGTGAGCGCATTGGCTGTATCCATATTGACCAGAAATACGAGGCAGGTCACTCCTTCCAGATGGACCCTTGTCAGGTGTGTCACTGTCCTAATGATGGCGGGAGCCTGATGTGTTCCCCTATCCCTGACTGTGACTCTGGTACTGTTAAGAAGCCCATGATAGCAACAACCACACAGAACAACGACCCTCAGAGAGACCTCAGCAAACTGCATGATAACAAACAGAGCCCGCTAGACCCATTCGCCACCTCTAACACCTTACCTCTTTACAAAGAGGAGCCATCTGTCCTGGATGAAGATGAGGATTATGACTACACACTGCCTGACCCCACATCTACCACTCCACAAGACCTGGTCCAGCCAACAGAATCTACCACGGTGTCACCATCCTATGCTGAGACAAGCTCTTCTCCTTATGAGATTTTTAATGACCTGAGGCAGGAGCTGAGAGAGAGACTAGGAACATACGATCAGGAGCGAACAGAGGAGGCGGCCATTACTGTGGATCCACATCACATAGATCAGACCACCTCAAGTGAGTCAACAACATCAACAACTACACAGGAAGTGACCTCAGAGAGCCAAAGGCGTCAACAGGAGGTTGTTGACCGGGACAACAGGCATCACAGAGACAGTGACAGAATGATGAAGAGTGACAGTTCGGAGGACGTCACACCAACTGTCCGTAGTGACAAGGGAGTGAGACACACTGGCCTCCACGAACAAAGAGACAGCCACAGCAGTCACCACCATGATGGCGGTCTTTTATCCCAAAGTCATGGAAGGCACCTTGAGGAGCACCTTGAGGAGCAGCGTGAGGAGCCCAGAACGCCCCAGAGTAAACCTGACCAGGAGTCTTCATTCCCCACAGAGAAGTTCAGCCCGACCAGCAGAGCTCCTGTCATGAGGGAGGAGGGAGACCAGCTGGCCAGGAGACAGCCCCACACCCTCTTCAACTACCAGGGCCCAAACAAACAGCCTGGAAACACTGAGGGTAAGTCGACAACACTAATATGGACACTGTGGTTTTGGTATAGTTGATATTGAACAGCTCTACCAGTCCACAGTCTAAAACAGTAAGGTACTGCCGATATGTTTCTATTCATTTTCTATAATTGCTTTATTTAACGTGAGTAAATCACATACAATGACCTTTGAGACCTAGTGAAAGGCACTATACATGACAGCAGTTCTTGTATATGCCATTTGTTAATTCATTAAAAGATAGGAACTACATTCATCCAATGAAATGGTTTGTGCCTGTGACAACAGTAGCCCAGTGTTAGAGCCTCAGATGATTTACTGCCCTTTTTCTCTTACATCCTGTGTTCCATGTAGGAATTCTTAATCAGTCTATAGTAGCTACTACTGTAGCTGGCGCTGGGTCCAGGAAAAGCTATGGTTCATGGAAAGCAAATGGTCCCTAGACAGTGAGTCTTCAACTATCCTACTCATGACAGGGGTTGGAGATAACTATGCTTGTCTTTTTTTTTTTTTTTTGGTACTAATTTTAGTTAGGCATTTTATCAAATGGAAATTCCTTAGGATAACCTCTCAATAAAGGACTTACAATGGAGTCATTTGGAGAATTTAAGGATGTTTCCATGTTTTCTTTAATTCAAACCCAAAGTGACAGATGATACAGTATTGTGACATTTCTGTATCTTCCTTGTGGCGTCTACATCAGTGTCTTCCATCCTTCCAGGAGCCTCCTGAACACCGCTTAACTTCTGTAGCAGTGTCACTCACGTACCATCATCAGTTAGCTCTCAGAGCTAGCAGGCCTCCCCAGTGCATAAATACTGTACAAGAGCAGCTTCTGAGATGGACAGCAGATGATGAAGACATTAGTTAAATGTCTGGAGGATGGGTTAAGAGGGTACAGTGTTCAAAGAGAATACCTATCTCTGCTTTCAACTTGAGGTCGTCTCGTCTGTGACACATTCAGAGGTAGTAGCTGTGATTGTGTATGCCCTCTAAATGGCCGCTGTGTGGGGCCTCCAATATGTTGGATAGTCTTCTCATGAAATCAGGTTTCACCCTGAGAGAAAAATCCCTCAATCAGATCATGAGATTCCTGTAGGGTTTATGGGTTTACCGTTCATAATGTTTACAGTAATACAGTGATTTGAACTGAATAAACTCCATGTGATTTCATCACCGCCACTGTACAGCTACTGAATGACGAACTAGGTCAGAGCTATGGGAGTTCAGACTCTTGTACTATATTGTAAGTAGGTATCGTGTAACAACCAGTCATCTGTGGATTTTCCCAGCCTCGGCAAGCCATCCTGCTTTACTACACTATCACTGTTCAGACCTGTTGGTATTTTTCTCTGCTTTCAGCATAGGAATGTATAGTATGTGTTAGCTGTATGGGGTGATTCTTTGGGAGTTAGCACAAGAGATACCTGCCACATACATTCCATGTGGAGAGGGTAGATTATGTCAGTTCTTGTCTTCCTCAGTGGCGTTGGCGTTTACAATTCACACAATTTGTTTACAAAGACAAGACGAAGGTCTGGTCAACTTCTCCAGTATGCCTTATGCCTGCCTGTGAGCAAATATCCCCCGGGCTGCCTTGGCTGCAGTGCAACACATAGATTTGTCTTGACAGATGCCCTCAACTGTTTTTCACGCTGCATTTCAGAATATTAGGATATCATCCAAAAATGAAATGGTAGATTACTGTTGCTTCACGGTTGGTTGACTGAGAGAGTCTTAGTTCATTCACATCCATGCCTGTCCAACACACCCTGAGTATCTCTGCCCTGTCTGGAGCAGCGACATAGAGATGACTGGCCTGGCTATTGTCCAGCCTCTGGGTCAAACTGTAATTGTTAAGCAGGGCCGGACTACCACATTTGGGGCCCCTACCTCCAGGGGGCCCCCAACCCATTTTTTTTGTTGCAGTTTTAAAGAGAATTTGCTGATATTCTACACATTTTGCCATGATGCTGAGAGAAAATGTTGCTGTTTTAAAGCTAATTTACTGCCATTCTATCCTTTTTGCCATTTCTTATGACGTGTTCATATGCTTGACCACCAGGTGCCACCCCCCCCCCCCCCCAGAAAAAGTATTAGGGCCCCATGGAGGTCAGGGGCCCCTAGAGCACGTGCCCTGCTTGCCTGGCCCTGTTGTTACTGTAAGGGTCAGAGGTCATGGTCACTGGGTGAAGGGAAAGAGGTTCCAGCATGGTGATATCCTTAAGGACAGGAAGAGACTCAGTTGACAAGGCCCTGAATAATGCCTGTTATCAACCCCCTTTAGGGCAGCATGCCAGGGTCTTTGGTAGAGGAAAGGAGAAGCATGCACTACAAAAACACAACTATTTTTCACTACACATAAACCGGCCTAGTTTCTATTGAAGTAAAAAATATCTATATATTTTAGAATCGATAACTACCCTGCTCCGTCTGGAGTCTGGGCTACTACCCTCCCTCTACCAGTTACAAGTTGTGGGGGTTTGTAGGCACTCCAATGCTGTCATGGCCGTGTTGGTGTAGGATTTCACAGGGGGTTGTACCTGAAAAGGGCATAATACACATGTGATGAATGAGACCTCTGTTGTGGCCTGATTGCCGGGCGCTACTCGCTGGTCCCTCATGAGCCGCTGTGATTACGCTCACTGTGATTACGCTTCTCCCATGAGGCACTGGGCCTCCCAATCCAACCATTAATCACTGGAGCTCCGCTAGACTTTCACACTCTTCTCCTGCTCAAGAAACTTACTTAGCCTACTCAACCAAGCTGAAGCCATTTTGAGATCGATTTGTTAAACAGGCATAGGAAAATCTAAGGCGTGTACAAAAAGTTCAAGTCATTTTGGACTTTTGTCCAAAACTCAATAATTTTCAGTAGCCACTATACTGTAATTTTTGCCCTCATTATTTGTGTCAGGGATATAGCAAGGAGGACATTTGTATCATTGCCGCTCACAACACCTACTGTTGCATCCAGGGCTGGATTAAGAAATCATAGGCCCCAGCGACTTTGTTTTTTTATATAGGCCCCGCCCATCTCCACTTCCCGGCACACCATCATTTTCTGTAAACAAATCCGTGCACCAAGATGCAATTCGATGTGTGATAAATTTACTGTTGAAGAAAAAGCTGCTTTATAATAAATCCATAATCCATTTGCAATGTTGCATAGCCTACAGTTGAGCAGAGGTGTTTTTAGGATTTCCACACATGAGGAACATGTTAGCAATTCTACTTAATTTACATGATAGAACACATTAGCTGAATCTTTTTTAATACCATACAAATTACCGAAATGAGTGGCTACTCTAACAATCTGAGATCAACAGGTCTTGAATTCAAACAAACAATAGCCAAGGCCAATGCATCGTTACACAGATTGAACAGTATTAAGAGGCAATGAGGACAGCACAATAAGTGCTGTTATTGTGAAGTGGAAAAGTCTAGGAGCAACGATGGCTCAGCTGCAAAGTGGTAGGCTACAGAAGCTCACGGAATGGGACCGCTGAGTGCTGAAGTGCCTAGCTCGTATAAATGGTCAGTCCTCGGTTGCAACACTCATTACCGAGTTCCAAACTGCCTCTGAAAGCAACGTCAACAAAATAACTGTTCATTGGGAGCTTCATGAAATGTGTTTCCATGGCTGAGCAGCCGCACACTAGCCTAAGATCACAATGCGCAATGCCAAGCATCGGCTGGAGTGGTGTAAAGCTTGTCGCCATTGGACTCTGGAGCAGTGTAAACGTTCTCTGGAGTGATGAATCACGCTTCACCATCTGGCAGACTGACAGATGAATCTGGGTTTGGCAGATGCCAGGAGAACGCTACCTGCCCGAATGCATAGTGCCAACTGTAAAGTTTGGTGGAGGAGGAATAATGGTCTGGGGCTTTTTGTCATAGTTCGGGCTAGGCCCTGTAGTTTCAGTGAAGGGAAATCTGAACGCCACAGCATACAATAACATTCTAAACAATTCTGTGCTTTCAACTTTGTGGCAACAGTTTGGGTAGGCTCTTTCCTGTTTCAGCATGACTATGCCCCATGCACCAAGCAAGGTCCATACAGAAATGGTTTGTCAAGATTGGTGTGGAAGAACTTGACTGGCCTGCACAGAGCCCTGACCTCAACCCCATCAAACACCTTTGGGATGAATTGGAACGCCGACTACGAGCCAGGCCTAACCGCCCAACATCAGTGCCCTAATGCTCTTGTGGCTGAATGGAAGCAAGTCCCTGCAGCAATGTTCCAATATCTAGTGGAAAGACCAGCTCCATATCAATGATTTTGGAATGAGCAGGTTTGACGAGCAGGTGTCCACATACTTTTTGTCTTGTAGTGTTTATTATCGGCTACTAAACACCATTTCCAATAGCACACTGACTCATTTAATGATGAAGATGAAGCCACAGGCTACTTCCCACCAGTCTTGGCAATAGCATATCTCAAGATGAGCTACTTATAAAAACTGCTGCTGTTTGCAAAAAATGTATAGTTGTTGAGAAAATAGTTACTGTTGGTTCCACAGACAGATTAGTCTTCTCTTTCCAGAAGTAGGCATTTGCTTTCCAAACTTTACATTTTTCCCACAATTGTATTTTGAAATTTGCAAAAGACAGACAGACAGCTGCAACCAACCATAGAAATATAATCCTTAGATGGCAGTTCCCATTCAAGTCAGGACTAGCAGCCATTGGTATTGTACCTATGAGTTTAATCTTCAAATTGCCAGGGTAAGAGGTTCCAAAACCCTTCTATGGATTATATATGTATATGGCCACAGCACATCAAGTTGTATATTTGGCTAGCATGCTGGCCAATAGCAGCCTTTCTGACTACAGGCAACTAGTAACTGCCAAAGTAAAGGAAACACTTGAGTAAATGAAGGATACAAATAATATGTCATGGTGTGGGGTGCATTTTTCCTGTCATGGTTTAGGTTCACTTGTAGAATCTTTGATAAGGATCATTAAAGCTGTTCTGGCAGCTCGTAGTGGCCAAACACCCTTTTAAGACACTATGTTTCCTTTATTTCTGCAGTTACCTGTGTATGCTTGTCATAAAATGTTATCCACAGTCATTTTTTTTTTAAACTATGGATCCTCTGTTGCTAAATCATGCTCTCTGGTGTATTTTGAACATTGAGAGTGGGTTCTTGTGGTTGGATAAAATAATATTAAAATTACAGATTTATTTTATTTTATTTGCTTTGTCTCTTGGCTCCCTATGGACTTGGGTCCGGCCCCTGTCTCACACAATTGACCAGTCACATTTATTTATTACGCAGTTACCCAATCAAGGCAGGGTCCCCCAATTACCCACATGTGCCCCATACCTCTTCTCCTCCCCCAATCTGACGATTAGCTTAGCGGCAGTAAGCAGCAGCAGGCTGTCTACATTCATTGAGAGAGGGCTCCTGAATCCTCCTGTGGTTGGTGGTTGCAGTAAAACATTTTTAAAATAGATATTACATATATAATATATACTATATGTATTTATTTTCTCCATAAAAAATAAAGAAAATGCTGCCTCTTGGGGCCCCAATGTGCCTGGGCCCAGTGGCTTCAGCCCCGATAAACTCCTGCATTAATCTGTCCCTGGTAGCATCTGGGAGTGAACTAGGCAGATATGTAATTTTAGTGCTGATGAAAAGGAGTGTGAATTCCAGACCTGGCCACATCAGGGTTCATCTTTACCGCTACTTTGAGGGTAGCGCTTGGAGGTGGTTGATCCTCTAGCCAATCTACTGTAGGGGGGTTTCCAGGACAGTTCCAGGAAGGCTTATCTCACTATTGCATGTCTTTACCATAAAAGGGCAAACTTATCCACAAAACCACTCAGAATTGAAAATATGAACCCGACAAAGCCATATGCAGGAAACCAGATCGTCAACAAGACCGAGAGATAGCATGAGATTGGTGATAAATACAACTGAATAACAGCTCTGCCACTTGTATCCATCTGCATGAATGTAATTGCAATTATGGTTACGTAAGGCCAACGGCTTGCAGCTATTTTCAGCATATTATAAATCTGTTCTCATGGTTAAAGATTAGATGATATGCTTTATTATTCTTCATTGATGTGATTTGACCTGGCAGTCAAACATTTGCAGTGGGCCAAATAAGATTAGAGAGGTTCACCTGTGTGACCACAAATCAAATCGTTATTTGTCACATGCGCTGAATACAACAGTGAAATGCAGACTTACAAGCCCTTAACCAACAATGCAGTTTTAAGAATAGAAAAAAAAAATAGAAATATAACAAATAATTAAGGACAGATCCCGGAAATGCAACCCTCTTTAGTGTGTGTGTGTGTGTGTGTGTGTGTGTGTGTGTGTGTGTGTGTGTGTGTGTGTGTGTGTGTGTGTGTGTGTGTGTGTGTGTGTGTGTGTGTGTGTGTGTGTGTGTGTGTGTCTGTGTTTATATTTGGTGAGGTTATTGCCGTATAACTCTATTGGATTAGGTCTTTGAATACTTACTCATCAATATTAAAAGGAAAAGCTAACACCTTTTGGAAATAACAACTGTTCTTTCTTTACAGTAATGTTCCCATCTGAATGGCTGCATATAAATGAGACTGTTTTAACTGCAGCTTGCAAATCCAACCATGCTGAGCAATTGGGCAATTTTTCCCCCCCGTGGTATCTGATGTTACAAAATGCAAAATCTGGATTTGGATGGATGTGCCAAGGCATGGAATTAAACAATATCCTGTCCTTTGGGTTGTGAAAACAGGCTGTGATATATTACCCATAGAACACCAACAGGAAATGGCTCCACACGTTGGAGTAAATGAGAGGTCTGGCGAGGGTGTGTTGCATCTAACCATAACTCTACATGTAGGGAAATAATCACATTATCTATCCTTGAAATGCAGATTGATTCTAGTCTGTTTCAATGTCAATCAAAATCAAATGAATTGTATTTATTTGCATTTTTCACAGACATATTCTACAGAATGCTTAGCAAAACAGTGGAAAGGAACAAACAGCCAGACCTAAACTAACTATTTATACTGTATACTGTAACATTGATTGCAATCCTGTCAATGATGGTGATCATTCAGATCACCGTAGCCAATCAGGAGTCGGGACGAGGCGATGGGACATTTCAGTGTGTGTCTGTGCCTCGTACTGGTCTGGTCATCCATCCAACACCACATGGACATGTAATAGGATCAGAGGTTAGAGAGGGAAACCATCAAAGACAGTGGGGTCTGGATGGCCCTCAGGGCTCCCAACCACAAACCACAGCCCAGTCAAGAGTTCAGACTCCAGAGAGAGTGATGGATCACACACGTCCATCTGCTCTACGATCACTACTATCAGACTCAGTCACTATCAGGGTGATCAGGATAAATAGCTGTCGATACGTTATCTTCTTCAACATGCTTCAGCCGGCCATGGAAAGGAAGTCATGCTGATGGGCGAAACACCCTCCCTGTTAAGTCATAGACAGCTGGGGAGTTCCACCAATTGAGTACCTTTTGGGTATTGTAACTTGTTAAAAAAATGTTTTATTTCACTACATTTTGATAAAAGATTAACTTTTGGCTCAATGGCTAATTACTTCCCACTCATCTCCCCTGTAACTATTCTCCAGGTCGTTGCTGTAAATGAAAATGTGTTCTCAGTCAATGTACCTGATAAAATAAGGGTCAAATAAAAACAAATGATAAACTGTACAGCAGCGCCGGCCACCAATTTATGGCACAAGAATGGAGACATGTCGGGATGGGAGCTGCTCCCCTCTTGTTTTCAATACTCTCAATGGATGGTGGTGGTGGGCTACAGTGCTGTGTGAGCGTGATATTACTGCAACTTAACAGGCTGGCAGACAGATGTAATGACAGGCCAAGAAAAGAGAGATGTACCTAGAACCACCTATCAAGGCCACCTCCACAACTTTCCTCCTCACATGATAAATCAGCCATGGGGGTGATTACACACCTGAATGGAACATATTTGCTTTAGTCTCCTAATTAGAGAGATGCAGCATATTCATGGGCTGAGCTTAGACATGGTTCCGCTACTCCAGGTAATTGTTTCAAGGCTGTAAAGTGGCTGTTTCAGTCTAAATGTTTGACCTTTATCTGCAGGGTCTCGTTTCAGAGGCTTTTTGATGTCGTTAACTCAAAGGCCTCAATTCAATCAAACCTGCATTGTGGTATTTTCAAAGTAGCTCTTTTCCCCATTTAAAAAAAAACAAACTTAAAATGGTCTTGGGTTCTGTAAAAACTCACAGATTTCATAATAAGAAGTATGTGTTTCTGGGCAGACATTTGTCAACTAAGACCTTGCACAAATATTGCTTTGGCATGTTCAACTGAATTCCAGTCAAACAGCAAATAATATCTTACCTTTTTATTGAGCACATGGGACCGTTCTGTACTACGTTGTATGATTGCTATACTGATTCCAGCTGGATATAAAAATGGGTAGGATGCAAATGAAAAAGATGACTGATGAAGCTCTGTCTTATAATAACAAATTCACGCAGGTTCAAAGAACATTGTCAGAGAGCACGAATGGGGACAGATATTTATGCATCAAAGAGGCCTTGCCTTCTCTGAGGTTCCCTATCTTTTCATTTCTAAACCTATAAATTATTCACTGCTGTGCAGCACATTCTCCACTGGAAATAAACAGCTTGGTGCTCACATGAAAAGGCATGTCAAGGAGAGTGGGCCATCAGGACCAAAACAAAGGAAAGTGAATCACTAAGAAAAGTTGGGGAAGTTAATTAATGACGAGAGAATTAATGACCAGTTAACATAAGCTCCTTCAAACAAATACTTTTGCTTAAGTGTTATACTATGCTAATTTGACATTATTTATCCTTTCTGGCTGTTTCTTTAATTGGACTCATGCTTTAGTTGATTTTGTAGACTGTGGAGTTTAATCATGGTATTGGGTAAAGATCTCCACTTAGCACTTTCCTCTGTACCGCCTCCAGCTGCTCTTCTATTAAATCAAGTGGTACATTTGAATCAGCCTACATAATAATTGACAAATTGAAGTTATAAAAAGGTATACAAATGTGTTTTTACAGTCTGCTGATTTAGAAACAGTGCAGCTAGAAGGCCCACAAATATAACACAGTTTTAGAACAAAGTCCCAGTTGTGTTTCACAAAGGTAAACCCTTCAATAATATCGTAACAGTCTTAAGATATTATGTTGTTTTATGAAATGTAATTTGTCAAAACCATTGTAATGCACAAAAGAGTCATTTGACCAATGTTGTCCCCAGGGTGGTACGGATTACTTGAACATTTTAATTTATTGCAGATTACATGACAATAAACATGATTAGTAACAAAATCCATTGAATTACTCAAAATGAATAATGATTCATTTTGAGTAATGATAACTTTTGGATTACTTCCTTGGTTAGACGGCATCTGCCTCCTCAATTGATTCTGCATACCAATCAGTTCTCTCTCTAACTCTGTCCACCCAACCCCCCAGCATCCTTAGGCAAGTGCTGGCTCAAATTCCTGCTGCATCTTCGTGATGACATGGCATCACTGCTAAAAGGTCAGCTTCACTATCAAGTTCCAGGGAAAGCTTTCCCAACCGTAATGATTTGATTGTGAAATTATAGGCCCATTACCCCAAGCCACCAAGCAGATTGTGGCCAGTAAAAGAGGAAATGGTCATTTGAGTGTCTGACCCACCCTTACCTTGGGCTCCCGAGTGGCGCAGCGGTCTAAGGTACTGCATCTCAGTGCTAGAGGCATCACTACAGACCTGGTTAGATTCCAGGCTGTATCACAACCGGCCATGATTGGAGTCCCATAGGGCAGTGTACAATTGGCCCAGCATCGTCCGGGGTAGAATGTCATTGTAAATAAGAATGTGTTCTTAACTGACTTGCCTAGTTAAATAAAGGTACAAATAAAAAATTCAATAATACCATAACAGGTTGGTATGATAAAGATGTCAATAGACAGATGTAATGGATCTAAGAGAAATCAGAGGATTTGTTATCCCAGTGCTTGGGAAGTGAACAGGGTGGAGCTGTGTTGACACAAAGATCATGATGTTTTTTTTTTTTTACAAACGCTGACGTAAAAAAAAAGTTTCTGTGGAAAGCCACCAACAAGAAAAAATGTGGCCGTTTTGGAGATTCCAAACAGATTTCAACAGAAGGGAAAGCTTTAATTCCCACTGAAAACAGTGTGGCTCAGCAAGCTTTAAAATAGGTTCCAAAATAGTATGTGTATAAGGCAACCATTTGCAGCCCACATCTTGATATTAGAAAAAAACATCTAAAATGTAATCAGATGTTTTTAAGAATATAACTGTAATTTTTAAGTAATGCGGTCAGGTTAGAGATACTTTATTTTTGTAATTGTCACGTTCGTTGTATAGAGGAGACCAAAGCACAGCGTGAGTACTTAACGCTGAAAATATATAAAGTCATAATTTGCATTAATATTACAAACATTCAAAAATACTACTGAAATGGGATAAACCAAATAACGAGAAGCGCCAGCACACAACCTGTGGCTAAAAGGTGAATTTGACTGGTGTGCGCACCTCACAGAGACAATTCACAGAGGTGGTGAGTAGATTAGAGCAGGTTGGCGATAGAACAATGTCAATCATAAAGTCCTGCCCGACTATATTGCTGAGGCATAAAAGATCTTACAATGCCTGGATAGGTATTTTACCTATGTTATAGCAATCTGGTGCCTGAATGCAGAGACGACTACGTGGCATGTAACCATTGGTTGATGCAATGCAACACCTGAGAAGGGGAACACGACCAAACATTTCTTAATAAATGACATGATTATCTGTATCTGGCATTCTTTTATTATGCAAAACTAGGGCTGTCAGAGTTCATATTTTAACGCGAGTTAACTTTTTGTCATTTTTGGGTACCTTTTTGTTATTGTGTGATTAATCACATTGTCTGAAAGTGTTTCAAATAACAGCTGAAATCAACAATGCTATGTCACAACAAGTTGACTTTGAAGTTAAAGAAAGTGTGCTTAATCAATTTACCTGATTTTTGCTAACTGTTAGTTTGGACACAATCAAGACGTCATCATGCAATGTATTTTGAATTTTTAAAAAAATTCTGAATTTGAGATTAATCGTGATTAATCACATCAAATCCTACAAAATATTTATCATTTGACAGCCCTATGCAAAAAAACGATGTATTGATGGGACTAACGATAGCATAGGCCTTGGTAAGCAAAATGTTACATTAGCAACAACAACGAGGAGTACATGTGGGAGAAATGGCCGGAAAGAGGCACATTATAGATTGACCTAATTATACCAACCAGAGAAATACAGTATTTGTAGGCTACAGGCCTACCTTTTCAGCTGGAATGGCTACACTGGGAAACACATCTTTGACCTAGAGGGTTAGGTTCAGTCTGTCCAAATGTAACGGAGTTAAGAACGAACCGTGAACTCATTCCATAGCTAGCTTGAAATGGCTCAGATTGCACCATCCAATTTTCAGTGCACAACCTTTTCGGTGGTCCAAACCTTTGGAATGTTGTCAAGGATGGCAGTCACATGTGTTGCAAAGCAGAAGGTCAATGGTTCGAGCCCAGAATGGGGCAGCGGGACAATGGAGGAAGCTAAACTGTTAGCAGCAAACTAAGCCCTGTTACACAAAGAACTACAGTACAGTACAGGAAACACCAATCAACATTGGAATGCATTGATCTGGAGTCATCATAGTCATGATCACTGGGCAGGCTCTAAATGAGATTATTATTTTTTCCCCTCTGTCTGTTCCTAGTGCTGGATGGGGTGATATTGTGTTGCCTGAACACTGATTAGCCTTCAAGCTAAGATTTTGTATACATTGGCTCTGGAGTGTACTTTATAGAGTCTAAGGTTTCACAGTGCTCCCTGCCAGGGAAACAGAGAGAGGGAGATGGAGGTGGAAAATAATAAAATAATTTGTTCCTCATGCTGCTGAATGTGAATTCAGTCTATTCACCAAAGCACATTCAGAGCAAAGTCAATCACTCTAGCAGACACGTGGAGCAGTAACAGGCAAGCTGGGATGCAGACACACTCTCAGTAAACTGCCTCAGATTTATGTATCTTTGGATATTGCATAGACTACAATGTTACACATTAAATCCTTACTTCCATGAAGGACTGGGTGAGATGTATTGCGTGAATGATAGTTAGAGCGTTTGAGATTGTCCTCTCCAATGATGATCTCTCCTTCATTCTATTTAGTTAGCCAGTTTTCTTTTTTAATTTCATGTGTTCCCTCAAAAAAATTGAACTTAAACCCCACTTGTCTGTTGGTGTGTTTGTTTTGTGTGTGTGTGTGTGTTTCTGTAGTTTCTTCCAAGGAGTTGGTGGAGACCTGCTGTGAGACAGGGGAGAAGTGGGCCTCAGCCCATGGCCACTGCAGCAACATGGAGCTCCCCAGAGAGGACAGACACTCCATCTGTCGGTACGCCCATGGAGACACACTAAACACAAGTTTTAGGAAGCCCAATTTTTCTGTAGGAATTACTCATTGGTAGGGACCAGAGTTTGTCCTATTTAGTTATAGAGTGTGTTATAAATGTCAGCTTTGCTGCTTTCACTATGCCAGTGAGGGATGGTTGGCTGCCAAGTTTGTTTCTGCTTCAGCCAACTTGTTTTTGACGGCAAGCCAACTATGCATTAGTTTAGTTTTTATCCTACTTGTAAAATATGATCATCTTATAAATGGCATCTTACGTGACTTCGCTTCGTGGGCCCATGTCAATATTGTATGACATGATTCCATGAAAGTTGTATTTGTGGTTGATGTGTTAAATATGAAGTGAATGAGATCACGATCTATAAAGAATTTGTGCCAATATGAAAACTATACATTTTACAGGCCCTCGCACATTACATTGCACAGCGTACTAGTGTGAATTTTTGCCCTAATAGACTTCCAATTTGATTCCATAACATTTCCAGATGATGCTGGTTTTGGCCAGAGGGAGGCACAGCTAGCCAACACACTGCTAGTGTAGGACCACAGTTAGGTCTAGGTACAGTCAAAACACTGACTCAAATTCTAACATCTCTCCTGGGTGTGTCTCTCTCTGCCAGGACGGCTCAGAGACAGTGCTGTCTGGGCTCTCTGAAGGAGAGTCGCTGTTTCTCTGGTATGAATGCAGCCAGAGAGGGAGTTGTTTGTGAGGTGGACAACAATGACCAGTGTGGAGTCGACTCCTTCAAGGTAAATGTGGTTCCCATGAGTTGGTTGGTTGGTTTGGTGGTGCTAGCTGTAGCCCCAGAGTTATGGGTTTGATTCAGACATAGGCCACATTCCATACAGTGAGTTATGTTGTTCTTGCCACAACCAACTCCTACCTCCTACCTTTGTAACACTGAATATACAGTATATAACCAACTCCTACCTCCTACCTTTGTAACACTGAATATACAGTATATAACCAACTCCTACCTCTTTTCTAACACTGAATATACAGTCTATAACCAACTCCTACCTCTTTTCTAACACTGAATATACAGTATATAACCAACTCCTACCTCTTTTCTAACACTGAATATACAGTATATAACCAACTCCTACCTCTTTTCTAACACTGAATATACAGTATATAACCAACTCCTACCTCTTTTCTAACACTGAATATACAGTATATAACCAACTCCTACCTCTTTTCTAACACTGAATATACAGGGTATGCTTGGATTTGGAATGAAAGTGTTTGTTAAATGGCCAGATATTTTATGTTACCTCATTCTCTGATCTGTTGACAGAGCCAACACAATTTGCTGGGGGAGTCCCCAGAAATGATTTAAGGTCAAACATAGCCTACCTAGGATTAATTTAAATCAAACCAAATGCATCTACAAGACATGAATAGCCACAGTTTCATGGATTAAATGTAAAAGCAGTTAAAAGAAAACCTCCCTTCAGATTTCCACTGGCCCTAGTCATAGCCAGTGAAGACCACACCAATCAGGAGGACCGTTTAGAGTCCCTCAGTGACTCAATTACCTCTTATTCAATTTAGACAACTCAGAGAGGGAGGACCATGTTTGTGGTCAAGGTTCCCACAGATTTATGAGCTTCACGCTCATGAAACGAGGCTGTAGTACTGCAGGAGATGTCTCAGGCTGTTTTCACCATCCTGCCAAGATCAATAGCTTGGACACTGGTATTTTGAAAGCAGTGATATTTGATATTTCTGGAAAAATGTTGCTATGTAGCTCAAGGTCTGTTATTGATGTCAGTGAGAGTCAAATCATTGTGATGTAGTGTGGAGTTGTAGTGTATTAGCCCAGATTTCCAGAGCCATTCATCTGCCATCAGACCTGTCTTCCAGGAAGTACCCAGAGCGCCCAGAACAGTAGGGGGGCATTATATACTCAAGGCCTTGGTCTAATGTTAAATATTGTCTTTCACCACCCCACCATGGGCCCTACATAACTCAAGTCATATAATACTTCTGTACAGCCACACTATATCACAGTGGTCACGATTTCAGTGTTATGTTTCTCCTCCATGTAGCCTGAACAACATCCTGCTGCGCACTAAGACAGAGAAAGAGAAGAAAGACACTTGATATGGTAGATATAGCAGTCTGATGTTGAATCTGTCCACCCAACAGGAGTGTTGTAGCTGCTGCTCTCTGGGGCTGAGGTTCCGTAGGGAGGGCCACCGCTGTGAGGCTCACCAGTACCTGGGCTACCCCTGCAGCCATGTCTTCCTCACCTGCTGTGAGGGAGAGGAGGAGGTGGCGAGAGAGGAGGGGGAGGGAGATGGCTTGCACACCCTCAGAGAGAGGCCTGTGCTTGACCCGACCGCAGTGCCAAAGAGAGGTAGTGTCACATACCTGAGCACACACACACACACACACACACACACACACACACACACACACACATACACACACACACCGCTGTCCTGCCAACACAAACCACTGTCCTGCCAACCCACACCACTGTCCTGCCAACCCACACCACTGTCCTGCCAACACAATACACACACCACTGTCCTGCCAACACACTACACAAACCACTGTCCTGCCAACACACTACACACACACCTGTCCTGCCAACACAATACACACACCACTGTCCTGCCAACACACTACACACACCACTGTCCTGCCAACCCACACCACTGTCCTGCCAACCCACACCACTGTCCTGCCAACACACTACACACACACCTGTCCTGCCAACACAATACACACACCACTGTCCTGCCAACAGACTACACACAACACTGTCCTGCCAACACACTACACACACCACTGTCCTGCCAACCCACACCACTGTCCTGCCAACACAATACACATACCACTGTCCTGCCAACACACTACACACACCACTGTCCTGCCAACACACTACACACACCACTGTCCTGCCAACCCACACCACTGTCCTGCCAACACACTACACACACCACTGTCCTGCTAACACACTACACACACCACTGTCCAGCCAACACACTACACAAACCACTGTCCTGCCAACACACTACACACACACCTGCCCTGCCAACACAATACACACACCACTGTCCTGCCAACACACTACACACACAGCTGTCCTGCCAACACACTACACACACCACTGTCCTGCCAACACACTACACACACCACTGTCCTGCCAACACACTACACACACCGCTGTCCTGCCAACACACTACACACACCACTGTCCTGCCAACACAAGCCACTGTCTTGTCAACACACTACACACACCACTGTCCTGCCAACACAAGCCACTGTCTTGTCAACACACTACACACACCACTGTCCTGCCAACACACTACACACACCACTGTCCTGCCAACACACTACACACACCACTGTCCTGCCAACACATTACACACACCACTGTCCTAACAACACACACCACTGCCCTGCCAACACACTACACACACCACTGTCCTGCCAACACACTACACACACCACTGTCCTGCCAACACACTACACACACCACTGTCCTGCCAACACACTACACACACTACTGTCCTAACAACACACACCACTGCCCTGCCAACACACTACACACACCACTGTCCTGCCAACACAATACACATACCACTGTCCTGCCAACACAATACACACGCCACTGTCCTGCCAACACAATACACATACCACTGTCCTGCCAACACACTACACACACCACTGTCCTGCCAACACACTACACACACCACTGTCCTGCCAACCCACACCACTGTCCTGCCAACACACTACACACACCACTGTCCTGCTAACACACTACACACACCACTGTCCAGCCAACACACTACACAAACCACTGTCCTGCCAACACACTACACACACCACTGTCCTGCCAACACACTACACACACCACTGTCCTGCCAACACACTACACACACCGCTGTCCTGCCAACACACTACACACACCACTGTCCTGCCAACACAAGCCACTGTCTTGCCAACACAATACATACACCACTGTCCTGCCAACACAATACATAGACCGCTGTCCTGCCAACACACTACACACACCACTGTCCTGCCAACACACTACACACACCACTGTCCTGCCAACACACTACACACACCACTGTCCTGCCAACACATTACACACACCACTGTCCTAACAACACACACCACTGCCCTGCCAACACACTACACACACCACTGTCCTGCCAACACACTACACACACCACTGTCCTAACAACACACACCACTGTCCTGCCAACACACTACACACACCACTGTCCTGCCAACACACTACACACACTACTGTCCTAACAACACACACCACTGCCCTGCCAACACACTACACACACCACTGTCCTGCCAACACACTACACACACCACTGTCCTTACAACACACACCACTGCCCTGCCAACATACTACACACACCACTGTCCTGCCAACACACTACACACACCACTGTCCTGCCAACACACTACACACACCACTGTCCTGCCAACATACTACACACACCACTGTCCTAACAACACACCCCACTGTCCTGCCAACACACTACACACACCACTGCCCTGCCAACACACTACACACACCACTGCCCTGCCAACACACTACACACACCACTGTCCTGCCAACACACTACACACACCACTGTCCTGCCAACACACTACACACACCACTGTCCTAACAACACACACCACTGCCCTGCCAACATACTACACACACCACTGTCCTGCCAACATACTACACACACCACTGCCCTGCCAACATACTACACACACCACTGTCCTAACAACACACACCACTGTCCTGCCAACACACTACACACACCACTGTCCTAACAACACACACCACTGTCCTGCCAACAGACTACACACACCACTGTCCTAACAACACACACCACTGCCCTGCCAACATACTACACACACCACTGTCCTAACAACACACACCACTGCCCTGCCAACATACTACACACACCACTGTCCTGCCAACACACACCACTGCCCTGCCAACATACTACACACACCACTGTCCTGCCAACACGCTACACACACCACTGTCCTGCCAACACACTACACACACCACTGTCCTGCCAACACACTACACACACCACTGTCCTATCAACACACACCATTGCCCTGCCAACATACTACACACACCACTGTCCTGCCAACATACTACACACACCACTGCCCTGCCAACATACTACACACACCACTGTCCTAACAACACACACCACTGTCCTGCCAACACACTACACACACCACTGTCCTAACAACACACACCACTGCCCTGCCAACATACTACACACACCACTGTCCTGCCAACACACACCACTGCCCTGCCAACATACTACACACACCACTGTTCTGCCAACACACTACACACACCACTGCCCTGCCAACACACTACACACACCACTGTCCTAACAACACACACCACTGCCCTGCCAACACACTACACACACCACTGTCCTGCCAACACACTACACACACAACTGCCCTGCCAACACACTACACACACCACTGTCCTAACAACACACACCACTGTCCTGCCAACACACTACACACACAACTGCCCTGCCAACACACTACACACACCACTGTCCTAACAACACACACCACTGTCCTGCCAACACAATACATATACCACTGTCCTGCCAACACACTACACATACCACTGTCCTGCCAACACACTACACACACCACTGTTCTGCCAACACACTACACACACCACTGTCCTGCCAACACACTACACACACCACTGTCCTAACTACACACACCACTGTCCTAACAACACACTACACACACCACTGTCCTGCCAACACACTACACACACCACTGTCCTGCCAACACACTACACACACCACTCTCCTGCCAACACACTACACACACCACTGTCCTGCCAACATACTACACACACCACTGTCCTGCCAACACACTAAACACACCACTGTCCTGCCAACATACTACACACACCAGTGTCCTGTCAACACACTACACACACCACTGTCCTGCCAACATACTACACACACCACTGTCCTAACAACACACACCACTGTCCTGCCAACACACTACACACACCACTGTCCTGCCAACACACTACACACACCACTGTCCTAACAACACACACCACTGTCCTGCCAACACACTACACACACCACTGTCCTGCCAACATACTACACACACCAGTGTCCTGTCAAAGAAAGGCAGTTAAACAAAAGAAAACCTTTTTTACTCTACCTCTCCTTACTAAAGAGAGGCTTTGTAGTGGAATCTCCCCACTTTGTGCACTTCACTGGCCTGCCAGAGTGAGGATGGGAACTACTATAGACCCCTCTATGAGAGATACAAATCAAATTGTATTTGTCACATGCTCCAGTGTAGACCAGGTGTAGAACTTGCAATGAAAAGCTTACTTACCATCCCTTAACCAACAATGCAGTTTTAAAAAATAAGATACAGTTCCAGATCTGTATTCTCTGCCTTGGTTACCTTCTGCTTTACTTGACTCTATTCTACTGGACAACATAAAGGTTAGGCTATTAGTGACAGCCCTCTCTCCTTGTCCTGTAGTGTCAGACAGTCCGTTCCCCAAAGAGGCCTTCTCCATTGGGGAGGAGGAGGAGCAGGAGAGGGAGAACACGGTGGAGGGCCCTCCTGAGATGGAGGATGTAGATGAGTGCCAGGTTTACCAGGGAACACTATGCCACCACAGGTGTATCAACACCCCTGGCTCCTTCAGGTGTGACTGCTACCCTGGCTATGTACTGCAGAAGGACGCGGTCAGCTGTGTGCCAGGTAAAGGAAAACTACTCTTAGGTTGTTAGAATATGTCAGACCATGCACTGTACAGTACTCCACAATACTGTATGTGCAAGACCACATAGCTATTAGCCTGGTTGCCTGTCTGTTTGGGCCTTGAATAACGGCACACAGTAGCCTTAATTGGCAATACGATGACAAGTTGGATAAAAACAGATTGGCTCCCAGGCTAATAACTAAAGTAAAGAACAGTTATGTTTAATTACATACAACCAGTGAAGGATGACTGATTCCTGAGTGTAGTACCTTTGTGCTAAACCATTTTTCATAGCCACTCTCTCAACAGTATGATTAACAGCCTTCTGTGTTTTCAGACTCCTGCCAGACTCTATCTGTCTATATTTGTCCACACTTTTGACAGCATATGATTTTCCTTGCTTCCTGCCTACTGTCTCTGATTCAGACTGATAATTGTTATTCAGATCTCATTTCTACATTTTTTATTGTAATTTCTTTGTGTACTTTTTACCCCTTTTTATCCCCAATTGGGAGTTACAATCTTGTCCTATCGCTGCGACTCCCGTGCGGACTTGGGAGAAGTGAAGGTCAAGAGCCATTTGTCCTCCGAAACACGACCCCGCCAAGCTGCGCTGCTTCTTGACACCCTGCTCGCTTAACCCGGAAGCCAGCCGCACCAATGTGTCAGAGGAAACACTGTACAGCTGGCGACCGGGGCCAGCGTGCATGCCCCCGGCCGCCACAAGGAGTTGCTAGAGCGCGATGGGACAAGGACATCCCAGTTGGCCAAACCCTCCCTAACCCGGATGACGCTGGGCAAATTGTGCGCCTCCTCATACAGTGGGGCAAAAAAGTATTTAGTCAGCCACCAATTGTGCAAGTTCTCCCACTTAAAAGATGAGAGAGGCCTGTAATTTTCATAATATGTACACTTCAACTATGACAGACAAAATGAGAAAAAAAATTCCAGAAAATCACATTGTAGGATTTTTCATGAATTTATTTGCAAATTATGGTGGAAAATAAGTATTTGGTCACCTACAAACAAGCAAGATTTCTGGCTCTCACAGACCTGTAACATCTTCTTTAAGAGGCTCCTCTGTCCTCCACTCGTTACCTGTATTAATGGCACCTGTTTGAACTTGTTATCAGTATAAAAGACACCTGTCCACAACCTCAAGCAGTCACACTCCAAACTCCACTATGGCCAAGACCAAAGAGCTGTCAAAGGACACCAGAAACAAAATGGTAGACCTGCACCAGGCTGGGAAGACTGAATCTGCATTAGGTAAGCAGCTTGGTTTGAAGAAATCAACTGTGGGAGCAATTATTAGGAAATGGAAGACATACAAGACCACTGATAATCTCCCTCGATCTGGGGCTCCACGCAAGATCTCACCCCGTGGGGTCAAAATGATCACAAGAACGGTGAGCAAAAATCCCAGAACCACACGGGGGGACCTAGTGAATGACCTGCAGAGAGCTGGGACCAAAGTAACAAAGCCTACCATCAGTAACACAGTACGCCGCCAGGGACTCAAATCCTGCAGTGCCAGACGTGTCCTCCTGCTTAAGCCAGTACATGTCCAGGCCCGTCTGAAGTTTGCTAGAGAGCATTTGGATGATCCAGAAGAAGATTGGGAGAATGGTCAGATGAAACCAAAATATAACTTTTTCGTAAAAACTCATCTCGTCGTGTTTGGAGGACAAAGAATGCTGAGTTGCATCCAAAGAACACCATACCTACTGTGAAGCATGGGTGTGGAAACATCATGCTTTGGGGCTGTTTTTCTGCAAAGGGACCAGGACGACTGATCCGTGTAAAGGAAAGAATGAATGTGGCCATGTATCGTGAGATTTTGAGTGAAAACCTCCTTCCATCAGCAAGGGCATTGAAGATGAAACGTTGGCTGGGTCTTTCAGCATGACAATGATCCCAAACACACCGCCCGGGCAACAAAGGAGTGACTTCGTAAGAAGCATTTCAAGGTCCTGGAGTGGCCTAGCCAGTCTCCAGATCTCAACCCCATAGAAAATCTTTGGAGGGAGTTGAAAGTCCGTGTTGCCCAGCAACAGCCCCAAAACATCACTGCTCTAGAGGAGATCTGCATGAAGGAATGGGCCAAAATAGCAGCAACAGTGTGTGAAAACCTTGTGAAGACTTACAGAAAACGTTTGACCTCTGTCATTGCCAACAAAGGGTATATAACAAAGTTATTGACCAAATACTTATTTTCCACCATAATTTGCAAATAAATTAATAATAAATCCTACAATGTGATTTTCTGGTTCTTTTTTTGTCTGCCATAGTTGAAGTGTACCTATGATGAAAATTACAGGCCTCTCTCATATTTTTAAGTGGGAGAACTTGCACAATTGGTGGCTGACTAAATACTTTTTTGCCCCAAATACTTTTTTGCCAGTATGTCTCCCGGGCGCGGCCAGCTGCGACACAGCCTGGGATCGAACCCGGATCTGTAGTGACATCTCTAGCACTGATCAGTGCCATAGACCCCTGCGCCACCCGGGAGGCCCCCACATCTCATACTGTTTTGATAAAGCCTTTCTTCACAGTTCAGTAGCCTTCAGTAGCCTTCATACATTTAGACTAGTAAATAAAGTATGTTCAGGTATTTCCAACCTACTCTAGGCTACTGTAAGTGTGCCATACATTTATCGAATGGGGCTTTCACCAGCACAAGCCTGTCTCAACAGGAATCTAATGTGAGCCCTACTTTACAGAAAGGTGCAGTGAGTCTGCAGGCTGATAAAAACACAGGTTTGTCTGCAGGCCAAGCCTTTTCCTGTCGTGCCTCAACTCTGTCTCTAAGGCAACTTTCATCTGTGCCCTGTTGCCGCCTAGCCTCATATCTGTGGATAAATTGAAGGCATTTCACAGCTCTCTCTTTAACCACCAAGACAGGATGACTGGGCGGTTTGTTGGTTGTACTGTTTAATTAGTACTTTCCGTGATGAGTTTATTTCTGTTTTCACAGAGACGGTAGATGAAGAGAACAAGTTGAGAGAGGATGACAGGACAGAGGTTGAGGCTACCTCCACCGCACCCTCCACCACTCCAACCTCTGTTAACCCCTGTGAGGGTGGGTAGAACTTGACAGTAGGCCAGAGTGGTGCCTATCTACTGTAGACCTGGCAGACCACATGAACTGTGTTTTCATACCTTAAAATCAGTCATTAGTCTTGATAGAAGAACCCAAATGCATGTCTGGAATCAGTGTGTGGAAGGAGTCCCATTATGATGGCGCGACAGCATTAGAGGAACCATAGTGGAACAGAATATTTGGTACTGAATAGAAAGGTAAATGAAGACACCCATTAGTCCCCTAAGAGAGCACAAAGCCTAGAAGATTTTCAGTCATGCACCCTTCTAGTATAATTCATGTCACATTCCTTCACATGACAGACGTTTCCTCCTTCAGTTAAATACTTTAACCGCCTTTGTCCATTTTAGTTATGTTTGACCAATTGTACTTTTAAATGTCACATACAAGTTTTAAGATTGCATCAAAGGCCACAAAGCTCCTGTGTGTATTGCGAAGTATCCAGCCATCCCCATGTAGTCCAGCATAGTATGTAGTGGGGGTCTCCTCAGGGTGTGTGTGTTTGGCTCCATAATTCCAGGGTGGGGATCCCGTTCCATTGGGACGCAGGAGGAAATACAATCCGAACAGGTCAGGGGTCAAAGTGGAAACAGGAAATGAGTACACAGGGATACAGTAAATCACACAGAGGTTATATAACACACACACAGGGCTGGCCCCCTGTGACGTATGTCACCTTGACTACTGTTGTGTTGTGGTGTGTTTTGGTGTGATGTTGAGCTGTGTTGTGACCCTCTGAGCAGGAAATGGCCTCTGTATGCAACAGTGCTCCTCAGTGGCTGGTAGACCTGGCTGCTCATGTTTCCCTGGATTCTCTCTGATGGCTGACGGACAATCCTGTGAAGGTAAGAAAAAAGAAACACACGCTCACACACACTTACACACACACACACACACGCACGCACGCACACACACACCAGCTCAGTATTTCAGCAGTTCCAGTCGTGCAGAGTCTCTGAATGGCTGTCACTGACTCCAGTCTCTCCTCAGTCTCCCCCCAGTGCCCCTGGAGCAGAGTAGAGCTGCTCTCTGTGTACCAGATTAGACACGGTCATCGTAATTGTTTAAAGCTATTCTAATAAATGCAACAGTTGGACAATGCATGAAGGTATTGACTGAATTATAGTTCAAAAAAACATTGAATTGGCACGGACATAATGAATGGAATTCCGGTGTTAAATGTCACTTTTTTCTTATAATGCACTCATATATACAGTGCCTTGCGAATGTATTCGCCCCCCTTGAACTTTGCGACCTTTTGCCACATTTCAGGCTTCAAACATAAAGATATGAAACTGTATTTTTTTGTGAAGAATCAACAACAAGTGGGACACAATCATGAAGTGGAACGACATTTATTGGATATTTCAAACTTTTTTAACAAATCAAAAACTGAAAAATTGGGCGTGCAAAATTATTCAGCCCCTTTACTTTCAGTGCAGAAAACTCTCTCCAGAAGTTCAGTGAGGATCTCTGAATGATCCAATGTTGACCTAAATGACTAATGATGATAAATACAATCCACCTGTGTGTAATCAAGTCTCCGTATAAATGCACCTGCACTGTGATAGTCTCAGAAGTCCGTTAAAAGCGCAGAGAGCATCATGAAGAACAAGGAACACACCAGGCAGGTCCGAGATACTGTTGTGAAGAAGTTTAATTTGGATTTGGATACAAAAAGATTTCCCAAGCTTTAAACATCCCAAGGAGCACTGTGCAAGGCGATAATATGCAAGGCGATAATAAGCGATAATATTGAAATGGAAGGAGTATCAGTGTAACGGTTTTCCGTTTGAGAAGGAGAGTCGGACCAAAATGCGGCGTGTAGATTACGATCCATGTTTATTGACTATAGCAACACGAATCTAAATACAAACAGTGCAAAATAATAAACGTAATGAAAACCGAAACAGCCTAAACTGGTGCAAACTAACACTAAGGACACAAAGGACAATCACCCACCAACACACAGTGAAACCCAGGCTACCTAAATATGGTTCCCAATCAGAGACAATGACGAACACCTGCCTCTGATTGAGAACCATATCAGGCCGAACATAGAACTAGACAAACTAGACATGTAACATAGAATGCCCACTCAGATCACACCCTGACCAATCAAAACATAGAAAATACAAAGTAAACTATGGTCAGGGCGTGACAATCAGACCACTGCAAATCTACCAAGACCTGGCCGTCCCTCTAAACTTTCAGCTCATACAAGGAGAAGACTGATCAGAGATGCAGCCAAGAGGCCCATGATCACTCTGGATGAACTGCAGAGATCTACAGCTGAGGTGGGAGACGCTGTCCATAGGACAACAATCAGTCGTATATTGCACAAATCTGGCCTTTATGGAAGAGTGGCAAGAAGAAAGCCATTTCTTAAAGATATCCATAAAAAGTGTTGTTTAAAGTTTGCCACAAGCCACCTGGGAGACACACCAAACATGTGGAAGAAGGTGCTCTGGTCAGATGAAACCAAAATTGAACTTTTTGGCAACAACGCAAAACGTTATGTTTGGCGTAAAAGCAACACAGCTGAACACACCATCCCCACTGTCAAACATGGTGGTGGCAGCATCATGGTTTGGGCCTGCTTTTCTTCAGCAGGGACAGGGAAGATGGTTAAAATTGATGGGAAGATGGATGGAGCCAAATACAGGACCATTCTGGAAGAAAACCTGATGGAGTCTGTAAAAGACCTGAGACTGGGACGGAGATTTGTCTTCCAACAAGACAATGATCCAAAACATAAAGAAAAATCTACAATGGAATGGTTCAAAAATAAACATATCCAGGTGTTAGAATGGCCAAGTCAAAGTCCAGACCTGAATCCAATCGAGAATCTGTGGAAAGAACTGAAAACTGCTGTTCACAAATGCTCTCCATCCAACCTCACTGAGCTCGAGCTGTTTTGCAAGGAGCAATGGGAAAAAATTTCAGTCTCTCGATGTGCAAAACTGATAGAGACATACCCCAAGCGACTTACAGCTGTAATCGCAGCAAAAGGTGGCGCTACAAAGTATTAACTTAAGGGGGCTGAATAATTTTGCACGCCCAATTTTTTAGTTTTTGATTTGTTAAAAAAGTTTGAAATATCCAATAAATGTTGTTCCACTTCATGATTGTGTCCCACTTGTTGTTGATTCTTCACAAAAAAATACAGTTTTATATCTTTATGTTTGAAGCCTGAAATGTGGCAAAAGGTCGCAAAGTTCAAGGGGGCCGAATACTTTCGCAAGGCACTGTACCTTACCAGTCACAACTTTGAACACATCTACTCATTCCAGGGTTTTTATTTATTTTGAGTATTTTCTACATTGTAGAGTAATAGTGAAGATATCAAAACTATGAAATAACACATATGGAATCATGTAGTAACCAAAAAAGTGTTAAACAAATCAAAATATATTTAATATTTGAGATTCTTAAAATAAGCCACCCTTTGCCTTGATGACAGCTTTGCTCACTCTTGGCATTCTCTCAACCAGCTTCATGAGGAATGCTTTTCCAACAGTCTTGAAGGAGTTCTGAGCACTCGTTGGGTGCTTTTCTTTCACTCTGCGGTCCAACTCATCCCAAACCATCTCAATTGATTTGAGGTTGGGTGATTGTGGAGGCCAAGTCATCTGATGCAACACTCCATCACTCTCCTTCTTGGTCAAATAGCCCTTACACAGCCTGGAGTTGTGCTGAGTCATTGTCCTGTTCGAAAACAAATTATGTTTGTGTTTGATGTATTTGATACCATTCCACTCATCCTGCTCCAGCCTTTACCATAAACCCATCCTCCCCAATTAGGTGCCACCAACCTCATGTGACTTTAAAATTAAATGTGCCTTATTTGCATATACACTGGGTGTATTTGTATACAATAATACATTAATATAAAGGAGTGGGCTGCAACCACCAAAAACTTGTCTCTAGGCCTACCTGCGCTCTACTGCCTCGCTAATTATTAATTACCATTGTTATCATGTTCTCTTGCCTGATTCAACAAGTGTGTCAAGAAAGATACCCATGCAATTTAAAATCACAACTCTTGGCTCTTGATTACACCTATGTAAGAATGTTGTTCATTGACTACAGCTCAGCATTCAACACCATAGTACCCTCCAAGCTCATCATTAAGCTTGAGGCCCTGGGTCTCAACCCCTCCCTGTGCAACTGGGTCCTGGACTTCCTGACCGGACGCCCCTGGTCAGGAAGGTAGGGAACAACATCCCCACTTCGCTGATCATCAACACTGGTGCGTACATAGCACACTCCTGTACTCCCTGTTCACCAATGACTGTGTGGCCATGCACGCCGCCAACTCAATCATCAAGTTTGCGGACTACACAACAGTAGTAGGCTTGATTACCAACAACGACGAGACGGCCTACAGGGAGGAGGTGAGGGCCCTTGGAGTGTGGTGTCAGGAAAACAACCTCTCACTCAACGTCAACAAAACAAAGGAGATGATCGTGGACTTCAGGAAACAGCAGAGGGAGCACCCCCCTATCCACATTGACGGGACAGTAGTGGAGAGGAAAGTTTTAAGTTCCTCAGCGTACACATCACGGATAAACTGAAATGGTTCACCCACACAGACAGCGTGGTGAAGAAGGCGCAACAGCGCCTCTTCAACCTCAGGAGGCTGAGGAAATTTGTTTTGTCACCTAAAACCTCACAAACTTTTACAGATGCATTATCGAGAGCATCCTGTCGGGCTGTATCACCGCCTGGTATGGCAACTGCACCGCCCATAACCGTAAGGCTCTCCAGAGGGTAGTGAGGTCTGCCTAACGCATCACCGGGGGCAAACTACCTGTCTTCCAGGACACCTACAGCACCAGATGTCACAGGAAAGCCAAAAATATCATCAAGGACAACAACCACCCGAGCCACTGCCTGTTCACCCTGCTATCATCCAGAAGATGCATTAAAGCTGGTACCGAGAGACTGAAAAACAGCTTCTATCTCAAGGCAATCAGACTGCTATAGAGCCATTACTAACACAGACAGGCTGCTGCCTACATACTGACTTGAAATCATTGGCCACTTTAATAAATGGATCACTAGTCACTTTAATAATATCTACATATATTGCCTTTCTCATCTCACATGTATATACCGTATCTTATATATACCATCTATTGCATCTTGCCTATGCCGCTCGGTCATTGCTCATCCATATATTTATATGTATACATTCTTATTTCATCCCTTTACTTAGATTTGTGTATATTAAGTCGTTTTTGTGGAATTGTTAGATTACATGTTAGATATTACTGCACTGTCGGAACTAGAAGCACAAGCATTTCGTGACACTCGCAATAACGTCTGCTAACCATGTGTATGTGACCAATAAAATCTGCTAGCCATGTGAATGTGACCAATAACATATGCTAACCATGTGAATGTGACCAATAACATCTGCTAACCATGTGAATGTGACCAATAACATATTAACGGGAACACACTAACAGGTAACATTAATGGGAACACACTAACAGGTAACATTAATGGGAACACACTAACAGGTCATTCATTACATTAATGGGAACACACTAACAGGTCATTACAAAGGTGTCCCTGGTCATTACATTAACAAGAACACACTAACAGGTAACATTAATGGGAACACACTAACAGGTAACATTAATGGGAACACACTAACAGGTAACATTAATGGGAACACACTAGCAGGTCATTACATTAACGGGAACACACTAACAGGTCATTACATTAATGGGAACACACTAACAGGTAACATTAATGGGAACACACTAACAGGTCATTACAAAGGTTTCTCCAGTCATTACATTAACGGGAACACACCACTGGCACAAGCAAGAGTTGGAAAGAGGCACCAGAGTAAAATGAAAGCAATCAATCCAGATTTAAGTGACAAGTGGATTTTACACTCCTCAAACCCAGGAAATGGAAAAGTCCTCAGGTGGGCAGAGCATGCATGTACATTGCTGACCAGAGTACTAATTCCCTTTCTCACAGTGACATTGGAGGCGAAGACACCAGGCTGCAGACTAACAGAGCCTTATACTTGGAGGCAGGCTCCACTATGTGATTAAATGTGTTTCTATCTTTGTGATCTCACACTGTCCCTACAGTACTACACGTCTACTAGTTGAGACAATATGGGATTGTATGGTTGTTACCATGAAGCTGATTAGTGAGCTACTGTATCTGTTTAAGTCATCTCGTAGAAAAGCATATGTTACGCCACCCTTGTTAGAGATTGCTCGGATTCCATATTGAAGGGATAAGCCATCGCTTCTAGCAGACTGAGACTTCCTCCTTGGTGGCAGTGGATTGTTCTGTTGTGACATGGTGGTGCAGTGTTTTGACAGATCTTTCATTGTGTGAGACTTACACCCTGTGGCTGTGCCCCCAATCCCTTCCCTCTGTGGAGGCCAGGCTGCTTAATCTATTTGGGACTGCCCCTGTGTTACACCATGAATTTAACAGGACTAGGGGCGACTAGGGTATTCCAATGTGCTTACTTTCCCCCTCTATTTCCCTCACTTACTCTGATGTACCATTTCCATCCCATTCCCCTCTCTCTCCATCTTGTCTCATGCTTTCATTCTCTCTTTTTGCTTTTGTATCTCCCCTCCTACACTCTTGGTTTCTCTCTCGGTGTCTGTCTTGGTGTCTCCCTTGGTATCTCTCTCGGTGTCTCTCTCGGTGTCTGTCTTGGTTTCTCTCTCGGTGTCTGTCTTGGTGTCTCCCTTGGTATCTCTCTCTGTGTCTCTCTCGGTTTCACCCTTGGTTTCACCCTTGGTGTCTCTCTTGGTGTCTCTCTCGGTGTCTCTCTGTGTCTCTCTTGGTGTCTCTCTTGGTTTCTCTCTCGGTGTCTGCCTTGGTTTCTCTCTCGGTGTCTGTCTCGGTGTCTCTCTCGGTGTCTCTCTCGGTGTCTCGGTTTCACCCTTGGTTTCACTCTTGGTGTCTCTCTCGGTGTCTCTCTCGGTGTCTCTCTTGGTGTCTCTCTTGGTGTCTCTCTCGGTTTCACCCTTGGTGTCTTTCTCGGTGTCTCTTGGTGTCTCTCTCGGTGTCTCTCTCGGTGTCTCTCTCTGTGTCTTTCTCGGTTTCACCCTTGGTTGCTCTCTCGGTGTCTGTATCGGTGTCTCTCTCAGTGTCTCTCTCGGTTTCACCCTTGGTTTCACTCTTGGTGTCTCTCTCGGTGTCTCTCTCGGTGTCTCTCTTGGTGTCTCTCTTGGTGTCTCTCTCGGTTTCACCCTTGGTGTCTCTCGGTGTCTCTCTCTGTGTCTCTCTCGGTGTCTCTCTCGGTGTCTCTCTCTGTGTCTCTCTCGGTGTCTCTTGGTGTCTCTCTTGGTTTCTCTCTCGGTGTCTCTTGGTGTCTCTCTCGGTGTCTCTCTCGGTGTCTCTCTCTGTGTCTCTCTCGGTTTCACCCTTGGTTTCTCTCTCGGTGTCTGTCTTGGTTTCTCTCTCTGTGTCTCTCTCGGTGTCTCTCGGTTTCACCCTTGGTTTCACTCTTGGTTTCTCTCTCTGTGTCTCTCTTGGTGTCTCTCTCGGTGTCTCTCTTGGTTTCTCTCCACCTCTCTCTCCTTTCACACAGATATCAATGAGTGTTTGATGTCCACTCATACCTGTCAGATGAATGAGAGATGTGTGAACACGGCTGGTAGTTTTGTGTGTCAGATCACCTGTTTTCTGGGTTACCAGATCAACAACGACGTCTGTGAAGGTATGGAGACAGAACAGTAGCTGCAAACTGTACAACAGCCAAATCATTCACTCTCCAGTAGACCCATGTATAGTTAGTTGTAACTAGTAGCAACACAACAACTGGTGTGTATTAATTTGACCTTTCACAATGTGAGGAAAGCACATTGTAAAACTAAACAATCACAGTTGCCACCCATGGGAGTGACTACGAGTCAGAGATTGGGAGCTGCCAATTAGATCTTGAACCATGCTTCATGTAAGTTACAGTACAGTAATGACACCATTTTTTAACTGACCACACGAACAAGTCTATTTGATGCTGAATATGATTATAAACAAGATATTAGCATTAGGTTTTGCCTGCATACCCTCTATACGAAAATCTCACTTGACTTGTGTTTATGTCGGTGGAGAATGTACAATGCTCCAACCCAAAAAGAAACCTCACAGCCTTCATCATTATTTCCATTGCCCACACTTGGCAGAATACGCTAACTGTGGGCTCTTATCCACAGCCAGTGTGCTCTGAGATAGAGCTATGAGATGATCAAGTTGTTAAAGTCCTGTTGTTGACTACTGGAAGGAAATGGAGAGAGAGATGGGTCTCAGCTGCTCTGGTAGAGGGTGTTAGAGTAGGGACTACAGCTGCTCTGTTAGGGGGTGTTAGAGTAGGGACTACAGCTTCTCTGGTAGAGGGTGTTAGAGTAGGGACTACAGCTGCTCTGGTAGAGTGTGTTAGAGTAGGGACTACAGCTGCTCTGGTACTGGGTGTTAGAGTAGGGACTACAGCTGCTCTGGTAGAGGGTGTTAGAGTAGGGACTACAGCTGCTCTGGTAGAGGGTGTTAGAGTAGGGACTACAGCTGCTCTGGTAGAGGGTGTTAGAGTAGGGACTACAGCTGCTCTGTTAGAGGGTGTTAGAGTAGGGACTACAGCTGCTCTGTTAGAGGGTGTTATTGTAGGGACTACAGCTGCTCTGGTAGAGGGTGTTAGAGTAGGGACTACAGCTGCTCTGGTAGAGGGTGTTAGAGTAGGGACTACAGCTGCTCTGGTAGAGTGTGTTAGAGTAGGGACTACAGCTGCTCTGATAGAGGGTGTTAGAGTAGGGACTACAGCTGCTCTGGTAGTGGGTGTTAGAGTAGGGACTACAGCTGCTCTGGTAGAGGGTGTTAGAGTAGGGACTACAGCTGCTCTGGTAGAAGGTGTTAGAGTAGGGACTACAGCTGCTCTGTTAGAGGGTGTTAGAGTAGGGACTACAGCTGCTCTGGTAGAGTGTGTTAGAGTAGGGACTACAGCTGCTCTGGTACTGGGTGTTAGAGTAGGGACTACAGCTGCTCTGGTAGAGGGTGTTAGAGTAGGGACTACAGCTGCTCTGGTAGAGGGTGTTAGAGTAGGGACTACAGCTGCTCTGGTAGAGGGTGTTAGAGTAGGGACTACAGCTGCTCTGGTCGAGGGTGTTAGAGTAGGGACTACAGCTGCTCTGGTAGAAGGTGTTAGAGTAGGGACTACAGCTGCTCTGGTAGAGGGTATTAGAGTAGGGACTACAGCTGCTCTGAGAGAGGGTGTTAGAGTAGGGACTACAGCTGCTCTGGTAGAGGGTGTTAGAGTAGGGACTACAGCTGCTCTGGGAGAGGGTGTTAGAGTAGGGACTACAGCTGCTCTGGTAGAGGGTGTTAGAGTAGGGACTACAGCTGCTCTGGTAGTGGGTGTTAGAGTAGGGACTACAGATGCTCTGGTAGAGGGTGTTAGAGTAGGGACTACAGCTGCTCTGTTAGGGGGTGTTAGAGTAGGGACTACAGCTGCTCTGGTAGAGGGTGTTAGAGTAGGGACTACAACTGCTCTGTTAGAGGGTGTTAGAGTAGGGACTACAGCTGCTTTGGTAGAGGGTGTTAGAGTAGGGACTACTGCTGCTCTGGTAGAGGGTGTTAGAGTGGGGACTACAGCTGCTCTGGTAGAGGGTGTTAGAGTAGGGACTACAGCTGCTCTGTTAGAGGGTGTTAGAGTAGGGACTAGAGCTGCTCTGGTAGAGGCTGTTAGAGTAGGGACTACAGCTGCTCTGGTAGAGGGTGTTAGAGTAGGGACTACAGCTGCTCTGAGAGAGGGTGTTAGAGTAGGGACTACAGCTGCTCTGGTAGAGGGTGTTAGAGTAGGGACTACAGCTGCTCTGGGAGAGGGTGTTAGAGTAGGGACTACAGCTGCTCTGGTAGAGGGTGTTAGAGTAGGGACTACAGCTGCTCTGGTAGTGGGTGTTAGAGTAGGGACTACAGATGCTCTGGTAGAGGGTGTTAGAGTAGGGACTACAGCTGCTCTGTTAGGGGGTGTTAGAGTAGGGACTACAGCTGCTCTGGTAGAGGGTGTTAGAGTAGGGACTACAACTGCTCTGTTAGAGGGTGTTAGAGTAGGGACTACAGATGCTCTGGTAGAGGGTGTTAGAGTAGGGACTACTGCTGCTCTGGTAGAGGGTGTTAGAGTGGGGACTACAGCTGCTCTGGTAGAGGGTGTTAGAGTAGGGACTACTGCTGCTCTGGTAGAGGGTGTTAGAGTGGGGACTACAGCTGCTCTGGTAGAGGGTGTTAGAGTAGGGACTACAGCTGCTCTGTTAGAGGGTGTTAGAGTAGGGACTAGAGCTGCTCTGGTAGAGGCTGTTAGAGTAGGGACTACAGCTGCTCTGGTAGAGGGTGTTATAGTAGGGACTAGAGCTGCTCTGGTAGAGGCTGTTAGAGTAGGGACTACAGCTGCTCTGGTAGAGTGTGTTAGAGTAGGGACTACAGCTGCTCTGTTAGAGGGTGTTAGAGTAGGGACTACAGCTGCTCTGTTAGAGGGTGTTAGATTAGGGACTACAGCTGCTCTGTTAGAGGGTGTTAGAGTAGGGACTACAGCTGCTCTGTTAGAGGGTGTTAGAGTAGGGACTACAGCTGCTCTGGTAGAGGGTGTTAGAGTAGGGACTACAGCTGCTCTGGTAGAGGGTGTTAGAGTAGGGACTACAGATGCTCTGGTAGAGGGTGTTAGAGTAGGGACTACAGGGTGTTAGAGTAGGGACTACTGCTGCTCTGGTAGAGGGTGTTAGAGTGGGGACTACAGCTGCTCTGGTACAGGGTGTTAGAGTAGGGACTACAGCTGCTCTGTTAGAGGGTGTTAGAGTAGGGACTACAGCTGCTCTGGTAGAGGGTGTTAGAGTAGGGACTACAGCTGCTCTGTTAGAGGGTGTTAGAGTAGGGACTACAGCTGCTCTGTTAGAGGGTGTTAGAGTAGGGACTACAGCTGCTCTGTTAGAGGGTGTTAGAGTAGGGACTACAGCTGTTCTGGTAGAGGGTGTTAGAGTAGGGACTACAGCTGCTCTGGTAGAGGGTGTTAGAGTAGGGACTACAGATGCTCTGGTAGAGGGTGTTAGAGTAGGGACTACAGGGTGTTAGAGTAGGGACTACTGCTGCTCTGGTAGAGGGTGTTAGAGTTGGGACTACAGCTGCTCTGTTAGAGGGTGTTAGAGTAGGGACTACAGCTGCTCTGTTAGAGGGTGTTAGAGTAGGGACTACAGCTGCTCTGGTAGAGGGTGTTAGAGTAGGGACTACAGCTGCTCTGTTAGAGGGTGTTAGAGTAGGGACTACAGCTGCTCTGTTAGAGGGTGTTAGAGTAGGGACTACAGCTGCTCTGGGCTTCAACGGAAATTAAACTCGCACAGCATTGAGTCAACCAAATGAGCATTTAAACACGGTGCTCATAACTGCTGCCACTTCTGTCGGCTGGTTGGAGTGTGGGATGGAGACTGTGTTGTTATGTTTCTACTCCTCTTTCAATTCCCTGCCCAATTACTTCACATCAATTAAACTCCCCTCTCATCGACTGAAGTCCCCTCCCCTCCTTCATCTTACAAAGCAAATTCTCTCCTCACTGCTTACTCCAGGAGTTGATTGTGTTCCCCAATTTCTTATCCAATAATTGCTGTCCCTGCTTGGGTAGAGTGAACTCCCTCGCCTCTGTGAGGTTGTCGAGACAGCTCCCTCCTTGATTTGTCATGAGCCAATTACCTTCCTATAGTATTGCTTTGACTGCGACTGAGCACCCTGCCAATCTCTCACACGTTTATTCCTGTCCCTGATCGCGGTCTCTCTCTGTCTCAGTGTGTCTGGGTCTGTCAGAGCTTCACTCAGTCCTGTGCCAGCCGTGCCAAGACCAGGATTGTCTTAATGTGCTAGTTGAAGCCCTGCCCTTCCCAGGGGCCAAGCTGAGGCTTTAACATGGTACATACCGAATGAGGTCCCTACAGGGATCATAGAGCCTCACAGACGTACAGTACATGTGGCTTCATGCACAGAGGAAGACACACACACACACTTGTTTTCTGCATGCACACACACACACACACACACACACAGAGAGAGAGAGAGAAGTTCACTCTCTAAGCCCTGTTTATGACAGATGTGATTTCTCTGCAGTGACAAGGCTGTGTACAACAGCAGATGTGTCAGGATGATTGACATCAGGGGAATCCCAGTGTAGACAGGTGAAAGAGCTGTAAGGAGCTCTGCTCTGGGGGAACTCACTGCTCTCTACAGTCACAGATACAAGCACCAGAGAATAGGAAGACTAATGCACATAACTATGGTCTGACAGGCTGGCTCATTGGAGGTGATTCATCATGGAGAAATAAGAAGCTGTATCTGTTGTTGTGCTAATGTAATGAGGAGGATTGGTGGGGGAAACATTCCTAGGATCCTCTCTGAAGTTGGAGAATTAACCTTTTTACTGTTGATTGTTTTCTTTAAAGGGGAAGGAGAGTGTTTAAATAGATCTATGTGAAATGATTTATCTGCTAATTTAGGGGTGCTCTAGCTGCTGTCTCAAAGCCACAGTAACACAGTGACACCCAGTGGTTTCAGTATACATTACACTCTAACAGGCTTGCAACATATGAGTTTTACTTCTCTAATCAACTTAATGGATTACAATAGATTGATTACAAACTGACAATAGATCACCAACCAAACATGTTTTTACATAATTTGTCATACATTAGATTTCATTTCTAATATGCATCCTGCTTATTCCTGTCTCTGTTTGCAGATGTTGATGAGTGTTTTCAGGGGACTCATAACTGCGGGCCAGGCTTTGAGTGTGTGAACAGTGAGGGCTCGTTCAGGTGTAATGCCAAACCTCGCTGCTCCATGGGCTTCACACAGGACACACATGGAAACTGCATTGGTAAGAGGGGCTGTCGGGACTAACTGGGCTGTGCAGACCTGGGCCACTGTTAACAAGAGTAATAGTATGAATGTAACATTATGAATATAACTATAACAGTGTGTCAATATAAATGTAAAGGTATACCCAGACCAGGTATAGAGGGGTTGAATGCCACACAGGAGGGGGGTCAGAGGGGAGCAGAGTGGGCAGCAGTGGGGTGGATGAAAGCCAACCTTCCTCCAGTCAGTACATTCTGATACTGAGGAATGAGCCTGGGGGACAGGAACTGGGGCATGTCGAGGCAGTTCTGAACCACTGAAAAACAGTCAAAGGCAGGGTTAGAAGATGAGAAAATAGAGGGAAACACACACCAAAATGATCCCAGGGAATGGGAGTGTATGATGTATGTCTGCCTCTGAGTAACACAGTGTGACTAACTGGCTGCCATCTCTCTCGGACTCTGTCCTCCCGTGGTCCTCTGTTCTTCCTTTTCTATCTTCCCTTCTCAAAATGTCCCTCCCTCCCTCTTGTCTCCAACCCTCTCTCTTCCCTCGGTGTCCATCCTTCCTCTCTCCTACCTCCCTACCTCCCTCCTTCTGTCTCCAACCTTGTGTCTATCCGCCCTCTCTCCTCCCTCCATCACCCTCTCCATCCATCAGACATAGATGAATGTGGTGTCGTGGGCCAGCCCTGCAGTCCAGGCTTTAACTGTATCAACACTGTGGGATCCTACAGCTGCCAGAGGAAGATCATAATGTGTAGCCGGGGTTACCATGCCAGCCCAGACGGAGCCAGATGCATAGGTAAGAGGAGGAGAGGTATACAGATCTGTGGAGTTTTCATTTCCATGGTTAATACCATCAACAAGTCTTTAATAGAGATGGTTGACATTGAGCCACAGTACCCACTCTGTATCTTTCCTCTCTACCTTCCTGTGTCCAGATGTGGATGAGTGTCAGAGCGCTCTTCACCGCTGTGGGGAGGGACAGATCTGCCACAACCTGCCCGGCTCCTACCGCTGTGACTGCCAGACGGGCTACCAGTACGACATGTTCAGGAAAACTTGTGTGGGTAGGTACTGTGTGGCCTACTGACCTATAGAGAAGAAGCTCTCCCTTTAACTTTTTTATTTAAATACAAATCTCTGTCAAAGTAGTTCTGGGTGGTTTTGGTAGGCTAGTAGTAAGTCACCCAGGCAGCTCGCTCCTGCTGCAGTTAGTCTCCTGCTGCAGCTCTCCCCTGCTGCAGTTAGTCTCCTGCTGCAGCTCTCCCCTGCTGCAGTTAGTCTCCTGCTGCAGCTCTCCCCTGCTGCAGTAAGTCTCTTAGACAGCTCTCTCCTGCTACAGTAAGTCTCCTGCTGCAGCTCTCTCCTGCTGCAGTTAGACTCCCATGCAGCTCTCTCCTGCTGCAGTTAGTCTCCCAGGCAGCTCTCTCCTGCTGCAGTTAGTCTCCCAGGCAGCTCTCTCCTGCTGCAGTAAGTCTCCTGCTGCAGCTCTCTCCTGCTGCAGTCAGTCTCCCAGGCAGCTCTCTCGTGCTGCAGTTAGTCACCCAGGCAGCTCTCTCCTGTTGCAGTTATTATCCCAGGCAGCTCTCTCCTACTGCAGTTAGTCTCCCAGGCAGCTCTCTCCTGCTGCAGTTAGTCTCCCAGGCAGCTCTCTCCTGCTGCAGTTAGTCTCCCAGGCAGCTCTCTTCTGCTGCAGTTAGTCTCCCAGGCAGCACTTTCCTGCTGCAGTTAGTCTCCCAGGCAGCTCTCTCCTGCTGCAGTAAGTCTCCCAGGCAGCTCTCTCCTGCTGCAGTTAGTCTCCCAGGCAGCTCTCCCCTGCTGCAGTTAGTTACCCAGGCAGCTCTCTCCTGTTGCAGTTAGTCTCCCAGGCAGCTCTCTCGTACTGCAGTTAGTCTCCCAGGCAGCTCTCTCCTGCTGCAGTTAGTCTCCCAGGCAGCTCTCTCCTGCTGCAGTTAGTCTCACAGGCAGCTCTCTCCTGCTGCAGTTAGTCTCCCAGGCAGCTCTCTCCTGCTGCAGTCAGTCTCCCAGGCAGCTCTCTCCTACTGCAGTTAGTCTCCCATGCAGCTCTTTCCTGCTGCAGTTAGTCTCCCAGGCAGCTCTCTCCTGCTGCAGTTAGTCTCCCAGGCAGCTCTCTCCTGCTGCAGTTAGTCTCCCAGGCAGCTCTCTCCTGCTGCAGTTAGTCTTCCAGACAGCTCTTTCCTGCTTCAGTAAGTCTCCCAGGCAGCTCTCTCCTGCTGCAGTTAGTCTCCCAGGCAGCTCTCTCCTGCTGCAGTTAGTCTCCCAGGCAGCTCTCTCCTGCTGCAGTTAGTCTCCCAGGCAGCTCTCTCCTGCTGCAGTTAGTCTCCCAGGCAGCTCTCTCCTGCTGCAGTTAGTCTTCCAGACAGCTCTTTCCTGCTTCAGTAAGTCTCCCAGGCAGCTCTCTCCTGCTGCAGTTAGTCTCCCAGGCAGCTCTCTCCTGCTGCAGTTAGTCTCCCAGGCAGCTCTCTCCTGCTGCAGTTAGTCTTCCAGACAGCTCTTTCCTGCTTCAGTAAGTCTCCCAGGCAGCTCTCTCCTGCTGCAGTCAGTCTCCCAGGCAGCTCTCTCCTACTGCAGTTAGTCTCCCATGCAGCTCTTTCCTACTGCAGTTAGTCTCCCAGGCAGCTCTCTCCTGCTGCAGTTAGTCTCCCAGTCAGCTCTCTCCTACTGCAGTTAGTCTCCCAGGCAGCTCTCTCCTGCTGCAGTTAGTCTCTCAGTCAGCTCTCTCCTGCTGCAGTCTTAACTCCTGCTGCTATGCTCCTCTGGGTTGCAGTCAGTCAGTCAGTCAGCCAGCCAGCCACTTCAGAGGACTGTGTGCTGATTCACTGGTATGTGACTTTAATAATAATGAACTCCAGTGGAGTGTTTTGACTTATCAGCAGGCAGCTGGCCCCTCCACTTCCAACCCCTATTCACACACATACACTAAGGATGTGCACACACATACATGCATATGTTTTGTATACACACATTATCTCTCTCTCTCTCTCTCTCTCTCTCTCTCTCTCTCTCTCTCTCTCTCTCTCTCTCTCTCTCTCTCTCTCTCACACACACACGCATATTCTCTCTCTCTCTCTCTCTCTCTCTCTCTCTCTCTCTCTCTCTCTCTCTCTCTCTCTCACACACACACACGCATATTATCTCTCTCTCTCTCTCTCTCTCTCTCTCTCTCTCTCACACACACACGCATATTCTCTCTCTCTCTCTCTCTCTCTCTCTCTCTCTCTCTCTCTCTCTCTCTCACACACACACGCATATTCTCTCTCTCTCTCTCTCTCTCTCTCTCTCTCTCTCTCTCTCTCTCTCTCTCTCTCTCTCTCTCTCTCTCTCTCTCTCTCTCTCTCTCTCACACACACACGCATATTCTCTCTCTCACACTCCCACATATATTCTCTCTCTCTCTCTCTCACACACACACACACACACACACACACACACACACACACACACACACACACACACACACACACACACACACACACACACACACACACACACACACTCTCTCCCCCCACTCTCTTTAGATGTGAATGAGTGTTGGCGCTACCCTGGCCGCCTTTGTGCCCAGACCTGTGAGAACACCCCGGGATCCTATCAGTGTTCCTGCACCGCTGGGTTCAGCTTATCCAGGGATGGCAAGAACTGTGAAGGTCCGTCTGTCTGTCTGTCTGTCTGTCTGTCTGTCTGTGTGTCTGTGTCTGTGTGTGTCCTGCAACACCCCCAGCAGGACAGAGAAGGCTTTTGTTCCCCCGTCACACCTCTAGAGGACTGTAAGATATGACTGATAGGACAGTAGTGGATGTTGGTGGAGAGACAGAGACACAGACATATGTTGCATTCTGTGGTGTCATGGATGTCATGGCATTGTTTTAGGAGTCTTTTTCCATCTTTGAATGTCTTACAGATGTGAATGAGTGTCTAACCAACCCCTGCAGTCAGGAGTGTGCCAACATCTATGGCTCCTACCAGTGTTACTGCAGACAGGGCTCCTACCTAAGGGAGGATGGACACACCTGTGAAGACATTGATGAGTGTGCCCAGAGCATTGGCCACCTGTGTTCCTTTAAGTGTGTCAACGTCCCAGGGAGCTACCAGTGTGCCTGTCCCGAGTACGGTTACACCATGTCTCCCAACGGACGCTCCTGCAGAGGTGAGGAGACACTGATACACACATTACATACACATAACACACACACACACACACACATTAACTCTGAGCTGACTATGGTTTGGGTTACAGACATAGACGAGTGTACCATCGGGGCCCATAACTGTTCCTTGGCTGAGACCTGCTACAACATCCAGGGAGGCTTTCGCTGTCTGTCCTTCAATTGTCCACAGAACTACCGCAAATCCTCTGACATGTAAGTGACTGTATCTCTACTAATCCGATATCCCAGGACTCCTTAGAAAAGAGAGGAACTACAGTTGAATTGAAGACTTGTAATCTTTTGTGTTGTTGGAAAAGTTCAAACAACAATGAATGGACATTTTCAGATGTGTTTTCATGTTGTCCTCTGGGGCTTGAAAACTGTGCTCTCTTGATTTTCTCAAAGTTCAAAGTTCTTTAGAGGTTTTTCTCCAACTAGTGGAGTGTACGCGGGAAGGAACAATGTTTCCCTTGAGGGGAATGTGTCAGTCTGGGTAATCAAAGCTGTGAAACAGAAAGGCCACAGTGGACACAGAGGCCATGATAGATCAGCTAGGATTCAGAAGAGCTGTCTGGGATTGGCTTTATTTCTCTTCTATCTTATTCTGAAATGACCTGGAAAAACAGTCAAGTTTTGCCTATATGATTCTGCCCATTTGACTGTTATTATTTATGATGTGTTGATTCCACGACTGACTGACTGACTATCTGGCTCATGTTTTGACTGTTCTCATTCTGTGAGTCTGTCTTTTTCATTCTTTTCACTCTGATTAATATAGTTTCGAAATTCTGACTCTCTCATTGGCTGGTCCTTTAGGCGCTGTGAACGACAGAGCTGCCCCAACTTGCTGGACTGTCAGAACTCTCCTCTCAGGATCACCTACTACCACCTGAGCTTCCAGACCAACATCGTCATCCCTGCCCAGATCTTCCGCATCGGCCCCTCCCCCGCCTACTCCGGGGACAACGTCATCATCAGCATCACCCAGGGCAACTTGGAGAACTACTTTAGCACGCGGAAGCTGAACGCCTACACTGGCGCGGTGTACATGCACAGGCAGGTGCGTGAGCCACGGGACTTCCTGATTGACGTGGAGATGAAGCTTTGGAGACAGGGCACCTTCACTACGTTTCTAGCCCGGATCTATGTCTTCATCACGACCAACTCACTCTAACAGACTGGCCCCCAGCCTCACCCTACTTCCACCCTTGTCCCACCCTCTCAATGGACAGCCCATCCCCTTCTATCCCCCTAGCCCTACACCCCTCAATGGACAGCCCATCCCCTTCTATCCCCCTAGCCCTACCCCTCAATGGACAGCCCATCCCCTCTATCCCCCTAGCCCTACCCCTCAATGGACAGCCCATCCCCTTCTATCCCCCTAGCCCTATCCCTCAATGGACAGCCCATCCCCTTCTATCCCCCTAGCCCTACCCCTCAATGGACAGCCCATCCCCTTCTATCCCCCTAGCCCTACCCTTCAATGGACAGCCCATCCCCTTCTATCCCCCTAGCCCTATCCCACAATGGACAGCCCATCCCCTTCTATCCCCTAGCCCTACCCCTCAATGGACAGCCCATCCCCTTCTATCCCCCTAGCCCTATCCCTCAATGGACAGCCCATCCCCTTCTATCCCCCTAGCCCTACCCCTCAATGGACAGCCCATCCCCTTCTATCCCCCTAGCCCTACCCCTCAATGGACAGCCCATCCCCTTCTATCCCCCTAGCCCTATCCCTCAATGGACAGCCCATCCCCTTCTATCCCCCTAGCCCTACCCTTCAATGGACAGCTAGTCTTCAGCACAGCCCTGCATTTGTTTCCTACCATACTGACCGTCTAGTAGACGAGATGCCCAGTTTTATACCACACTGATGATATCAAAAAGTAGTTTTGCACTATTAACAAAAAAACGATTCAACTTAAAAAGTTAAGTTACCTGGCTGCCTTACAATCGGTTACGTCAACTAGCAGTTAAAAATTAGTTGACAAAACATAATATGAGTGATATTAGTTCATCAAGTTGATTCAACTTGAAATCTTAAGTCAGTGGGCTAGGTCTAACACTAGTTTTTCCAGTGTAGAGAAATGCTCTCTAACCCCAGTTAACCCAATTCAGCTTATCAACCAGCTAATTATTAGAATCAGGTGTGCTTCGGGTTGGAACGAAAACATACAGGATGGTAGCTCTCCAGGAACAGGGTTGGAGATCCCGGGCCTTAGCTTGTGGTTGTCTTTAACCCACTAAGACAGGTTGTGTCAGGGCCTCAATCCAAATTCACTCTTTTCTATCTCCCTTAAGCTGCTGTTCCTTTCTATCCTCTTGAAGAATGTTGTACCACTATGCTAATTTAATATCACAGTATATTATGACATGTATTTGTACTTACTGTATGTATTATTCAGACACATTAGATATGACTGGATGTATCATATTTTGTTCCGCTATTTTAATAAGCTGCAAATAATTTTTAGTAAAAATGAAAACTACACAAACTGTTTGACGTTCCGTGTCTACCATATGACCTATAACAGTAGCTATACCCGATGAACAGATTCAAATGAAATACAAGGCATGTTTTTTTTCACACATAAAGTCCAACTTAAGAAAAGTATTCAATTGAATTGACTTAAATTTAGTGCTACTCCTATGTTCGCACAGTACAAGTGAATCGAGAAATGGTTCCAATGTTAGCACCATGTCAGAACATGTTATACTGTTAATGTACATGCTTATGTACATACCGTTTCACACCTCCGTAGTGAGATCACCACCGTGAGAGAGGTCTTTATTTACACTAGCTTACCGACAATATCAACTATAAAGAACACACATGTTTTATGATGACTAATCAAAACCAGGGCTATTATCATAGTGTGAAATGCCTGTAATAAAAGCACATTATCTTATGTATAATAATATAATGAATCACTGTATGAAGCAGATGATTTTAAAGTAGCTGTCCAGTGTTTCCAGATTTCTATGAATAATGAATTACAATATGAGTGAATGTTTTTTTTTACCCCAACTCTGATATTGTAGCACTTGTTGAAAGAGTAACATCTCCATCTACAGGATATAGTGTGCTCAACACTCATGATTTAGTTCTACGCCATTGCTGCAAGGCTGGAATTCAATCCAACTCACAATGGCAATGTCAAAGATGTGTCATAAAGGCTTGGGTTTTGAGCCAAAACAGGTTGTTTATTTTTTTTCACAATCAAATGGTTTGTTACTAAACCAATTCGTACAACGTGTTACACATTTGTTGTGGTTAAGATCTCGTTCAATCTCTTCAAGTGTATGTGGACAAACTTCTGCCCATATACACATCCCTGGTGCAGTGGTAGGTTTTCACAGAACCCAAATTCATTCTGTGGTTTTATATGACCATGGCACAAACAACTGCTGTGTAAATACCACGATGTAGGTTTGATTTGATTTTTAAGGTCAGGAAGAGTGTAGAATTCACATCAATTCTACAGAATGTGGGACTAATATTATTAGAATCTCAGAATATGAACCTTTTGAAATGGAGTCAATAAAATACTATTTTTTTATTTGCTTCAGTTTGAGTTAAGGTCATCTGCTCCTCTAGCTATGGGCCCTGAGGACCTTACCATTGTAAACACGGAAAGGGTGTGAGTGGCTCCTTGACAACTGTATTAATCTATATTGCACATCCAAACAGAAACGTTTGCCAGTTATCTGCTCACTAGAATGAGTTATATTTCCAAAGGTCATTTCAACAAAAGAATCTAAATTACATTTTGTTTTCCACTCTCCCTTGTCTAATTTTAGTCTAGAGCTCTTTGCTTGGCTCTGAGAGCAAATGTGATAGCAATTACAGCACACATGCTTCAAAGCTAACCCATGTCTTCCACAGATACTGAGCTGTACAGTATGTACACTGAACTAAAATATAAACACAGCATGTTAATGTTGGTCCCAGGTATCATGAGCTGAAATAAAAGATCCCAGACATTTTCCATATGCACAAAAGTGGGACAACATTCCTCAGGCCACAATCAACAGCCTGATCAACTCTATGTGAAGGAGATGTGTCGCGCTGCATGCGGCAATGGTGATCACACCAGATACTGACTGTTTTTTTTATCCACTCCCCTACCATTTTTAAAGGTATCTGTGACCAACAGATGCATATCTGTGTTCCCAGTCAAGTGAAATACATAGATCAGGGCCTAATGTATTTATGTCAATTGACCGCTTTCCTTATATGAACTGTAACTCAGTAAAATCTTTGAAACTGTTGCATGTTGCGTTTATATTTTTGTTCAGTGTAGTATGTAACTAGTATGCACCTGTTGTAGTACACAGAATAAATCCTACTGACAAATATCAACATACATAAACAGTTGTTGACTGTAGGCTGCTATCATGATGACATTCTTTCTCAACTCATATGGTTCAGCCCAAGACAAAAAGTGGTCAGCAGCTTTAGCTATACTGACCAACCATACAGTACACTTTATGGGTGTATTGAGTGGCTCTCCCCTCCGCGTTCACTAGAGTCAAGTCCAAGCACTTCCTGCCATTGAGGTGCCATCCCACACGTACTTATGAGTGCACTGGCCTTGATCGATGTTCCCCTTCCCTAATTAACTTTATCTGCTGCTCTAGATTGGCTTGTGTTGTGTTTCAGGGGCTCAGTGAATCACGCAGCCCAGAGAGGGGAAGTTAAAATCTCCTAAGGACAGGCACAGGAAGTTCTGAAGTCTCCTACACAAAAGGAGAGGGACAAGAGAAAGTTATAGGATTGAGGTTAGAGCCGATGACAATGACAACATGTTAGAAGGCCAGCAGTGTTTTGACCTTTCTGGTTCAGTGGAGGCCTTGATAGTGTTTACACACAGATAAATATATTGTCCTTCTATCTAACCAACATTAAGAAATGTAGAGCCTGCAGAGGATGAATTAAGAACCTTTCATAATCAAACAAGGAAGCATCAAATTGTTACTGAGAGTCTGTAATTCCATTAGTTTGGAATGAACCTGGTGGAATCTTATATAATGTAACCTTATACACATTCCTTACACTAATCAGATGCCACCTCAGCATCCTTGTTGTAACATGAAGATGAGCAGAAATGTGATTACCAAAATCAAATGTGATTCTTTCCCAAACTTAGCCCCCCCCCCCCAAGTGTAGAGAAATCTTTCCTGGTTGAATTGGATGAAGTAAATGCAGATAGTCACGCTGAACAGAAGTATGGTGACACTGCAGACTTTTCTAATTAGCTCCAAGATGTACCAGATTGAGCTTGTAATTGTTATACGGTCACTATCACAATAAGTGGTAGTAGAATAGAGGCCTGAGGGCACACTTAATATGTTGTGAAATCTGTTATGAATCTGTTTTTAAAATGTATAACTGCCTTCATTTTTGCTGGACCCCAGGAAGATTAGCTGGCAGCAGCTGATGTGGATCCATAATAAATGCAAATACAATCTGTGGTTTGTGAGGAGGGGATGTGTGAGTGGGAGAGGGGTTGGGAGAGGGGTTGTTGTAGACACGGTTGTCTTTGATTTCTCAGGTGGTCATCACCTGAGGGGGAGTGTTAATGGACATTCTCAGCTCCAGACATGAACAGGCTAGTGCACCCTCTCCTCTGCCTAGTGCACACTCTCCTTTGGCTGCCTTACGTGGAGGGAAGCGTGCATCATTAGTGGCACTGGAGCTAACTATCTGTGTTCCTCCAACAAAGTCACTCCCTTAGAGTGCTCAGGCCAGCCCTGGCACTAGCACAGGTGTCACACACTAGTACCATCAGAGAAGTCCGATCTGATATGTTACATTTTGGTTCCACATTTTGATGATGTATCTGTTGTATTAAAACTCAGATGATTATTGATGTACTGTATGGGTTGTGTAGGTAGGCTATCAATCATTACATAGATGAAAATCCCTACAGTGTCAGAATCTGTAGTATCTTAATTGAGAGAATGTGAGGATAATTTTGTCACAACATCTTAATCACTTCAGGTAGTGAGGAGGAAGTGACTAAACGGGCTAAGCCTGGAAGGCACTGCTCTGTGTTTGGTTTCTCTAGAGTTAAACCATGCAATTGGCTCTGTCAAGAGGTCAGACATAACTACAAGTACCTAAATGGGACATACAGTGCCTTGCAAGAGTATCCATCCCCTTGGCAATTTCCTATTTTGTTGCATTACAACCTGTAATTTAAATGGAATTGTATTTGGAGTTCATGTAATGGACCTACACAAAATAGTCCAAATTGGTGAAGTGAAATGAAAAAAAAAATGTGTTAATTATTATTATTTTTTTTAAATGCGTGCATATGTTTGCTATGAAGCCCCTAAATAAGATCTGGTGCAACCAATTACCTTCAGAAGTCACATAATTAGTTAAATAAAGTCCACCTGTGTGCAATCTAAGTGTCAAATGATCTGTCACATAATCTCAGTATACATACACCTGTTCTGAAAGGCCACAGAGTCTGCAGCACCACTAAGCAAGGGGCAACACCAAGCAAACGACACCATGAAGACCAAGGAGCTCTACAAACAGACCAGGGTAAAAGTTGTGGAGAAGTACAGATCAGGGTTGGGTTATAAAAAATATCTGTATCTTTGAACATCCCACGGAGCACCATTAAATCCATTACTAAAAAATTGAAAGAATATGGCACCATAACAAACCTGCTAAGAGAGGGCCGCCCACCAAAACTCACGGACCAGGCAAGAAGGGCATTAATCAGAGAGGCAACAAAGAGACCAAAGATAACCCTTTTTGGCCATCAAGGAAAACAATATGTCTGGCGCGAACCCAACACCTCTCATCACCTCGAGAACACCATCCCCACAGTGAAGCATGGTGGTGGTGGCATCATGCTGTGAGGATGTTTTTCATCGGCAGGGACTGGGAAATTAGTCAGAATTGAAGAAATGATGATGGCTCTAAATACAGGGAAATTCTTGAGGGAAACCTGTTTCAGTATTCCAGAGATTTGAGACTGGGACAGAGGTTCACCTTCCAGCAGGACAATGACCCTAAGCATACTGCTAAAGCAACACCTAATTGGTTTAAGTGGAAACAGTTAAATGTCCTGGAATTGCCTAGTCAAAGCCCAGACCTCAATTCAATTGAGAATCTGTGGTATGACTTAAAGATTGCTGTACACCAGCGGAAACCATCCAACTTGAAGGAGCTGGAGCAGTTTTGCCTTGAGTGGGAAAAAATCCCAGTGGCTAGTTGTGGCAATCTTATAGAGACATACCCCAAGAGACTTGCAGCTGTAGTTGCTGAAAAAGGTGGCTCTACAACGTATTGACTTTGGGGTGGATAGTTCTGCACACTCAAGTTTTCTTTTTTTTGTTGTCTTATTTCTTGTTTGTTTCACAACAACAAAAATATTTTGCATCTTCAAAGTGTTAGGCGTGTTGTGTAAATCAAATGATACAAACCCCCAAACAATCTATTTTAATTCCAGGTTGTAAGGCAACAAAATAGGAAAAATGCCACGGGGGGTGAATATTTTCGCAAGCCACTGTAATTATTCCCAGGATTGGGTGACAAAAATTGGAAGAGAGATACTTTGTAGTATACCCTGGGTAAAGAAGCTATCAACTGCTAAAGGCATAAGCAAGTATTAAGTAAGTGTAGGATCATCATGGGATGATGACATAACATGGAGTCTCTTCGACCATGTGCGACAGAAGTGTTCCTTTAAGAGCTGGGATAGAGATGCTGGGTGTCTTGTCCTTGGGAAGAGAGAGAGAGAGCGAGAGAGAGAGGAATTTGCCTGAGAGAATGAGAGAAGGTATGTGAGAGTACCTGTCACACCGGGGCTCCTGTGTGTTTGCTGTTTGTTGGTTAAGTTCCAATCCGATACCATTCCCTGTATCCTTGTTGACCCCTCTCTCTGATCAAAGGACTGGACGTATCAAGTAACAAATAGGGTAATTGCTCCACTTACCCTTCTGGTGGGCTAAATACTATTCATTGTCATAGGTCTTACATCTCTATCCAAACTGGACAGATCTGGGACTGGGGATAGTGATCAACGGCAGATAAAAGAGAACAAGAAGGGAGGATACATTTTTTTGCTCCCTGCTTGGGAAGATTTACTGCAGTCCTAATGTCAAGTCAACCCATCAGCAACACAACCTCTGACCAATGGGAGGCAAGCTGGAGATGAAGAATTTCCTAGTTAATTGCCATTTTGACTGTGTGCAATGCCAGAAAGGCAGACTTTTGACACCACAAATATTGCTTTCACCATTTCTGATTTACTGTACTGAGCTTTCACCATTTGCAAATTTCATGCAGAGTAGATTGTTTAGAGGAATTTGTAATGCTAATATTTTTGTCATTTAGCAGACACTCTTATCCAGAGTGACTTACAGGAGCAATTAGGGTTAAGTGCATTGCTCAAGGGCATATCAACAGATTTTTCATCTAGTTGGCTCAGGGATTCAAACCAGCAACCTTTCGGTTACTGGCCCAACACTCTTGACCACTAGGCTACCTGCCGTGTGTGTGTTTCATTATTCATTTACAGTAAGTATCAAATTAAAAGTGATACGAAATGTATTTATTCTCTTGCATTGAGAGAAATTACAACTCCATAAACAGTATATACATAAATAAAATAAACCTACTATATCCATTACTTACTTTGCAGCAAACATTTAGAATGATTAGTGTTGAGACTGTAAATAAAGAGTAGTGTTGAGACTGCAGATAAAGAGTAGTGTTGAGACTGTAGATAAAGAGTTGTGTTGAGACTGTAGTGTAGATAAAGAGTAGTGTTGAGACTATAGGGTAGATAAAGAGTAGTGTTGAGACTATAGGGTAGATATAGAGTAGTGTTGAGACTATAGGGTAGATATAGAGTAGTGTTGAGACTATAGTGTAGATAAAGAGTAGTGTTGAGACTGTAGTGTAGATAAAGAGTAGTGTTGAGACTGTAGTGTAGATAAAGAGTAGTGTTGAGACTGTAGTGTAGATATAGAGTTGTGTTGAGACTATAGGGTAGATAAAGAGTAGTGTTGAGACTATAGGGTAGATATAGAGTAGTGTTGAGACTATAGGGTAGATATAGAGTAGTGTTGAGACTATAGGGTAGATATAGAGTAGTGTTGAGACTGTAGTGTAGATAAAGAGTAGTGTTGAGACTATAGGGTAGATATAGAGTAGTGTTGAGACTATAGGGTAGATATAGAATAGTGTTGAGACTATAGGGTAGATATAGAGTGGTGTTGAGACTATAGGGTAGATATAGAGTAGTGTTGAGACTATAGGGTAGATATAGAGTAGTGTTGAGACTATAGGGTAGATATAGAGTAGTGTTGAGACTGTAGTGTAGATAAAGAGTTGTGTTGAGACTGTAGTGTAGATAAAGAGTAGTGTTGAGACTGTAGTGTAGATAAAGAGTAGTGTTGAGACTGTAGTGTAGATAAAGAGTAGTGTTGAGACTATAGGGTAGATATAGAGTAGTGTTGAGACTATAGGGTAGATATAGAATAGTGTTGAGACTATAGGGTAGATATAGAGTAGTGTTGAGACTATAGGGTAGATATAGAGTAGTGTTGAGACTATAGGGTAGATATAGAATAGTGTTGAGACTATAGGGTAGATATAGAGTAGTGTTGAGACTATAGGGTAGATATAGAGTAGTGTTGAGACTATAGGGTAGATATAGAGTAGTGTTGAGACTATAGGGTAGATATAGAGTAGTGTTGAGACTATAGGGTAGATATAGAGTAGTGTTGAGACTATAGGGTAGATATAGAGTAGTGTTGAGACTGTAGTGTAGATAAAGAGTAGTGTTGAGACTATAGGGTAGATAAAGAGTAGTGTTGAGACTATAGGGTAGATAAAGAGTAGTGTTGAGACTATAGGGTAGATAAAGAGTAGTGTTGAGACTGTAGTGCAGATAAAGAGTAGTGTTGAGACTGTAGTGTAGATAAAGAGTAGTGTTGAGACTGTAGTGTAGATAAAGAGTAGTGTTGAGACTGTAGTGTAGATAAAGAATAGTGTTGAGACTGTAGTGTAGATAAAGAGTAGTGTTGAGACTGTAGTGTAGATAAAGAGTAGTGTTGAGACTGTAGTGTAGATAAAGAGTAGTGTTGAGGTGGTAGTGTAGATAAAGAGTAGTTTTGAGACTGAAGTGTAGATAAAGAGTAGAGTTGAGACGGTAGTGTCGATAAACAGTAGTGTTGAGACTGTAGTGTAGATAAAGAGTAGTGTTGAGACTATAGGGTAGATATAGAGTAGTGTTGAGACTGTAGTGTAGATAAAGAGTAGTGTTGAGACTATAGGGTAGATATAGAGTTGTGTTGAGACTGTAGTGTAGATAAAGAGTAGTGTTGAGACTATAGGGTAGATATAGAGTAGTGTTGAGACTGTAGTGTAGATATAGAGTAGTGTTGAGACTGTAGTGTAGATATAGAGTAGTGTTGAGACTATAGGGTAGATATAGAGTTGTGTTGAGACTGTAGTGTAGATAAAGAGTAGTGTTGAGACTATAGGGTAGATATAGAGTAGTGTTGAGACTGTAGTGTAGATATAGAGTAGTGTTGAGACTATAGGGTAGATATAGAGTAGTGTTGAGACTGTAGTGTAGATATAGAGTAGTGTTGAGACTATAGTGTAGATAAAGAGTAGTGTTGAGACTGTAGATAAAGAGTAGTGTTGAGACTGTAGATAAAGAGTAGTGTTGAGACTATAGGGTAGATAAAGAGTAGTGTTGAGACTGTAGTGTAGATATAGAGTAGTGTTGAGACTATAGGGTAGATATAGAGTAGTGTTGAGACTGTAGATAAAGAGTAGTGTTGAGACTGTAGATAAAGAGTAGTGTTGAGACTGTAGATAAAGAGTAGTGTTGAGACTATAGGGTAGATAAAGAGTAGTGTTGAGACTGTAGTGTAGATAAAGAGTAGTGTTGAGACTGAAGTGTAGATAAAGAGTAGTGTTGAGACTGAAGTGTAGATAAAGAGTAGTGTTGAGACTGTAGTGCAGATACATAGTAGTGTTGAGACTGTAGTGCAGATACATAGTAGTGTTGAGACTGTAGTGCAGATACATAGTAGTGTTGAGACTATAGTGTAGATAAAGAGTAGTGTTGAGGTGGTAGTGTAGATAAAGAGTAGTGTTGAGACTGAAGTGTAGATAAAGAGTAGAGTTGAGACGGTAGTGTAGATAAACAGTAGTGTTGAGACTGTAGTGTAGATAAAGAGTTGTGTTGAGACTGTAGTGTAGATAAAGAGTAGTGTTGAGACTGTAGTGTAGATACAGAGTAGTGTTGAGGTGGTAGTGTAGATAAAGAGTAGTGTTGAGACTGAAGTGTAGATAAAGAGTAGAGTTGAGACGGTAGTGTAGATAAACAGTAGTGTTGAGACTGTAGTGTAGATAAAGAGTAGTGTTGAGACTGTAGTGCAGATACATAGTAGTGTTGAGACTGTAGTGTAGATAAAGAGTAGTTTTGAGACTGTAGTGTAGATAAAGAGTAGCATTGAGACTGTAGTGTAGATAAAGAGTAGCGTTGAGACTGTAGTGTAGATAAAGAGTTGTGTTGAGACTGTAGTGTAGATAAAGAGTTGTGTTGAGACTGTAGTGTAGATAAAGAGTAGTGTTGAGACTGTAGTGTAGATAAAGAGTTGTGTTGAGACTGTAGTGCAGATAAAGAGTAGTGTTGAGACTGTAGTGTAGATATAGAGTAGTGTTGAGACTGTAGTGTAGATAAAGAGTTGTGTTGAGACTGTAGTGTAGATATAGAGTAGTGTTGAGACTGTAGTGTAGATAAAGAGTAGCGTTGAGACTGTAGTGTAGATAAAGAGTTGTGTTGAGACTGTAGTGTAGATAAAGAGTTGTGTTGAGACTGTAGTGTAGATATAGAGTAGTGTTGAGACTATAGGGTAGATAAAGAGTAGTGTTGAGACTGTAGTGTAGATAAACAGTAGTGTTGAGACTGTAGTGCAGATACATAGTAGTGTTGAGACTGTAGTGTAGATAAAGAGTAGCGTTGAGACTGTAGTGTAGATAAAGAGTTGTGTTGAGACTGTAGTGTAGATAAAGAGTTGTGTTGAGACTGTAGTGTAGATAAAGAGTAGTGTTGAGACTGTAGTGTAGATAAAGAGTTGTGTTGAGACTGTAGTGCAGATAAAGAGTAGTGTTGAGACTGTAGTGTAGATATAGAGTAGTGTTGAGACTGTAGTGTAGATAAAGAGTTGTGTTGAGACTGTAGTGTAGATATAGAGTAGTGTTGAGACTGTAGTGTAGATATAGAGTAGTGTTGAGACTATAGGGTAGATATAGAGTAGCGTTGAGACTGTAGTGTAGATAAAGAGTAGTGTTGAGACTATAGGGTAGATATAGAGTAGTGTTGAGACTATAGGGTAGATATAGAGTAGTGTTGAGACTGTAGTGTAGATAAAGAGTAGTGTTGAGACTATAGGGTAGATATAGAGTAGTGTTGAGACTGTAGTGTAGATAAAGAATAGTGTTGAGACTGTAGTGTAGATAAAGAGTAGTGTTGAGACTGTAGTGTAGATAAAGAGTAGTGTTGAGACTGTAGTGTAGATAAAGAGTAGTGTTGAGACTGTAGTGTAGATAAAGAATAGTGTTGAGACTGTAGTGTAGATAAAGAGTAGTGTTGAGACTATAGGGTAGATAAAGAGTAGCGTTGAGACTGTAGTGTAGATAAAGAGTAGTGTTGAGACTGTAGTGTAGATAAAGAGTTGTGTTGAGACTGTAGTGTAGATAAAGAGTAGTGTTGAGACTATAGGGTAGATAAAGAGTTGTGTTGAGACTGTAGTGTAGATAAAGAGTTGTGTTGAGACTGTAGTGTAGATAAAGAGTAGTTTTGAGACTATAGGGTAGATAAAGAGTTGTGTTGAGACTGTAGTGTAGATAAAGAGTAGTGTTGAGACTGTAGTGTAGATAAAGCAGCAGACAAAGCTAACTGCTGTCACTTTTATTTGCCATTTTCTTTAGTATATTATATATCATATCAACGATGTCATTGAACACCTAGTGATAGCAATACGTCTGATGTCCCATGCAGTCCCACAGTAAATTGATAAAAACAAGCCTCCTTTGGATAACTGGTTCAATTTTACATTTCAGAATCTGAATTGTGCAAGATGCAACAGGTACTGTAGTGCTTTCAAGGCTGTCTGCATACCAGGGTGACCGCAGAGCAGTCTAATACTCTCCTTATTCCAACACCCCCACCCCCACCCCCCACCACCACCCCCTCCGGCTTTCTCTCTGATAAAACCTTGTACTCCTTCCAAAAAAAACTACATTTCTTCGGGGTGTGTACATTTGTTTGTGTTTACGCCTAAAGCGACGTCTTTTTATGACACTTGACAAAGTCTTCCATTTAGAAAGAGAGTGAAAATGTAGTAGAAAAGGAGCCTCTTTTACATAGAGGAGCTGTGTTTTAAAATGGCCGACGTACAGCTGTCATACATTACAGGACCCAAGCAGCCAGAGAGTCAGTTTCATTAGCAGGCATTACAAACAAACGGAAACATTCCCACTTGCCATTGTTCTTGTCGCTGTCATACAATAGTATACTGCTCTGTTAGGGAGATTGATGCCTGTGTGTTTATCTATCCACTCTCTGAGTGACTGGTTATTATCGAGGCGTATTCATAAATACAAACAGCAATCAGCATAAATCCTGTCACTGCTACCGTTTAATACAATATGCTGAAAAAATTGGATTCTAAAGATGGGCCTGATTCCTTGTTTTTTCTATCTAATTATATAACTAGTCACTGATGCACACTCTTAAGACTCATACCCAACACGCCCAGATAATGGTCTTGTTCGAGGGGGGAATTTCCCACTCTTCACGTTATCTTATCTCCCCAATAGCCCGAGGAGATGAATGGGCACCCATCTACAGCCTAGGGGAACCAAAACCTCTGTTTGGAAAACAAGAAATACCGTATGACATTCAACAATGTCTCCAACTGAGAGACAGACACTCCAAAGCCTGTGGAAAGACTCTTCAGACTGATACAGTGTCACTGTGTAGGCATGATGATCTGTTCTGAGCCCTGTCCTATCTCAGCAGTCTGGCATGGGTCAGGAATGTCACGTGGGCATCTCGAGACAGCTTGTGGATTGTGGATAGTTTGGGTTTATTGTAAAATATAGTCTTTATGCCATAATGCCAGCATTACAGGTAATCTAATTTAAGGAAGCAGGCAGCACTCATTCACAGTAATGTAACTGTAGTGTAACCTGCATGTCCTTTGTATTTCCTTTGTTACATTTCAACTTGTTGCTGCCTGATATTGAGCCATATAAAACATATGTCAATCAGGGAACGTGGCTTGGGAACAGTTACCTGGCTACATGCCAAACAACAGATAAACACACTGTATTCTCTCTCTACCTCCCCGCATTTCTGCCTTAAAATACCTGTACAGGTGCACATCTCACAAAGTCGAGATAAAACCCAGTCTAAAACTGACCAATCATCAGTTTTCTCATACAAAACCTGAGTGTGGATCTGTACTCATAGATCTACTGAGCTCCTGACAGCAGAGTTGGAGCTGATGGTTAAAAGATGATGACTATGGCAGTTTTTCCTGGTGTTGCTGCTCTGCTCTCTGTCTGGGCCACATGGCCATGATGACAGAGTGAAAGACATCACTACTCAGGTTTCCTATGTAGACAGACAGAGTAGCATGGATGAAGATCAGATTGACAGGTTGGATGAAGCTGAAGGTGACCCTGGTTCTAAGCTGACGGGACCACAATCTGGACTGAGCTGAGGGCTCTGAGAGACATGGTGGTAGAGCAGAGAGTTGATCTGAGGTTCATGGAGGCCAGAGTAACAGCTGCTGAGTGCCATGTGGACCGACAGAGAATGAAGGTGAGCGAGCTGAGAGACATGTTTATGTATATGTTTATGTATATGTAGAAAACATTCCCTACTAGCCCGGCTGGCCAGTGCCCAAAATGCTTAAGTATCAGCCCTGAGTGCTACAGTAGCATACCTTTTTTGTATGGATTAATTTAAATTAATTGATATATTTCCATAGAATAACAAAATCTCTGAAGAAGGCCATGAGACCGATACGTAAAGCTTATTAAAGATCAGTGATCCTACCAAGAGCAGTGTGTGGTTTCCTTTTTCCGTCATCTTGTTCAACTGTTACCATGCACCTGCAAAAAAAGATTGCTCAGATGTGCGAGTGCCTGTTGAACATAGAATAACAGTAACAACAATATATTGTTCTTGTTATTTCAGCTCAGCAGACAAGCTGATGGACATGGAGGCCAAGATGGCAGATGCTGAGACCCACGTGGAAGAACTGCAGACAGAGAATGAAGGTAATTCATGATGAATTAGATAATCAGGCAACAGTAAAATGAGCATTTATCACTCATGTTATGGTAACAAGGAATTAATACATTTGTCATTTTAGCACAAGTGGGTTTGCTGACAGGCAGGGGAGCCAGGATGACAGCTGCTGAAAGTCGTATGGAGGAACTGCAGACAGAGAATGAAGGTAAACAATGACAACAGATACAACAGATCACAAGCAACGTGAACATTTCTAATGAGATTTTCTGCAAAGCACAAGTGATACATTAAGAGGACCACAATGAAAATAATCCTTCAGGCTTTACTGTGTTTTATCCTCAATAATTGTTTAAGTATGTAATGTTGTCTCTGGCTGGAGAAGCACTAATACTTTTAAATGTAAAAAAATGTAAATTAATCCACCAATCAAATCATCTTGGCTGTTGACAACAAATTAATTCCTGTTATCTTTAGTCCAAGCAGCAGAGTTGAGTGCAATGAGAGAATACCACAGAGAGCCAGATAGAGGGACTGAAGACAGACAGGGACAGTAGACAAACTCACATAGAAGTAACATGTTTTCTTCTCTCTTTGTTGAAAATTATAACATGATAATAACTGCACTCTCATAATTGTAATTTCAGCTCAAAGTGTGGAGCTGGGTGTCACAAAGGTCAAGCTCTGTGGAAGCCTGGTTGACAGCCAGTGAGAGCCAAATTGATGGACTGGAGAGAGAGCAGGAAGGTCAGAGGTGGACTGGGGACAACACCATGTGCAGTGACTACCCACTGGGCACAGATATCAATTCAATGTCTATTAAACGTTGGTTCAACGTAATTTAATAGAAATGACATTTAGTGGCTGCTGCCAACATACTGACTCAAATCTCTAGCCACTTTAATAATAAAAAATTGGTTGTAATAAATGTATCACTAGCCACTTTACACTATGTCACTTTATATAATGTTTACATACCCTACATTACTCATCTCATATGCATATACTGTATTCTATACCATCTAATGCATATATTGCCTATGCCGTTCGGCCATCGCTCATTCATATATTTTTATGTACAAATTCTTATTCATTCCTTTACACGTATGTGTATAAGGTAGTTGTTGTGAAATTGTTAGATTACGTGTTAGATATTACTGCATGGTCGGAACTAGACGCACAAGCATTTCGCTACACTTGCATTAACATCTGCTAACCATGTGTAGGTGACCAATAACATTTGATTTGATTTGAGTCAACCAGTGTGTGACCAGTGGGTAGATTTCATGGGAGTTGTGGGCTGAAATAATATATACAGTATGTATTGGTTTCAGCACAAACAATGGAGCTGAGAGATCTGTCTGTCAGGTCAAACATCACTGAGAATCAGGTGGCTGAACGGGAGACGATGGTGGTGATGCTGGAATCATCAGTGGCGCCCTCCAAAGCCTTAATGATAGTAAATTAATATTGCACTGGAAAGTGTGTGAATGGTGAGTGTGAAAAGTCTGAGAGTGATAAAGTACAGCATGAGGGCAATACCTACTCCCTCTGTCCCGGTTTGACTGATAATGAGGTCAAGTCTCAAACACTGCCTTTTAAAAAAGGGCCACTTTGGTTGAGGTGGACATTACGTTATGAAAACCATCAACAAATTCCTCAGATAAAAGAGGAAAATGACATTGCATGAATGTGATCATTGTTTCCTTCCCTTTGGTGTTTCACATCATAAACCTCTGGGAATGCAACTGCATCACTGTTGAAGGTTTGACTCAGATCCATTCAGGCACTTTGTTGTGCAGTCAGTCAGATCATACATATTGACACACACACACACACACACACACACACACACACACACACACACACACACACACACACACACACACACACACACACACACACACACACTCTGACAGTACACACCCTTCTCTATCAGTCATCTACTACAGCCCTGATAACCATTATGAACACCACTCTGTGGCTGAAAAGAGACACGCAAGTACTCCTGTTCCCTCTATTCACTGCCAGTGGCCGTGGTTACAACAGGTTATGTTAAGAAGTAGCATTTGGTCTCCCCCCTTTACCTTAGCAAAGACTGCTGTGCATGTCTGTATCCCAGTGACGATGAATGGTGTGAGCTAAGATCTCCACAGAGATTCCAACATGGGGTCAAAGCATGCCCTCTCTTTATTTGTGTCTCATACTATCCTTGGGTAAGGACACAGTAACATATCTACTTCCTCAAAGTATGATAGCCACTTTTCTAAGAAGGTGAAAAGGGGTGTTATCTAGGACCTAAAATGGTTATTCAGCTGTCCCCACAGGAGAACCCTTTGAATAACCCTTGTTGGTTCCAAGAAGAACCCTTTTTGGTTCCAAGTATAACCATTTTGGGTTCCTTGTAGAACCCTTTCCACAGAGGGTTCTACATGGAACCCAAAATAGTTCTACCTGGAACCAAAAAGGGTTTCACCTAGAACCAAAAAAGGGTTCTACTATGGGGGCAGCCGAAAAACCCCTTTGGAACCTTTTTTCTAAGAGTGTATGCGATAAACAATAAATACAGTCAGTAGGCCTACATCAATTCCTTCTCCTGCAGTACGTAAGAGTCAAAAAGGCAGGCCCATGTCAGGTGAGAGTTGCTCGTCCCAGTCGGCAGGAATAATTCACCTGAGTTTATGGAAAGCGCCTGCAGTGCTTTGGAGAAGCGGTGGCTTCTTTGAATGTTAAGATCCTACCCCCAGCTACAGCCACAGTACCAAGAGCTCTGCTCTGCTTCACCAAGGCTGGCTGATCAAACAGCTGCAAATATGAAGAGGACTGCCATATCCTCTCTGAAATGAATACACCTTTCTTGCGTCCCACTTTATTTTCTCTCTCACTCTCACTCATCAGGTCCATTTTTTTTCGCTCCCAATTGCATTTAATTCTACGTTGCATGTCCCCACTATAGACAGTTTGGATAGGGAGTTTCAAGACACTTTGCAAACAGAAAGAGCTGTTCAGAGAACCTCACTTCTACAGAGGTCATGACTCACATTGTGGTGCATTATCATCAGAGGGGAAGGGGGAAACCTAGTCAGTTGTACAACTGAATGCATTCAATCGAAAAGTGTCTTCAACCCCTCTGAATCAGAGAGGTGCTGCCTTAACCGACGTCATCGGCACGCCGGGAGTAGTTGTTGTGAGGGTTAACTGCCTTGCTCAAATACAGGGCGACAGATTCTTCCACCTTGCCGGTTTGGGGATTCAAACAAGCAACCTTTCGGTTACTGTCCCAATGCTCTAATCGCTAGGCTCAGGCTAACTCATCATAGCATTATCATCAGGGACATCAGGCTAACTCATCATAGCATTATCATCAGGGACATCAGGCCAACTTATTACAGTATTATCATCAGGGACATCAGGCCAACATTACAGTATTATCATCAGGGACATCAGGCCAACTTATTACAGTATTATCATCAGGGACATCAGGCCAGCTTATTACAGTCATTATCATCAGGGACATCAGGCCAGCTTATTACAGTCATTATCATCAGGGACATCAGGTCAGCTTATTACAGTCATTATCATCAGGGACACCAGGCCAGCTTATTATAGTCATTATCACCAGGGACATCAGGCCAGCTTGTTACAGCATTATCATCAGGGACATCGGGCCAGCTTATTACAGTCATTATCATCAGGGACATCAGGCCAGCTTATTACAGTCATTATCATCAGGGACATCAGGCCAACTTATTACATCATTATCATCAGGGACATCAGGCCAGCTTATTACAGTCATTATCATCAGGGACATCAGGCCAGCTTATTACAGCATTATCATCAGGGACATCAGGCCAGCTTATTACAGCATTCCCACTGAAAACCCAATATGCAAATCCATGTAAATGTGCAGTCCAAATCAAGTCTGACATTAAAGTAGAAATTGCAAACTTTAGAAGCCTTTTTAAACCTCAAATACACTACACATTTTCATTTGCTGCTGTGCAGGAAAATTCTCATCAACAAAAGAGCGGTCAAATGAAGATCCTACATCTTTATTCCCAGACTCCTCTCTATCATGTTGACTTTTAATTGTGTGTGCAGCTGTGAAAACCCCCAAGATTAACGACTCTTAGTTGTGTGGTTGATGAATCAGATGGGTAGAAGACACACAGAGGATGGTTAAGGCTTGTTAATTACCAAGGCAGGGAATTCCCTATTGGAAAAAGTCAATCACAATGTTTAATTTGCACTAGCAAATCTTTCATCTAGGTGATTTTCTTTCTGTGGGATTGTTCAGGTGTGAAGGCTCATTAATCGTGACAGTGTTGGGCAGGTTGCGTGCCACCTCTCTCTCTCTCTGATGGCTTAGCTATAGGGATCTATTGAACTGTGAATGTTATGGTTAGGGCTGGGTTCATCCGTAAACCATTCAAGTACAAGGGGCAGGACTTTGTGGTTTCATGAACGTACGAATGCAATAATTGTGTGTGTGTGTGTGTGTGTGTGTGTGTGTGTGTCTGTCTGTCTGTCTGTCTGTCTATGGTTTTCCATTACAGCCATTAACTTTGTCAGGTCTTCACATGCTTTGCATCTCATTAGTAACATGTACATCAACAATATAGTTTATTTGCACATAAGAGGACATTGTTGTTGGTAATTTGTAGATCATGGCTATAAAATGTATTGTCAGGTCTAAGATGAGAATTGGAATGTAGCCATGTTAGCAGCTTCTGCTAATCATAGGCCCATGAGTTCCACAGTAGGTGCTATTAGTGCTCTTTTTGCCACTACAAAACGTGTTTGGTGCAAGCAAAGCCTGGAGGCTCAACTGACAGTAGATGTGCATTCCATTCTGCCTGATTTAAAAGCAAAGTCTAATCTTTTTATGAATGACCTTGATCAGAGATGAGCATGAGGCATTTTCTTGATCAAATAGAAATTGGGTTTAACGAAAGGTAGGAATTGTTTTACCATTGGAGGGGACCTACCCCTGATGAAGAAAGAGTTAAATCTTCAATCCCCCTGGTAAAATGATATGTGTATGTCGGGAGCTTGAGCCCAAGGGCTTCTTTCAGATGCAAATCCAAGCGTGTTCCATGTGTGTTTCAGAGGCCTAGCACCATAATCTGGTCTGAGCATTACTACAGTTTTGATTACCAAACACACACACACACACACACACACACACACACACACACACACACACACACACACACACACACACACACACACACACACACACACACACACACACACACACACATACACACACACACACACACACACACACACACACACACACACACACACACACACACACACACACACACACACACACACAAAGGGCCAGTGGTGTAGTGTAGGGTACACTCAGGTAAAAGCCATATACCCACTTTTTTTTCAGTGGGTATTGTACTTACTTATACTTACTTCTTAATCCATACCGATCAATACTGTAGCGTATCAAAGTATTGTAGAGGTATATGACTTATCAATTATGTAGTACAATAGAGAAATCATGCACAAAGTAGCCTACACAATCGCAAAGCTCGTGAAATATATTCACATGGGTAGGAAAGTTCATTCGAAGAATGTATGAAAGCGTGAAAGTGACCATATCTAAGTGGTTGCTTGTCAGAATCTTTTTTTTTAAGTGTCATATTCTTCTTGGGGGTGTATATGAACAGACTTTAATAAGGTGTCATGTTGCTAAAATGCTGTCAGTTCCACTTTAAACACAGCAATGTTTCACACACATACACTACCATTCAAATGTTTGGGGTCACTTAGAAATGTCCTTGTTTTTGAAAGAAAAGCACATTTTCTGTCCATTAAAATAACATAAAATTGATCAGAAATACAGTGTAGACATTGTTGATGTTATAAATGACTATTGCCGCTGGAAACGGGAGAGGCGTACAGAGGCCTATTATCAACAACCATCACTCCTGTGTTCCAAACGCACATTGTGTTAGCCAATCAAAGTTTATCATTTTAAAAGGCTAATTGATCATTAAAAAAAACTTTTGCAATTATGTTAGCACAGCTGAAAACTGTTGTTCTGATTAAAGAAGCAATAAAACGGGCATTTGTGGGTTCGAGTAGAGGCTGAAAATGGCCAGAAACAAAGAACTTTCTTTTGAAACACGTCCGTCTATTCTTGTTCTGAGAAATGAAGGCTACAGTGAAGAGGCGACTCCTGGATGCTGACCTTCGAGGCAGAGTTCCTCTGTCCAGTGTCTGTGTTCTTTTGCCCATCTTAATCTTTTGTTTTTATTGGCCAGTCTGAGATATGGGGTTTTATTTGCAACTCTGTCTAGAAGGCCAGTATTCCGGAGTCGCCTGTTCACTGTTGAAGTTGAGACTGATGTTTTGTTGGTACTATTTAATGAAGCTGCCAGTTGAAGACTTGTGAGGCATCTGTTTCTAAAACAAGACACTAATGTACTTGTCCTCTTGCTCAGTTGTGCACCGGGGCCTCCCACTCCTCTTTCTATTATCGTTTGAGCCAGTTTGCGCTGTTCTGTGAAGGGAGTAGTACACAGCGTTGTACAAGATCTTCAGTTTCTTGGCAATTTCTCAGATGGAATAGCCTTCATTTCTCAGAACAAGAATAGAGTGACAAGTTTCAAAAGAAAGTTCTTTGTTTCTGGACATTTTGAGACTGTAATCAAACCCACAAATGCTGATGCTCCAGATACTCAACTAGTCTAAAGAAGCCAGTTTTATTGCTTCTTTAATCAGAACAAAAGTTTTCAGCTGTGCTAACATAATTGCAAAAGGGTTTTCTAATGATCACTTAGTCTTTTAAAATTATACATTTGGATTAGCTAACACAACGTGCCATTGGAACACAGGAGTGATGGTTGCTGATAATGGGCCTCTGTACGCCTATGTAGATATTCCATAAAAAATCTGCCGTTTCCAGCTACAATAGTCATTTACAACATTAGCAATGTCTACACTGTATTTCTGATCAATTTGATGTTATTTTAAAGGACAAAATAAAATGTGTTTTTCTTTAAAAAACAAGGACATTTCTAAGTGACCCCAAACTTTTGAATGGCAGTGTAAGTTATTTTCAAAGAGACCACTAACAACAGCAAGCTCACTGCAATGAAAAACAGTTCCACCCACCAGATGATGATAATTTGAAACTTAACTTCTTGTTGAAAGTTATTCTTGAAAAGGGAGAAGCTAACAAATGAGCAACAACATTCTCCTTGACAACACCTGCTGCAGCCGGTGCAAACTAGCCAACAACAAAAGCTAGCTAGCTAGACTGTGGGAAAACTACTGCAGCCTATTGCGCAGTGACCTTCTTCTGCTTCTGCTTCTTCTTCTGCTTCTTCTTCTTCTTCTTCTGCTTCTGCTTCTTCTTCTGCTTCTTCTTCTGCTTCTTCTTCTTCTTCTTCTGCTTCTGCTTCTTCTTCTGCTTCTTCTTCTTCTTCTGCTTCTGCTTCTTCTTCTGCTTCTTCTTCTTCTTCTTCTGCTTCTGCTTCTTCTTCTGCTTCTTCTTCTTCTTCTTCTGCTTCTGCTTCTTCTTCTGCTTCTTCTTCTGCTTCTTCTTCTGCTTCTTCTTCTTCTGCTTCTTCTTCTGCTTCTTCTTCTTCTTCTTCTGCTTCTGCTTCTTCTTCTGCTTCTTCTTCTGCTTCTTCTTCTTCTTCTTCTGCTTCTGCTTCTTCTTCTGCTTCTTCTTCTTCTTCTTCTGCTTCTGCTTCTTCTTCTGCTTCTTCTTCTGCTTCTTCTTCTTCTGCTGCTGCTTCTGCTTCTTCTTCTGCTTCTTCTTCTGCTTCTGCTTCTTCTTCTGCTTCTTCTTCTTCTTCTTCTGCTTCTTCTTCTTCTTCTTCTTCTTCTTCTTCTTCTTCTTCTTCTTCTTCTATGATATCATGACGGTCCGCAAACAATTGTTTTAGTGCAAGCCGCCACCTGCTGTGCTGGAATGTACTATCAATCATGATCATGCCCAATTCTTTACTACCATGAAAATACAATTTAAAACCAAATAAATCCTTAACTTCTACCCCCCCCCCCCCCCAACCCCATTAAACTTTATCTATATCATGCGAAACACTCCACCCGTAGGATTGTTCAGCATGTCAACAACCATTTCAAGAGTAACATCTGTTACCCCCAATATCGCTTTTGCTGTCTTCACAATAACCTTCAACCTGGCATTTCTGCTTTCCACAACCCAAGTCGTATTGATAACCTTACCAATAAACGTTAGGAAGTCAACTTTCTTGAATTGGACTCACATTGTTCTGGTCTCTGTCTTGACTCGGTCTCGGACCCCTTGTCTCCCTCCCGGTCTCGACTCGGTCTCCCCCCCCCCCCCACCCTCTGGTCTCTGTCTTGACTCGGTCTCGGACCCCTTGTCTCCCTCCCGGTCTCGACTCGGTCTCCCCCCCACCCTCTGGTCTTGGTCTTGACTTGGACTAGATTTGCTCCGGTCTTGGTTTTGAATCGGTCTCGCTTTAGGTAGTCTCGAACACAACACTGGCTCACACACACAACCAGAACTGATCCGAGACAGCGGTTTCCATGGAAATGAGGTCTTGTACCCTGGCCAGAGCCTGAAGATGCATATCTCCTTAGAAAACACCTGATTGTACTCAGATTCAAATGCATTGCACTGAACCGGACAGAGAGGGACTGTTCTCTTGCAATACACACAGGAATTATTTTCCCTCGTGTCCGTGGTAACAGGGCGTATGAAGTTCTATCAGAGACCAATACACTTGAAAATATCTCTAGTTGTCTACAATATGATTAGTTCTCTTTCCTTTTATAGCCAGTCTATTGGACAAAAGCATAATGAGAGGGCTATGCAGTCGAAACAACACTTGACGGGTAGTTAAAATCATCAAATTTCAAGATGTTTCACATCAACACAGGGCCCTCCTTTCAGTAATACCTTGATAATACCATAGAAATAACTTACAGTTTCCATTTACTGTTCAAACATTACAAATCATCCTTGTCTGCATGACGTTGCACAATAATGATGGTTTAAAGGCACAATGCAGATGTTTTTATCTCAATATCAAATAATTTCTGGGTAACAATTAAGTACCTTACTGTGATTGTTTTCATAGCTTCTTAGCAAGAGAAATTTCTCAAGCAAGACTTTTGCTATAACTGTCTGGGAGTGGTCTGAGTGGGAGGGGAAAACTTCAAACTAGCTTTTATTGGCAGATGTTTGGAACTCTCTTTTTTATTGGTGTATTAACTAATTTACCTCCTGGTGATGTCACCAGGCAGGCCAAAACTCCATCCCAGCAAAACAGGCTGAAATTTCAGGCAGTCTTTTCATATGGCCCTTACACTAAAAGGGCATTATCATCATTTTCACAATATTATTCCAACCACATAGTGTGGAAATATACACTGATTATACCAAACATAATATTGAGCCCCCCCTTTTGCCCACAGAAAACCCTCAATTCATCAGGGCAAGGACTCAAAAGTCAAAAGTGTTGCACAGGGATGCTGGTCCATGTTGACGCTAATGCTTCCCACAGTTTGTCAAGTTGTCTGGAAGTCAGCAGCGTTGCAGTTCTTGAAACCGGTGTGCCTGGCACATACTACAATACCCTGTTTAAAGGCACATACATTTGTTGTCTTGCCAATTCACCCTCTGAATGGCACACATACATAATACATGTCTCAATTGTCTCAATGCTTAAAAATCCTTCTTTAACCTGTCTCCTCCCCTTCATCTACACTGTTTTGAAATGGATTTAATAAGTGACATCAACAAGGGATCATAGCTTTCACCTGGATTCACCTGGTCAGTCTAAGTCATGGAAAAAGCAGGGGTTCTTAATATTTGGTATACTCTGTGTATATAAAACACAGAAACATCAAGTTCTGGACTGCACTAGGTCTTTAAACTCTACAAAGGGTCATCAGTGGTTTGCTGACTCTATAATGCATCATCTGATAAATAACCTCTTCCCCCTAGATGACTGTGTTATGTTGTGCAACCTTCTGAGTACACTTGGCTTCCACCACAGTCTCCTCCAGGAAACAGTGATAGCAGGTTCATATTTACCTTGGCTTGGTGCTTATCTGCCTTGATGATATTTGTGTTATGAGAGACATAGTTCTGGGTGGCCTCAAGGGTCTTTGTGAGGCGATGCTTCGTTACACTCGGCCAATCTAGGTGAATTTCAATCACACTTTGAAGTCTGTGGAATCATGTTTATTTTCTTAAAGCGATGTCACCCTTTTCATATCAAGTGACCCAATTCAGTGTGACGTAAGTGTAGAGAATCTGTGTTGTGAATGGTTGGATGTGTTTTTCCCTCAAAAGCTCAGCTGTTGAAGGATGAAAAATGTTTACCTTTGACACAGGAAGTGATACTTGGTCTAGGTGATGAACTATCACTGCCTATCGGTCATGGTAGAAACCCCTCATTTGGCTCGGCTGCTGAAGTATGTCGCAATCACTAGGAAGAATTTTCTTCCTTAGGTATGCAGCTTTTTGTTGTATTTAGACTTAAGAAGCTCTGAATTCCTAATTGAGGAAGAACGTAAAGTGTTGTGTTTCTGCAGTAGCTGTAAGAATAATTGAACAGGCCCAGTCTTTGGAATTAGCAGTGCTACCTGCAGGGCTCAGTTTCTCCTATTCTGCCTCATTTACTTTAATATGGGCTTCTTCTATAGGTTATCTCCAGACTTGTTCACACAGGAGCAGATGACTCAAAACTTTGTAAAGGATGTATCATGGGAACGAGGAGAAGCTTAGGTTGTGAAACAGCTTGATTTGTGTTGTCCTAAAACCCCTTATCAAACAATGGAGTAAATGCCACTCACCACAAATGAGTCTACCTAGAACATGTTTTTACTCACTTAGTTTTTGTCAGGAATGCGGCATGTTTCATTCAGCGCTACCCTGTACACAGAAAGCTCATCTCTGCTCTGACACCCATGTAGTTGATCAATACTTTTTTATTGTTTCAGTAAGACTGGATAGGTGAAAGCAATTTGATGACGCAGAGTCGGCCATATTACTTTCACCTATCCACGGTAGACATTCAGTAGATTACTGGTTATACACCTGGAATGGAATCCATGTGAGAGTGTTGGGCCTTCATGCCGGACACCTCTCCTCTGCTTTCCTCTCAGCTGGTGTCAGGCATTCCAGAGAGCTTCCTTCTGTCTCTCCCCCTGCCGTTGGTAACACAGCGGCTGTGGAATGCACACGGTCTGTCTGCAGTAAGTGGATTCGAAGGTTACACATTTTCTGTAGGTGAGCAATGGGCAGAGTTGTAGAATGATGATGAGTTGGGGCTTGTTTCAGGAGAAACAATGTAGCTGCTGGAGTAATGAGCTAGATAAGTGTTTTCAAAAGGCATTTTTCCTCTTCGAGGTGCAATCGTTGTCACATCGCAAGACTGCGCTGCAGCACGTTGGTCTTCAAAGAGCATTTAAGTGGGGGAAACGGTGTGTGAATTTGAATTTGCTATAATATTACTGAAATACAACATTTACCAACATTTTGGATGGATTGAGATAAGGAAATCAATGGATGCATACGGTCAGCTCCAAATTACGTAGGCTACCTTATTACATATATTGTTCTCTAATACAAGTACTGTGCAGGCAGGGATGATCACATACTGTGCAGCCATGACAACAGGTATGTCTTAAACAAACTTCCCACTGGGCAAAAACTGGTTGAATCAACATTGTTTCCACATCATTTCAGCCCCAAAAAATCAATGTGGAAAACTGATTGGATTTGAAAAAAGTCAACATAATGGAATTTCAAAAATTTTTCAGCCTACTTTTAACCTAAATTCAATGACATGGTGACATTTTTTGTTGATTTCACATTGAATTCACGACATTTGACAAATCAATCAAATGTAAATCAAAACTAGATGTTTAACTGACATCTGTGCCAAGTAGGTTGGTATTCTTTGGTATTTTATGACATGGAACCAGAATAAACAACGATGAACAAACCAAACTGTTTACCACAGTAATATTATCATTGAAGAACATAACAAGCAGCCAAATCAAACTCTGTCATCTCTCTCTCTACAATGTGCATGGGACACTTATATCTCCCATAAAACACTGTGCCGTGTACACAAGCTTACCTACCAACACGCCTCAGGCTGGGGGAGCGGGAAGACCTGGCAGGAAACTAAATTAAACTAATCAAATGTTAGAGAAATTTAGCTGATGATGAGAGCGAGAGAGAATCTGAAAATATGAAGCTTGATTAGTTAAAGTACTGTATGCAACACAGTGTACACTTGTTTGTATAGCTGTAAAACTTCATCAAGTGCCAGAGAAAGAGTTGGGGTGTTTTTGTATGACAGCTTTTTTAAATAAGCCAGGAAAGTCATGGACTATGTTGACTGTTGTTTTTGCATTACCGAAGCATCTGAAGATCTGACATTAAATCATCCAGCTCCTGGTTGTTAATATAAATGGATTAACCTACCAGATGAACCAGTCAATCTGTTTTTATTCTCCTCCACGTGAAATGAGTCTTCTTTGTGCAAAGTAAGATAGTGCGGGTCGATACGATCGACAGGGCACCTTGAAGGGATGAATGTATTGCTTTTCTTCTTATTGAAAACATACATCCAAACACTACTAGAACGACTCGCTTCCCAGAAACCTCCAAACTCACTGCATTTTCCACTGTAATGTATGCAGCAGCTCTCAGCCAATCCGGTCCTTCGTTTTCAAGATGAGGAGACATTGTGTGGCCATCTCTCTGACAGAATTACTGTCATGGTTGACAGGATGACTCTCTTAAAGCGATAAAAGAAGTGTTGATCCTGAAACAGCTGGCAGGCTGGTGGTGAGATCTTGACAGATTCTACTCTCACCTAACTTCTTTAGAATGCCACACTACCTCTGGTCCGTACTAATGGTTGGTCGTTTCACCAATTCGGTGCCTTTTGAGAAGTCCCCAAAAAATTATGATTTCACCTAATTTTAACAATCTGTCATAAAGAGCATATGTAACTGCTTTGCATATCTAGGCCAGGTCACAGTTGTAAACTTGTTCTCAACTGACCTGGTTAAATAAAGGTGAAATAAAAAATGTATATATATATATATTTTTTAAATAATATACTTTATTATCCCAGAGGATAAATTTTACTTGGACAATTCAAGAGTGCTGCTCCTTCGACATAAATACATAGAATCAATTGACACAAAATGCATAGAATAGCACCCCATGACACACCTCCCGCCCCTCCCACACAAAACAAATCAGTCCACAGAGTCTTTTGATGTCTTGTAGGCAGAGGAAGATGGGTTACACATACAGTGCCTTGCGAAAGTATTCGGCCCCCTTGAACTTTGCGACCTTTTGCCACATTTCAGGCTTCAAACATAAAGATATAAAACTGTATTTTTTTGTGAAGAATCAACAACAAGTGGGACACAATCATGAAGTGGAACGACATTTATTGGATATTTCAAACTTTTTTAACAAATCAAAAACTGAAAAATTGGGCGTGCAAAATTATTCAGCCCCTTTACTTTCAGTGCAGCAAACTCTCTCCAGAAGTTCAGTGAGGATCTCTGAATGATCCAATGTTGACCTAAATGACTAATGATGATAAATACAATCCACCTGTGTGTAATCAAGTCTCCGTATAAATGCACCTGCACTGTGATAGACTCAGAGGTCCGTTAAAAGCGCAGAGAGCATCATGAAGAACAAGGAACACACCAGGCAGGTCCGAGATACTGTTGTGAAGAAGTTTAAAGCCGGATTTGGATACAAAAAGATTTCCCAAGCTTTAAACATCCCAAGGAGCACTGTGCAAGCGATAATATTGAAATGGAAGGAGTATCAGACCACTGCAAATCTACCAAGACCTGGCCGTCCCTCTAAACTTTCAGCTCATACAAGGAGAAGACTGATCAGAGATGCAGCCAAGATCACTCTGGATGAACTGCAGAGATGTACAGCTGAGGTGGGAGACTCTGTCCATAGGACAACAATCAGTCGTATATTGCACAAATCTGGCCTTTATGGAAGAGTGGCAAGAAGAAAGCCATTTCTTAAAGATATCCATAAAAAGTGTTGTTTAAAGTTTGCCACAAGCCACCTGGGAGACACACCAAACATGTGGAAGAAGGTGCTCTGGTCAGATGAAACCAAAATTGAACTTTTTGGCAACAATGCAAAACGTTATGTTTGGCGTAAAAGCAACACAGCTGAACACACCATCCCCACTGTCAAACATGGTGGTGGCAGCATCATGGTTTGGGCCTGCTTTTCTTCAGCAGGGACAGGGAAGATGGTTAAAATTGATGGGAAGATGGATGGAGCTTAATACAGGACCATTCTGGAAGAAAACCTGATGGAGTCTGCAAAAGATCTGAGACTGGGACGGAGATTTGTCTTCCAACAAGACAATGATCCAAAACATAAAGCAAAATCTACAATGGAATGGTTCAAAAATAAACATATACAGGTGTTAGAATGGCCAAGTCAAAGTCCAGACCTGAATCCAATCGAGAATCTGTGGAAAGAACTGAAAACTGCTGTTCACAAATGCTCTCCATCCAACCTCACTGAGCTCGAGCTGTTTTGCAAGGAGGAATGGGAAAAATGTCCAGTCTCTCGATGTGCAAAACTGATAGAGACATACCCCAAACGACTTACAGCTGTAATCGCAGCAAAAGGTGGCGCTACAAAGTATTAACTTAAGGGGGCTGAATAATTTTGCACGACCAATTTTTCAGTTTTTGATTTGTTAAAAAAGTTTGAAATATCCAGTAAATGTCGTTCCACTTCATGATTGTGTCCCACTTGTTGTTGATTCTTCACAAAAAAATACAGTTTTATATCTTTATGTTTGAAGCATGAAATGTGGGAAAAGGTCGCAAAGTTCAAGGGGGCCGAATACTTTCGCAAGGCACTGTACATCTCTTTATGTAGTCTGGGCCCTCTCTATTATTTTCTCAGAACTGTTCTTTCATTTGGGGGGAGATTTTCAAGCCTACTGTTACCTGAGGCTTGTTTATTATGGGTTTTGTAAACGTTTTAGATACAAGGTCGACCAAAATAACACCAGGATTTTAGTCGAAACCTTCATAAAATAAAAATAAATTGAAGTGTCATGCATCACAATCATCATTCATTAATTTCAAGCAGCATTTTCACTCTAATTGCTTCAGCTCGACCCTCCTCTTGTCTCTGTCAGGTATCTAGTTGGGCAGACAGACCTTAAAGAAGAGGGATGGGAGAGAGCCTGTAAAACCAGAGACAACAGTGGATGTGCATGTTTGTTCACATACTGTAGCTCCCTCATTGAATCGCTCTCTTTCTCTCTTCCCATTTCTCTTGCTGTCTGTCTCCCTCTCTCTCACTCTCTCTCCCTGTCTGTCTCTCTCTCTCTCTTCCTTATCTATCTATCTATCTCTCTCTCTCTCTCTCTCTGTGTGTGTCTGTCTGTCTCACTCTCCCCCCTCCCCTCCTCTCTCTCTCTGTCTCTCTCACTCTCCCCCTCCCCTCCTCTCTCTCTCTCTCTCTCTGTCTGTCTCTCACTCTCCCCCTCCCCTCCTCTCTCTCTCTCTCTCTCTGTCTGTCTCTCACTGTCCCCCCCCTCCCCTCCCCTCTTCTCTCTCTCTCTCTCTCTCTCTCTCTCTCTCTCTCTCTCTCTCTCTCTCTCTCTCTCTCTGTCAGTCTCTCACTCTCCCCCCTCCCCTCCTCTCTCTCTCTCTCGATATGACTAAAGTGCTGGAGGGACAGAAGCCATTTTTCATGTAATTACAGCAAACCTGCCTGACTGGCTCTAAGACGTGCTGTGAAAGGAGGGAACTTGACTTGCATGCACTGTACAGCCCACCAAGTCATTGTGGATCCACATACACTGTACAACTCATTCACTCACCCTGGATCCACATACAGCTCACCACTCATCCTGGATCCGCATACACTGTACAGCTCATCCACTCATCCTGGATCTACATACACTGTACAGCTCATCCAGTCATCCTGGTTCCACATACAGCTCATCCACTCATCCTGGATCTACATACACTGTACAACTCATCCACTCATCCTGGATCCACATACAGCTCATCCACTCATCCTGAATCCACATTCACTGTACAGCTCCTACACTCATCCTGGATCCACATACACTGTACAGCTCATCCACTTATCCTGGATCCACATACACTGTACAGCTCCTACACTCATCCTGGATCTACATACACTGTACAGCTCATCCACTCATCCTGGATCCACATACACTGTACAGCTCATCCACTCATTCTGGATCCACATACACTGTACAGCTAGCTCATCCACTCATCCTGGATCCACATACACTGTACAGCTCATCCACTCATCCTGAATCCACATACACTGTACAGCTCCTACACTCATCCTGGATCCACATACAGCTCATCCACTCATCCTGGATCCACGTACACTGTACAGCTCCTACACTCATCCTGGATCCACATACAGCTCATCCACTCATCCTGGATCCACATAAAGCTCATCCACTCATCCTGCATCCACATACAGCTCATCCACTCATCCTGGATCCACATACACTGTACAGCTCCTACACTCATCCTGGATCCACATACAGCTCATCCACTCATCCTGGATCCACATACACTGTACAGCTCATCCACTCATCCTGGATCCACATACACTGTACAGCTCCTACACTCATCCTGGATCCACATACAGCTCATCCACTCATCCTGGATCCACATACAGCTCATCCACTCATCCTGGATCCACATACAGCTCATCCACTCATCCTGGATCCACATACAGCTCATCCACTCATCCTGGATTTATTTACACAAAGATCATACAGTTTAGTTCTATAATGTGTGAAAGTGTAGGAAACGGCTTGTCTGATCTATTGACTCTTACATGTCACTACTGCTTCAACTGCACTGTGTAACTTCCTCCATCCTGTACTTGCTATGGACCTGTCCTTTCATAAAGTGTAACATTATGCTGTAACATGAGTGGTTTTGTATGGGGTGGAGTGCAGCATGGATTCACCTGTTCTACCGTTTATGTTCAATTTACAGTTTATTGGATTAGGCTTCCATGGCAGATTTCTATTAATTTCATTCTACCATTGAGATAGGCATGAATTTAGGACCTTTTAACCTTTAGCTTTCAGAAACCACACCCCAGTCTGTTGTCTTTATATATTCAGAGTCATTTATCACAATTGTTTTCTTATTTTTGACTGATGATGTTCAATGAACATGCGTCCCCGTTGGTATTTTCCAGACCTCACATGTTAGTCCTTAGTTTTTACTCTGTTTTTCACTGTGATCTTAAGATACCCTAGTTACTCTTGTAGGATCTTAATTTGATCACTATTTTGATCACTAGAATGTTCCAGCACAGCATTTCCTGTTGCTGCAGGATTATTCTTATGCTGTAGCAAACTGGCTCAAATGAAGATCCTGTATATCTTCATATCTAGAGCATCCTCGCTGAAAACATAAATGTCTTCATGATAGTGGAATTTTTCCACTGACATTGTACACATATATCATCATATGACCCAACGTTGACAACTGCAGTCTGCTCTGAAAGGGGCATTAGTGGAATGGAATTCCCCCCAGGATAGATCTCTGCTGTCTATAGATATGGCCGCTCACTGTCTTTAGGGTGGAGAGCTGAACTAGTCTGCAACAACCACAGTCTTTAGTTTGACTCTGTTTTTTTTCAATCACCTGGGAAATACCTGTAGTTTCATCCACTTTCTAACATTGCTATTCCTCTGTGTTTGATACAGTAATTAAGTGACTCAGTGAGTAATATTGTATTCACACTGTTAATGGATTGATGTATGTGACAAACAATGGGCAGAAATGCCAAGTACTGGATGATCAAAGACTTGTGCTGTACAGTGCCTTCAGAAAGTATTCATACCTCTTGGCTTAATCCACATTTTGTTGTGTTACAGGCTGAATTCAAAATTGAAATATATTTTTTCTCTCACCCTTCCTCACACAATACCCCATAATGACAAAGTGAAACATGTTTTAGGAAAATTTGGCAAATTTATTGAAAATGAAATACAGAAATATCTCATTTACGTAAGTATTCACACTCCTTTGCTATGACAGTCCAAATTGAGCTCAGGTGCATTCATTTTCCTTTGATAATCCTTGAGATGTCCACCTGTGGCCAATTCCATTGTTTAGACAGGATTTAAAAAGACAGTGCATGTCAAAGCAGAAACTATACCATGAAGTCTGTAGATCTCTGAGATATAATTGTGATGAGGTAGGTGGGGAAGGGTATAAAACTATTTCTAGATTGTTGAACGTTTCCAAGAGCACAGGGTCTCTGGAACTACCCAGACTCTACCTAGAGCTGGCCGTCCGACCAAACTGACCCACCGGGCAAGAAGGAACTTGGTCAGGGAGGTGACCAAGAACCCAATGACAACTCTGACAGAACTGCAGAGTTCCTTGGCTGAGATGGGAGAACCTACCAGAAGAACAACAGTCTCTGGATAAAACCAGGCACAACTCATCACCCGTCTAACACCATCCCTACCATGAAGCATGGTGGTGGCAGCATCATGCTATGGGGATGCTTTTCAGTGGTCGGGACTGGTAGACTGGTAAGGATAGAGGGAACAATGAATGGAGCAAATCCTTGTTGAGATGCTGCTTCAGAGTTCAAACAACCTTAGACTGGGCAAAGATTTAGATTCCAACAGGACATTGACCCAAAGCATAAAGCCAAAGCAATGCTGGAATGGCTTCAGAACAAGAATGTGAAAGTCCTTGAGAGGTCCAGCCAAAGCCCAGACTTGAATCCCATTGAAAAACTTGAAGATTGCTGTTCATTGCCACTCCCCATCTAACTTAACACTGCTTGATAAAATTTGCAAGGTAGAATGGGAGAAATTCCCAAATCCAGATGTGCAAAGCTGATACAGGCATACACAAGACGGCTCTGTAATCGCTGCCAAAGGTGCGTCTGCAAAGTATTGATTCAGGGGTGTGAGTACTTATGTACATGAGATACATGAGATATTTATTACATGAGACATTTTCGATACATTTGCAAAAATGTGTTTTCATTTTTGTCATTATGGGGTATTGTGTGTAGATGGATGAGAAAAACATTTAATCCATTTTGAATTTGGGCTGTAACACAACAAAATGTGCAGTAAGTCAAGGGGTAGGAATACTTTCTGAAGGCACTGTATGTTATACTTGTCCATAACCCCAGGGGGCGACTGTCCCTTTCCATTCTCTCTGCCATGCAAACTGTGCTCCCATATCACAGCAGCGTTAGAGTAACTCTTTTATCTGAGCTAGATCTGACCAAATAGGTACATACACCACCATTCAAAAGTTTGGGGTCACTTAGAAATGTCCTTGTTTTTGAAAGAATAGCAAATTTTTTGTCCGTTAAAACAACATCAAATTGATCAGAAATACAGTATAGACATTGTTAATGTTGTAAATTACTATTGTAGCTGGAAACGGCAGATTTTTTCAAATGGAATATCTACATAGGCGTACAGAGGCCCATTATCAGCAACCATCACTCCTGTGTTCCAATGGCATGTTAGCTAATTAGAGTTAGCTAATCCAATTTATCATTTTAAAAGACTAAGTGATCATTAGAAAACCATTTTGCAATTATGTTAGCACAGCTGAAAAATTTTGTTCTGATTAAAGAAGCAATAAAACTGGCCTTCTTTAGACTAGTTGAGTATCTGGAGCATCAGCATTTGTGGGTTTGATTACAGTCTCAAAATGTCCAGAAACAAAGAACTTTCTTCTGAAACTCGGCAGTCTTGTTCTGAGAAATGAAGGCTATTCCATCTGAGAAATTGCCAAGAAACTGAAGATATTGTAGAACGCTGTGTACTACTCCCTTCACAGAACAGCGCAAACTGTCTCTAGCCAGAATAGAAAGAGGAGTGGGAGGCTGCGGTGCACAACTGAGCAAGAGGACAAGTACATTAGAGTGTCTAGTTTGAGAAAACCTCAAATACACTACACATTGCAGGAAATTTCTTCTGCAACATAGTGATCCAATTAAAATCCTACATCTGTACTAACGGACATCTACTACATCTGATTCACACAATCATCAGCAGGTTCTTTACCTATCTTTATTGGTCTTATGAACATCTTGAAGAACGATCTGGCCTTAATTACCATTTACTGGTACACCTCAGAGCCTGGCCACCCCTCGGAGCCTGGTTCCTCTCTAGGTTTCTTCCTAGGTTCCTGCCTTTTGAGTTTTTCTTAGCCACTGTGCTTCTACTGTACTGCTGTTTGGGGTTTTAGGCTGGATTTCTGTATAAGCACTTTGTGACATCTGCTGATGTAAAAAAAAAACTTTACAAATACATTTGATTTGATTTGGCTTTATTAATACATTTGATTTATACTCTGCTTTTCACTGCATTTAAAAAAAAAGACATTCAAGGGTGTGGATTAGGCTCCAAGTGGCAAGCCTTTCTCTCTATTCCAACAAAACAACCAGGATCCCAGAACTCAGAATGTCTGTATTACCCAGCGAATGGGAGGGATTTGTCCTGTGATGACTAGTCATTCCGTCAGACCTTTATGAATTAATCCCTTACGAAACAGTGGGCCCTGTCTCTATACAGGCTGGTGGAGTGAAGTCACTTAAGGCTGTTTTTTAATGCCTTTACTTAAGCAGTTCTTTGAAGGGTTGCCCTCTAGTACAACCCGGGGCAGAGGAGTGGAGAAGTTACCATAGACTTTTGGCATAGTCTTCTGAAACTTGGAGTAAAGCACTTATACATAATGTGACTATCTGCCTGCCAGACAAAGAAATGTGATATAGAGCCCTCTAAAAAGACACCATTGGACATGGCTTACAAAGCCATGATGTATCTTTTATGAGCAAGTTCATGCCAACAAATGATGATGAAATCAACTCAGGTTGTGTTTTTCCACATACAGTGCATTCAGAAAGTGTTTAATTTTTCCACATTTTGTTACATTACAGCTTTATTCTAAAATGTATTAAATCAACCTACACACACACATACACACACAATACCCTATAGTGACAAAGCAAAAAGTGTTTTTTAGACATTTTTGCAAATGTATTAAAAACCTAGCACATTTACTTAAGTATTCAAACCCTTTACTCAGTACTTTGTAGAAGCACCTTTGGCAGCAATTACAGCCTTGAGTCTTCTTGGGTATGCGCTACAAGCTTTGAACACCTGTATTGGGGGAGTTTCTCCCATTCTTCTCTGCAGATCCTCTCAAGCTCTGTCAGGTTGGATGGGGAGCGTCACTGCACAACTATTTTCAGGTCTCTTCAAAGATGTTCGATCAGGTTCAAGTCCGGACTCTGGCTGGGCCACACAAGAACAGTCAGAGACTTGTCCCGAAGCCAATCTTGCATTCTCTTGGCTGTGCGCTTAGGGTCATTGTCCTGTTGGAAGTTGAAAATTCGCCCCAGTCTGAGGTCCTGAGCACTCTGGAGCAGGTTTTCATCAAGGATCTCTCTGTACGTTGCTCTGTACATCTTTCTATCGATCCTGACTAGTCTCCTAGTCCCTGCCGCTGAAAAACGTCCCGCAGCATGATGCTGGTTTCCTCCAGACGTGACGCTTGGCATTCAGGCCACAGAGTTCAATCTTGGTTTAATCAGACCAGAGAATCTTGTTTCTCATGGTCTGAGTATCAAGGCACAAGGCGAGACCCAAATGCAGACACAGGAGGCAGATGGTTGGAGTCTTACAATGTTTATTAATCCAAAGGGGTAGGCAAGAGAATGGTCATGGACAGGCAAAAAGGTCAAAACCAGATCAGAGTCCAGGAGGTACAGAGTGGCAGACAAGCTCGTGGTCAAGGCAGGCAGAATGGTCAGGCAGGCGGGTACAAAGTCCAGAAACAGGTCAAAACCAGGAGGATTAGAAAAAGGAGAATGCAAAAAGCAGGAGAACGGGAAAAATGTATTCCATTTAAGAATGATGGAGGCCAACGTGTTCTTGGGGACCTTCAATGCTGCAGAAATGTTTTGGTACCCTTCTCCAGATCTTTGCCTAAACACAATCCTGTCTCGGAGCTCTTACGAACAATTCCTTTGATCTCATGGCTTGGTTTTTACTCTGACATCAACTGTGGGACCTTATATAGACAGGTTTGCCTTTCCAAATCATGTCCAATCAATAGAATTTACCACAGTTGGACTCCAATCAAGTTGTAGAAACATCTCAAGGATGATCAATGGAAACAGGATGCACCTGAGCTCAATTTCGAGTCTCATAGCAAAGGGTCTGAATATTTAAATAAGGTATTTCTGTTTTTTATTTGTTATAAATTTGCCAACATTTCTGAAAACCTTTTTCGCTTTGTCATTATGGGGTATTGGGTGTTGATTGATGAGAGTAAAGCTGTAATGTAACAAAATGTGGAAAAAGTCAAGGGGTCTGAATACTTTCCTGAATGCACTGTTCATCAACGACAACATTCTATTCATATTCTTGTAGGGAGCATGTTTGATCACTGGGGGAAAGCATATTACATTGATTGCATCTCATCCTGGAATTTGATTAGATTTGTTTTACTATTATTGATGGCTAAATATTTGAATTTCATAATTGTCCACGACCAATGACCCATATACCGTATCAAACATGGAAAGGGTATACTGTAGTTCTCATCTTGAACTTTATTGTCTCACTATATGATCTTTGCATGCAGCCTCCCCATATACTAGCTATAGGTATTACAGTATAGTTTTGATGTCTTAACTTGTCTCCCTCTCTTGCCTTTGAAGGTCGGCCACCTGCAGCAAGCTTCCACCAGTTAAAGGCTACATCAGCAGTGTAGATGTCTTCAGCCTGTACCTGGAAAAGCTCAGTGTCATGCTTCATCTTGTAGAGGATTCTGGCTATCTTGCCAATGCTCATCATTTTCACAGATATCATAATCAAAGCAGCCCTGATATATGCAGGCTCTAAGAAGGCACACACACATATTTATCGAGACGTTCTGTAGGAATCTGTCAATTTTATGAATCATTAGAAATCATCAACCTGTGGGCCAAAATGGTGTTGTTTTTTTCATAGATGGATGATTCAAATACAAAACAAAAGCCACATGCTGTGCGGCATGATCTTGTATCAACCTGCTTAATGGTTACTGTGCTATGATGTACTCCATTAATAGTGAGTAAGGAAGGACAAATACTGGTGTTTATTCAGGCTTAAATAGACACAAATGTCAGGTAGGATTTTCAGTCAGGAAATACTGTGTCTTCATCATGTGGACTTGCTATGAGAGGAAACAGTTAAAGGAGAAATTATATGAATTACAACATGCCCACTCTACCTGCCATTCTCTGAACTACTCACTGTGCCCCAGGCAGTCCTTTTGGAGTGTACCCATGGAGATAGAACAATATGGTCTACTGTATGATTGTACCCCTACTCTTTTTACCTAAGTCGGTTTTGGACTTGTCCCTGTATCACCAGCCATGACCTGCGGTGTTAAACCATCCCTCCTATTGAGATGCTACTGTAACTAGACCACCAGACACCTCTTTGTTGCTCTTCCTGTAATCAGAGATCAGTGCTTTTGAACAAGTGTAATTTATGATGGAAGTGATCGCTCAGGTATCTGTGCCGACTGACAATTACCACTCTTTTTCTTCTGAAGGAGGTAGGGGTGACAATAGTTCATGGTGATAACAGTATACTTTCCCCCCCTGTGGGACCGGCCTTTCAATAGACACGTCCTTCCACACCATCCCATTTATTAGGCCTGCTCTAAGCACCCTGACATGTCCCGCTAATGTCTTCCTCTCCTCATTGCATGGTCTCTTGGTTGAAGAACAGCCTCCAGTCTTAACACTTCCTGCCAGATATCCCTAGTGGGAGTTTGGGACTGTTTACTCTTAATGCAGTGTCACCATATGGAGCCTAAACTACATGCTACTGTGGATGTCACACTCAAATAATGTATGCCTATTTCCTAAATACCAAGTACTGTAATTATATGACGCAACTTCTCTTTTTCATTGTTGATCATGTCCATCCTAATGATAAATAGAATACAGATGTGGGATCTTAATTTGATCACACTGTTGTTGCCGTAAATACAAACTTGCAGTGTATTCAACGTTTAAAATTTCAACATAAACATTTCAGACTTTATTTGCCATCACAAAAAAATGTATCAACCCCTACAACAATTCCATAAATTTCAATTCCCACAATAATTCCCTTTTCCTGTTGCTGCAGGATTATTTTCCTTCTGTGAGAAACTGGTCAAATTAAGATCTTACATCAGTGCAATCATTCTGGAGAGACAAACTAACCTCTGATTGGTGTCTGAATGATACAATGATCCTCTTCTCCCCCATCTCTCTCTTTATCCTCCATCTTTTGTCCCGTTCGTTATCTCATTACCATTACTTAGGCTGACCTCAGAGCAGTGCACCCAACTGTCGTCCTCTGCCACACACAACAACCTTTGACCTCCATGTGAACTGTAGAACCATCTACAAGTGTCACAAGGGGCCGTTCCCACACTGGGCCTTTTCCAGGACATGGTTCCATGGGGGCTGAGGATAAGGTCAATTTCCCAACCCCATACAATGGAAAGTGCTTTGAGCACCTGGTGGAAACAATTTTTTTATTCTTCTCGAGGGTACATTTTCGGAATAGCCTAACTACTGTGTATAGGGAGACTGACTGGAGGTACCATTCATCAAAGCTCTTCACCACTGAGGTCTTTCAACTGTTTACAGCAAACACTGCCTGTCATTTACAGAGAGGAGGTCAGGGATGTAGAACTGCTCTGGGTGGAAGATTCTCATCTTATCTACTGTTAAGTTTACTCTTTAATTCTAGGTTGTTTTTTATCTACAGAATGGTCCTTTTTAAAGCTGCAATTTGTAACTTTTTGGGCAACCCAACCAAATTCACATAGAAATGTGTGTTATAGATCTGTCATTCACTTCGAAAGCAAGTCTAAGAAGAGGTAGATATGTTCTATGTGTGCTATTTTTATGCTTCCTGTTCTTAAGTTTCTGTTTTGTACTGAAATTAAGAAAACTATTAGAATGTTAGCAACCAGTAAATGGAGGAGGGATTTCTGCATAGAACCCCACAGTGGAGGTGTCATAATACCCATAAAACCTAGCGGTCAAACAGGGAAATGGTTCCAACTGTTTTTCCACCATTCATTTTCCCCATTGGGGATTTTAAATACACCTAAAATAAGGGCTGTGTTTGGTGTAGGATTACCCTGGCATGACGTTTTGATAACCATGTAAATCTATCGCGGACAAGGTGACTTTCATCAATGTTTTGTACATTATTTTCACCTGTGTCGCACAGATTTGCCTCACTGTGTCTTTTTAGTAGCACATTCACCACTCTCTCAAACAGCTCACTCCGCTCTGTCGGGGCACAGGCCGGTGGCCTGAGAAGTGAAACGAACTAGGCCTACCCCTACTCCAGCTCGCAGTCGGCTCTGCTGACAATGTGTTTGCGAGATGCTGGACAAAAGGCAATTTTAAAACCTTCCCCCCTCTATTGCAGTAACTTTGAAGAGCTCTGGCCAGTATTACTTAGCCAGCTAGGATGAAGTAAGATGCTAATGTTAAATGGAACCTACCTCAGCAGGAGAAAAAATAAATAAATAAATACGCTACCAAGTTCTCATAACTTTGATTTACAGAAAGTAGGCTGAGACAGATAGTGATGTGGCGCTCAGGGGTGAGGCTGATGCAGACTGCAATGCATGCAGGAGGAAGCAGAGGAGACAGCGAGAGATAGGAAGCAAGCAGAGAGAGAGGTTAGTACAGTGATTCCCAAACTTGGGGTTCGGGCCCCATGTCCCTGAGAACATCTGTACTAATCATGTCAAACAAGTTCGGAACAAAAAATATGTTTTTCCATATGAACATCTCCACATGGCCTATCGTCCTTATAGTCTACATTCAAATGCAATCAAAATGCAAACAATACAGTTTAAAGAATGTCAGACGTTTTTGTATCGTCGCTGATGCTACAGTATGTATCATTGTGAATAATTTCTCAGATTTCCCCCCTTTCAGGGGTATGACATTGCAATTGTATAGCTAATAGGTTATGTTTGTAGATAGACTGAGGTGAATGAACCTACAGCAGCCAAGGTGATAATGGCTGGGGTAATTTTTGCTTGTTTTTGCTGTTCTTCAAATAGCATTTTAAAGTTGTTTAAATGTATAGAAATGCATTACATTAGCTTCAACTTTCAAAATAAATTCTGGAACCTCACTAAAACTCAAACCCTGGTTACAGCCTCGGGTGTTATCCATCACTTGGCACAACAGGAGTCGAGGAACAGAAGATGAATGATATAATAGCTCTGACCACATGGCTAAGTTATTTCAACTGGCAGCATCAGCTCAAAGTGTTACATGGCTCTCTGCAATGATACATTTAGTAGCAAGTCCGGGCAGGTAGCAAGATGCTGGAGGAGAGAATGCCTTGCAACTCCCTCTGAACCCATCAGCCAAGTGACAGGGTTTGGAAGCTATGGCACCATCAGTGAAGTACACACAGAATGTTGATTCCACAATGACTTGTTTGTGCACCTTTCCTCATCGTTCTCTAAGACAGGCATCACCACTTCAACATCAAAGAAATATGACATTTGACATGTTAATATGATGGAATAGTCCGAAGAGTAAGTCTCTTTAATTGAAAAAGTGGAGAAGATTTGGCTCAATTTGAAGTTAGATGCTGTTCCTTTCTTCTTCCCAGTTCCCAGATCATGGGGTTACAGGTGTTGGATCTTAATTTGACCAGTATTGTCGCAGCAAAATAATGTTGCAGCAACCGAATTTGACCATTTAGTCCATAATGTTTGCTCGGTGGTTAGGCTATTAGCTGGCCAAAACTAGGCTACATGAAAAGTGCTATACTGTTAATATAACATTGCGTTAGTGTAGGTTTTCACTGAATTCATGTAAATCATGAAGCTCATCTGCATTTCCTTTGGTGCAGGAAAATTCTCAGCAACAAAAAAGTGGTCAAATTAAGATCCTACATCTATATGTGTTGAACCGGTGTGGTGAACACTAGTTGGAGAGGGCTTTCGTAATCCGTCGGTAACTACTGACTGACAGTGAGAGTGAGCAACTCTATGGTTAGTTATAAACCTTTTGCACTGTCAACCAAAGAGGAAAGCTTGGCTGGCTTGCTGGCAGACATACTGCTGGAGGGAGATCACGGATATTTCCCAAGTGTCTCTGGGCCTTGTGGGGTTACACTAAGGTTGGTGTTTTTGTTCAAAACATCCCGTGTCAGGACGCCCGAGACGTCGGCAGATTACTGTAAGCTTGGCTCAGGTGACGTTATCAGAGAGGGGGGCGGGCATGAGGGCCTTCCATACCCTGTTTCAAACTACTCACAGAGAAAAAATGAAAAGTATTGCATGGGGCCGCTGAGATCTTTTGACGATACTGCATTACAGTATATTACACAGCTCATGGACAATCTTTAAAGACGGTCTTTAAACAGTGCACTCAAAGGTCTCATTTCTCGATTGCTCATATGCATTGCTGTGCCCTGACTACATATTTCAGGAGCTTTCTCCCCCACAGGGGCTGTTTGAACGGGTATCCTCCACTTGAATGTCCCCTAGATAGCTGAGAAGACCTCTGTCAGGGGCTCTTACTGACGATAATTCCAGGAGGCTGTCATGCCAAACGTGTTTACATCGGAAATCAGATAGACCCTGTGAGGGTTGCTTGGAGGATCTCTCTTGTGGGGAGTGGATACTGTCGGCTATCTCCCGCTTCAATCGCATGGCCTCCAACACCATGCACACATTGTTAAGAGACTGCACAATGTGTGTATGTGCCCATATCTCAAAGAAATCGTATAAAGACAACCTTGTACTCTACAATTTACTGCTGCAGAGCTCAGGTGCTTGTGCATGTCCCAACCAGAGGAAAAACAAAAGTACCTGTGACTGACAGAATCATGTGTCAGAAGATTTATGGACAGTGTGAGAGAGAGGAGAGAGAGAGAGAGAGAGATAGAGAGACAGAGACAGACAGACAGACAGACAGACAGACAGACAGACAGACAGACAGACAGACAGACAGACAGACAGACAGACAGACAGACAGACAGTGGAGTGGAAAGCACATTTTCTCTCTCCTCCCACTCTACCAAATGACTGTCTTTACTGGTGTTCTATGACTGAAGTGCTTGAAACCAGCTAATTATTGTTCTGACACATAGAGGCTGGTTTGTTTTGAATTAAGATACTGTAAATACGTATATATTTCCAATTCCTTTAAACTTTTAATGCTGTGAAATGGTGAGTCACCTCCCGCTACTATAGACGTCATTGTATGCATACCGTATACAGCCAGCCTGTTCACAAATCAAAGCTGGAAAGATGAAATGCTATCGTTGGACTCTAATCCTCTGGATGGTTAGGTAGACTCACAACAATTAATCTACACCAGCAATAACATCTGCTAAAACACGTGTATGTTACCAACACAAGTTGTTTGGATTTGATTTGAAGGGAGTATGAAGAGTAGAGCTGCCATTTTTATAGAATTCAATTCCGTGCCAAATCTGGTGAGCGGCACCAAAAGCCTTGAATTAAGATCAAATAAGTTTGACTCTGTGTTTTGTATGTCAATATTAGTGGTAAGACTACATTGCTGTCATCTGCCTCTCAAATAGATGCCAAAGACTCACTGATGTTAGATTCCATCAGGTGAAACCTGTTGATGGGTAATCTCATCACTACTCCAAACAGGTGATATTGAGGATGAATAAGTTATAAGTGCTTTAAATGAATAATGAGTGATTTAGACTGTGGGTACTAGCTACAGCAGACTGAATGGCTGCCCTAATGTAGCAGGTCTCAGCAGCAGATAGGGAAGCCATGGCAAGCCTCCAGCAACAACACAGAGATACAGCCAGACTACTAACTATAAATCAGTCACTACCGCTGATCTCCAGGTAATGCAGGTGCTACCCCTGGCATCAATATGTGTGTGTGTGTGTGTGCATGTGTGTGTGTTTGTGCTTGTGTATTTGTAAACAAACCTTCAAAGGGTACAACCCCCCCCAGTTCAGAGTGACATGTCTATTACACCCCTGAATGGTTTGGCAGTGACACAGTCTTGTTTATGGAGAAGCACAGTTAAGGGTATAATTAGTATTGCAGTGATCCTCTAACTTGATTAAGAGTGTCTGGCTTATGCCGTGATATCAAAGAACATGGACTTTTGGTTTGATGAAACAGTGTGTTTGTGGGGGGTGTGGGAAAGACTGTGTCTTCTGTTGTGGTGTAGATCTTACTGAGTCACAATGCAGGTGGATCACACACACACACACACACACACACACACACACACACACACACACACACACACACACACACACAAACACACACACACACACTGATGATCCAATGTGAAGGTTTCTTTAGGTCACTGACAATATGACTGTAACAGCACCTCATTTAATCATTACTCACCATAAATGCTGAACCATTAGGGGAGCTCTGACATGAGGACGCATCATTCAGAGTCTACAGATTCTCCACAGTCATTGAAAGGTTAAGTGAGTGTGAATTGGTCTAAGATGACCCATATTAGATCCTCAGAGATGTAGAGGGAGGGAGGACTTCTTTAGACACTAATGTGATAATGTGGAGAGTCTTCAACACAAACCCTGGTTTAACTTTAACCAGGGCTGTTTAGCCAGCTGCCTTTTCTTATGCTGGACTCTATTGAAGCAATGAACACTGGAAGCTTTTCTCTCAACCACAAATAAGTCACAGTTACAACCCTCTTCAGGGGTCAACAATCACAATACATTCCAGTATCATTTTTGTTAGAGTACTTCAGGTGCAGCCGGACCCCTATTTAGAGCGCTGGGCCCATATTCATAAAGCGTCTCAGAGTAAAAGTGTTGATCTAGGATCAGCCCCCCACCCTATCCATTCATTATTCTAAAAGGCTAAACTGATCCAAGATCAGCACTCCTACTCTGAGATGTTCTATGAATACGGCCCTGGAACAGAATATTACGTCAGAAGAAGATTTTATTAGGGAATGAATGAAGGCCCTCACTGTAGAAATGTAAGTCGTCTTTGCAAAATTTGTGAAATATTGAGCTATTGGCCAAATTCATACATAACTTTATTTCAGAGGGTCATTGTGACCAAGTTATCTGTTAACACCTTTCTCTCCCTGTTCTAGTTTTATTAGGGAAGTGGAAGAGGGCGATTGTGGGCTTGAGCATCGTTAACATTTCCCTGACATGTCAGCCGGCATCTCTTTTGGACTGCCTCACATTTTCTGGGGTGCAGAGGGAGTTGTTGTAGCAACTAGGGGCTTTAGGAGTGAATGAAGCAGATGTGCTGGTCATCTATCAGCTGACAGCTCCAACTCCTCCCTGCCTGAGCAAGTCATCACCACCGTGACAGCCAGCCCAACCAGCCTCATCAATTACACCAACATCCTACCATTAGCGCACAAACGCTTTTCTCCTCCGTTACATTCAACCGCGTCCTTCCCAGTCTGAGGCCAAGATGGGCCCTCAATTAAGTCGGAATAACTTTCCACACTTTCTCCAAGAATGTCTCTTTTTTTCTTTATCCCTGCTTACTTCACAGTTTGCAACCATAGAGTGAACCGTGTCAGTGATTGATTTAACTCTAAGCATTTAAGCCTTACCACGTTCACATATGATATCTATGGTCTATTAGCTTCATTATCTTTAATAAATAATAGTTTGCTCAATGTGGCGTGTTGCAGCCTAATGGCAGCATAAAACTGTCATACAATACAATCAACTTAAAGTCCAAGTAATAAAGCCCATAGTTAATTAATGTGTAGTTAACATGTAATTAATATGTAATAACATTGTGGTTTTAGAGACCAGGCTATATTTAGGCTGAAAATCACAACCAATTTGAGCTCTCTCTTGTCGTGTAAATTGTAGATATAGCATCTTAGTTTGAGCCAGTTTTCTACAGCAGGAAAATAATCCTGCAGCAACAGGAAATGTGAATTATTATGTGGGTTATAATTACAGGTTGATACATTTATACATTTTTTTCAGCTAACTCAAGTCTGAAATTTCAAAGGGGAAATGACATACTTAAGTATTTTTAAAGCTGAAATACACTACAAGTTTAAAATTTCTTACAGTGCCGGAAAGATCTACAACAGGATGATCAAGTAAAGATCTGTAGGGTTAGTAGTGAAATGAAACCCTCAGAGTCATGGCTTGTTAGTCTTATCCTGTTCCTGTATTCCAACCATAGCAGTCATGAAATGCAGTAAACAAAGCAGTTTGAACACAGCCATATATTCACAGGGACAAACACATGGCTCCAAATAACATACAGTATACAGTACAACAATACAGTATACAGTACAACAATACAGTATACAGTACAACAATGAAGTGACAGCAGTGGCACATTTTCCCACATGGGTTTTCCAGAGGGATAAAGAGGGAAGAGTGTGATATTGAATGGGTTTTCCAGAGGGATAAAGAGGGAAGAGTGTGATATTGAATGGGTTTTCCAGAGGGATAAAGAGGGAAGAGTGTGATGTTGAATGGGTTTTCCAGAGGGATAAAGAGGGAAGAGTGTGATGTTGAATGGGTTTTCCAGAGGGATAAAGAGGGAAGAGTGTGATATTGAATGGGTTTTCCAGAGGGATAAAGAGGGAAGAGTGTGATGTTGAATGGGTTTTCCAGAGGGATAAAGAGGGAAGAGTGTGATATTGAATGGGTTTTCCAGAGGGATAAAGAGGGAAGAGTGTGATATTGAATGGGTTTTCCAGAGGGATAAAGAGGGAAGAGTGTGATATTGAATGGGTTTTCCAGAGGGATAAAGAGGGAAGAGTGTGATATTGAATGGGTTTTCCAGAGGGATAAAGAGGGAAGAGTGTGATATTGAATGGGTTTTCCAGAGGGATAAAGAGGGAAGAGTGTGATATTGAAATATGCCAGAAGAAATAGTATAAATAAGACATGTATATAAAAATAGGCTTTTTCAAAATATACTCTCTTTACCAATATTTACCAAAAAGAGTGTCTGGTTGAATATGTCTTGTTAAATTTAGTCAGCTTGAGGTGAGCGTTGTCACTCAACACAGACAGTAGTGTTGATGCCCTTAGACCACAGTGAGGGATTCTCCAGACTAGCAGCAAACAGAAGGAAGACTAAGTCCATGTCCAAAATGGCACCCTATTCCCCATATAGTGCACTACTTTTGGCCAGAGCCACTACAAAGGGAATAGGGTAGGATTTCAGATTAAGCACAAACTCATGAGAAAGTCAATGTCAGTAGCCTATTACCAGCCTAACCTGGAACAATCGGAGCAACAGAATATTCCAGGTGGTCCTAATTCCAGTGTATGACTCTAAATTCTATTTTGGATTGCATTAACAAACAAAACAATAACAAAAACTCTCATTGGGGAAGAACCCACCATCTACACAATTAAGACTTGCTCCATAATGGGTAAAATCAGTAGTTTCTTTTTGAAATAAATTAATATTATTTATTTGTCTCTAAATACAGTGTGTTAAATATTCCCGATGGCTGTTTAATTTCATTTGTGCATAGCGTGTCTTATTGAGCTACAATCTTAGAAAAAAGGTGCTATCTACAACCTAAAAGGGTTCTTTGGCTGTCCCCATAGGAGAACCCTTTGAAGAATCATTATTGGTACCAACCCTTATGGGTTCCATGTAAAATCCTTTCCACAGAGGGTTCTATATGGAACCCAAAAGGGTTCTACCTGGAAGGGTTATACTATGGGGACAGCTGAAGAGCCCTTTCAGAACCCCTTTTCTAAGAGGGTACAGGTACAGAGAACTACAGTAGTAGCAGAGTCCAGCATTATATCCAGCATTGATTTATGGTGAGCGTTGGGGGAATCCATTCACTCTACAGTCAACAAATAGTACACATCCATCCATAGCTTTTTAACAGTCTCAGCATTGACACATAGTCCAAAAACCTAGGCTGGCTGGCTGGCAGATAGCGCAGTATGTTATAGTTCATGTTCTGAGGCTGTCCCATCCTGCCATCCAGGACACAGTGTGTTTCCCTTTATGGTGATCTGTTGCAGGCATCCCAGTATATGTCCAATGAGAGGGGAGAAGGAGCATTGTGTGCAGACAAAATCGCTGTTGTTCCATCTTCTGCTTATAGTTCCTCAATGTCTACTGCTGCAAAAACAGCAATGATCCATTACCTAAAAAAAGTTTCCATTATGCACACACACACACACATCCACCCCCCCCCCCCCCCCCCCCCCCCCACACACACACACACACATCCGACGGTCCAATAAATACTGTCATTTGCAGGTGTACACCTCTGTCCTCTCGCTGCAGGTGTTGCATTTGACGTAGCAGCACCACAGGAACTTGCAGTTGCACTGCCACACGCGGGAGTACTGGTGTGTGTTGTACCCCCGTCCACAGCACATCAGGTCACAGCCGCTGATCTGCTGCGTAACAGTCTTATTACACATCCGGCCCTGTGTCCCCATACTGCCCGTCACCGGGTCCGCCTCGCAGTAGTTAGGGGACTTCTCAATGAACACCAGGTCTGTGTCCATGGGCTTCCGGTAGGAGTAGGGCTTCTTGATCTTGAGGAATTTGGGCCGCTTGTTGCGGCTGGCTTTGACCGGTTCCACGTGCACAGCATGGGCATACTTCTCTTTGAGAATGTAGCCGAGCTCGCGAAACTTGGGAAGTTTAGTCCAGCAGGTTTTAGTGGTGCAGGAGCCAGAAACACCGTGACACTTGCATTCCAGATGCATGTTCTTCTCCAGGATCTAGACACACAAACAACCAGGAGAGAGGTTACCTTTACAGGCCTTGCAAACCATCTGCTGAAGCTTCTATCACCATATATAAAAGTAGGTCATTGAAAAAGAAAAGCATCTGCAAACATATCATACTATTATGTTTATAATGCACTTATAATGCACGATAATGGCCCCGAGGGTCCCGTGTTTATTGTCATATTAACATGATCCTCTGAAATCAAAACATTCTGTGCAGGCCCAAGAGTCAGTGGATGTTGAAGTAAATTACAGGCCTACATAGTTTGATTGCTGAAAATAGCAACATAGCACAGTGACATACTCTGAGACTCAGGTATGTAAAAGTCAAGGAAGTGGGTAACATTGTGTGCACAGTGCAGCATTAGATCAGTAACTAGCTACTTGTGAATACAACAGCCCTTTAGAAAACAGTAGCTTAATTCAGACTGTACACAGGAGCCATAATTCTGGATCAGGTTACAGTCTCCTTGTGTGTAGGAGTGACTGGACAAGCTGCTGAATGATGTGGATTACTGTTAAAGCCTTCTCCGATGACTATTACAAGTGTCTGCTATCTCAACCTGAAAAGGCACAGCCAACACTATAGCTACACTAATGTACTTGTCCCAATTCCTTGAACTAAATTGTATGGGGAGTTTGTTTGGAATCTACTATCTATATGCTAAAATAGATAGAGATTTGGAGAGTTCCCGCAATCAGTGACAAGTGAAAAACCTTTCATTATGTTGCATAAGAACAATGCATATTGATTTTCCATGTCCACAAATTCTAGAATCAATAAAACAGATTGTATTTTAGTGCCTTTTACTGGAAATGCATACAAATGCATGAAAGTGCGGAGAAACAACGGTCTTTGCGGTTAGCCCTCCGTGGTATACCAGACAACACTTGGCTTCCAAGTTCCTAATCCATCAGTAGCCCTGTGACCAACACTTGTGACAGGCTTTGTCTGGTCGTATTGGACCTGGGGGCTGTGAACCGCGCTCCTGCTCAGTGTCACTGCGTTGATTAGCATAAATAAAGGAGGGGGGATAACTATCAAAACAGAGAGGCCATTTATTACCAAGGAGAAGGAAAAAAGAAAAAGCCCAACTGATCTGAATCCACGAATGTAGCCCGTTTCACTGTGAGAGGCAATTTAGCTGTCTAGATAAGCGGGATGAATTCAGGCCCCACACAGAAAGGCAACAGTGAGCTGTTGAGCACAATGTGTGAGTGAAGGCTTTTCAGTCTGTCTGGGTACGTGTTGGTGGTTTGAATCAGGCCTCTGTGGCCCAGAAAGAAGAGAGAGAGAGGAGTAAAGGCTTGACTCTGGAGGGAGAGGTGCTTCTTTCCTCTTCACTAACTCCAGTGTACTACTAAGGAGCCTCGCCCAAGTTGTTTGGCACAATTATTCCGCTTCTTCTTTGACTTGCAGACTTGCTGGAGTCTCAGGGCTGATCTATTATTTGCTGCAGCCATGGATGCACAGGAGCCTTGATCTGAGAATGTGAACAGTCCCTAGTCCCTGATCCATCCTGGTTGTTTCTAGGGATTTTTCCACAGTGTTAGTCATTGACAGACTACAAGCCATTCAAAACAGCAGGTGACTCACATAAGTTGCTTTAAAGTCTTCGTTAGGCAGGTAACCGCTCCCAAGACATGGTGATACAGTAGATATGATTCTACGATGTTAGGAGAGGTTATGGACAATAAGTATCACATAGAAACCTGTGGCACAAGACTATCACACGCAATAAGTGCTTGGCTCTGCAATATCAGACAGTCCAAGGAATGTATGTATTGTGATAAACCTGAAGTAACTGTATCTTCTCCCAAAAGTGCAGAGCATAGGGACCACTCTAATGTACAGTGTCAATTTGTTTTCAGCCCAGAGATCTGGGTCGTAATCAAACCCTGCCACTTAAACTGCCCCCCCCCCTAAAAGCTTCCATTTATTTCACTGCCTGTTTAATCTTGGCCCCAATGCCCAGATCCTTGGCAAGGTCCACCCGCTTCTGAGCATGGTGGAGACTACTAAATCACAACAGCCATGGTTACTGAGGCCTAGCCTACATTCGGAAGGCCATGTCGTTAACCAACACATCGGTCTCAGATTTAGATTCGGTATTTACTTTCAATTCTGCTCTGTACCAATTTGGGTAAACTACAGCACATTTTATCTTCAAGAAACTAGTTCCTGATTACAATAAAGACATTATAAGAGATTACTGAGATTGTTCCGAAAAATCTATGTTGGTCTGATGTTTTCATACCACAAAAAAATGTTTTTTGAGTGAACTACCCTCAGATTTTGTTGTATTGAAACGTTTTTGGAGAATGGTCCTACATCACCTAATGAAATATTCTGGGATCCAGTTTAGGTTTGCTGGGATGACATTTTTACCATGGAAAATACATGCTGCCTTCTATCTATGATCCTTCCCTATGGAGAGAGAAACAGGAAATGGAGTGGTGTAGTCATGTACCTTGCATCCCACCTCGTTGATGTGAAGGTTCATCAGAGATCTGGCTTTCTGTTTGAAAATGCATGGAGCCTTCCACCTACAGATGTGCTATCTTAATTTGTTTCAGAGGATTTTCCTGCACAGCAGGAAATGTAAACTTGTAGTATATTTGGGATTTTAAAAAGCTTATAAAGATCGTAATTTCAAAGTAAACATTTCAGACTTGATTTGCCCTAACAGAAAATGTATCAACCCCTACAAAAATGTTAATTAATTAAAATCTACATAATAATTAACATTTCCTGTTGCTGCAGGAATATTTTCTTGCTTTGAGAAACTGTTCAAATTCAGATAGCACATTTGTAACATTTCTCCCTATGGAGAAAGAAACAAGAAGTGGAGTGGATGGTCACGTACCTTGCGTCCCACCTCGTTGTTATGCAGGTTCATGAGAGACCTGGCGTTCTGTTTGACCTCCCTGGCATCAACGAACACCTTTGAGAAGCCCAGGCCGTAGCTGATGTCTGCTGAACAGCCGCCCCACTTCCAGCCCTGGCCTTTACTGTAGAAACCCTGCTTCTCCGTATCACAGCTGCAGTCACTCAGGTTTCCCTGCGTACAGGCTGCAGTGATGGCGTGGGCAACTCCGGCCGCAATGATGGCATAGGTGAACGCAGCCTCTTTACTGCCTAGGAGAGAACATAGGAGGAACTTGAGTATTTTACTGACTTGCAGTTCATCATTTTAATGTATGAATGAGTGTGATATCTGGGAGATATCTGATATCAGGAATAATGCATATATTTTTGGTGCTACAGCTGTATGTTTCACCACTTGATGAATAGGACAGGGATAAGGGAGGAAATATGAGTTTTCATTACATACTTCCGTCTAAATGGTGCATATAAAATATACTGTATACTGTATGTTGAAAAATAGCCATTTGAAAGCAGATTAACCATTTAAGTGAGTGAGTGCTCATATCAAAATCTTTGTCAGTCTCACTCACGACCACTCAATGACTACAGTAAATCCGGAAACTGGCCTGCCTTTTACCAAAATGGCTGTGAACTTCCAGCAGTATGAATGAGAGAGCTTTGGAGAAGGAAGAGCTATTGATCCGATCAGAGCCTGGTACGCTCTGTGTATTCTTGCAGGGTGGATCTTGATTCAGAGGTTATCTCCCCAAGGTCCGACTAACAAATCATTTACGCACACTGGGGTGTTTGAATTATCGGGAAATAGTTTAAGATTAACCTGTCATGATTTAAAGAGAGAGCTTCTTGCAAAAAGATTTTAGTCATATCATGTATTTCAAGGTCTCAAGATGATAAGCAAATAGGGAACAGGGAAACTGGCTTATACCAAGCTTTAATACCAAGCTTTAATGTACAAGTGCATACTTGTGTAATTTTCCAATGAGTTAGTTTAGTTTAACATTATTTCCTGATGCAAACAAATGGGTCGCAGATATTAATCTTATTATTAACCAAACATGAATTCTCTGTGTGCATGCATAGAGAGTGAAATATCTGCATCTGAAGTTATGTAGCTATACAAACAATAAGCTACTGATGGCAATATCCATCATATCTATGTAAACAAGCTCCTCCAGTTGACATTTCCTCAAAACAAACATGATACCATCCTCGGTACTTTCTGGTGAACACAGATTCACTAGGTGCTGCTGCCCTGTTCTTGATAAACATCTTGGATCTGTGCCCTTGCCATTGGAAAAAAACTCATATTGAGGCATCAATTATGTGGACGTTTTTATAGATTCGAATGGCCCCGAGCCAAAAAAAGAAGGTGTGCCAGCACAAAGTCAGTCAGTTTTGACTGCTCCGCTGTTCATTTTCCCCCAGATCATTGGTTCAAAACAAAGGAGGGTAGGAATTATTTAGTACTTTGTCATGAGACCTGAGTGGAAAGACTTAAAAGCAACGGAAGCAATGCTTTGAAGTGTTGAATATGAATACTCTTATTACACCAAGTTATATGTAGAAAAGCCCATTTAAAAAAAGTCTAATTAAATGTTATTTTAGTATTAATGTTGGTTGATATGCAACACACAAAATCTACTGAAAAACTACTGAAATACTAAAAACATTAGATGCACCTTGCACCCCTGCAAAAAAAAACAACCTAGGCTGCCTTTCCTAGGCCACAAGTGAGAGCATGCAAGCTCCACCCCACTCACACTAGACATCAACAATGGCATTCATTTCTAACCACTAATCTGATCAGTGAAACCAATCTATTTTGCATGGTTGTCCATGCCAAACTCTTCAATGTCTTAAACCACTCATTCATGAAGAAAACATATTGTGAAAGACCACCGTTTTCCCTTGAACAGCAGGAGAGGATTATGCCTTTCACACCAACAGCTGTAGATAGCAAAGACCTTTTCATAGTGCCAACCAACCAATAATATTGCAAACTGCCATTGAATGCACTAGTTGTGGATTTATAGTAATGCATTGTATGAAGGGAAATAAGAGATCAGAAGATGACAAGTAGCTATACTGTAGTCTACACTCTTAAAAAAAAGGTGCTATCTAGAACCTTAATGGGTTCTTCAACTGTCGCCATAGGAGAACCCTCTGAAGAACCCTTTTTGGTACAAGTTGAACCCTTTTGGTTCCAGGTAGAACTCTTTTGGGGTTCCATGTAGAACCCTTTCTACAGAGGGTTCTACGTGGAAACAAAAAGGGTTCTCCTATCAGGACAGCCAAAGAACCATTTTGGAACCCATTTTTCTAAGAGTGTAGCTAATTGTCATTGATGGTTTAAACACCAACAGTTTTCTATTTCAATGCTATTAGCTACATTTGTTGTGTGCGACTCTGTTGAAGAGCCCAACTCCAGGTTGAGATAGGATAAGATCCTAGACTACATTCTAGTTGCACCCTGAATATGCAACAATCTGGTGGTTGCCACAGATTCACCATCTGCTGAATATCTGATCACATTGGGATCAACGTCAGCTTCTCTGTTATCCAGAGTATCTGTGACTTTATGCAATATTATGCACGGGAGCATACTCCAAGAAGTCCTTCAGACAACTCCAGGGCATGCTTGATAGGCACAACATGGAAAAGTTCTTATTGAACAAGTTCAGCCTCCATTGTACCAGCCATTAGCCTGCATCTATTGTAGGCCATCCCCGTGTCCCCAAATACATCCAATACACTCATCAATGCTATTGCCTGACCAGGTAGTTCCAGTACTTCATTTGAACTTTTCCTTTCTTTCCTTATTCCCCTGTGTATGTTCAGTTCAGTATTTTGGGACTTTATTTCTCTGTACTTTCTATCCACTGTAACTTATACCCGTGGTAAGATTGTCGTCTTTACTGTGAGAGCCACAGCACCCAGTGATAGAGAAAGATAAAGACCAGTGAATATGTGTCTCAGGAGACTACACTGGACTGAAAAGACAGGCTGTCAATGTTCACAAGAGCTTTGTTACTGTGCTGGCTTCTGATACATTTTGGACTTGTTCAGTTCCTCTCCTTTCTCTCTCACTCTGGCTCTCTCTTGTAAGACCAGTGTTAGACTTTAGAGATAGGAAGTAAATGACACAGCTTCAACCTAACCATGATAATTTAGGTTATTGGGAAAATGTGTATGCTGTTACAATTAAGTTGCCTGTTGATACTTCTAGTGTATAGCCTATGGGAAACGTTTTTAAATCTCTCAGTTAACATATTGTAATTTCCACAGCATGTTGCTCTCAAATGGACACGCAGTTGCCTTTCTCTAGAGTGTGTCCATGTTATCGACGCACACATAATGCAAGTATATATAGCCTAAAGACAGGAATGTATACGCGCTGGTGACATTAAAAGGGGGAAATATATTAGCACCTATGAGTCCGGAGATAATATTCAGAAAAGAAACAAACCATTTGTGTCAAATATCATTTGAATATATAGGCTAAACCAGGTTCTCAAAAGGATACGGGACATTTGTCTGCATGCGGCACTGAGCGCTCTTGACTCACAATGAGAAAGCTAACCTACAGGCCTATATGAATTATACAATTGGGGACATTTTTAGTAATGAAATTACATTTACAAATACTCTGACCAAATTTGAATTGATTTGCAACATACCCACTTTCAACTCTTTTCCGAAGACCGTTCTCTCTCCAAGCGCAGAGCAGTTCCAGCGCCCATTTTTGAATTGAAACTGACACTCGTTGATCCCCATTTGGGCTCCCTCTCCGATGACAATAATGGCATCCGGGCGACTCTGGCAGATTATCCGCTGTCGGGGAGCCAACCCGGGAATCTTGTTACAGATTATACTCGCACCTAGCGCGACCACGGATGAAAAACCACTGTAAGGGTACAAGAGTTAGACATGGAATTAAAGTGACTGACAGATATTGCTAAACTTCTAGATAATACCGTGTTTATTAAAGCTTTATTACATGTTTATAATATGAAATAGGGTTATACATTCATACAATTTAAAAGCACCGACTTAATGTTTTCCTTGCCTCTTGAGGTTATTAAACCTGGGTTTGTATAAATACGAGGCATATCTCCTTTATTAAACTCAATGAACCTGTCTTTGAGTCATCTACAAGTGTGTTACAAAATAGAAAGGACTAAACATAAGCATTCTGTAGCATAATTTATACATTTAATGTATTTGATTTGTATGGGCCAAGAGATCGGAATAAACTTCGTCAGGTGGTTTCTAATTGTAAAAACTCAGATTTTCCATCAACTCGATAGATTTTTTGGAACAGAATAATTAAACAAACTCTCAGAAACCTTGCATTGTTCACGGGCCAATGTCAAATGAACAATGAACATAGTTTACGTAGATGGATAATTACAATAATTTAAAGAAAGTTTAATTTATAGAAACGTAGCCTGTGTAACAAAATTACATCCGAAACGTTCTGTTATAGTCTTGACTCTTTATGTTTTATATTCTGATATTTAGGAACATAACAATGTGAGATGAACATGCCTATAAGAATCAAACTCACCCGATTTTCAAATAGACAATCCCAAGGCAAAGCAAAACCCGAAAAATCCAGCGTCTAGTTTTCCGACTCATGGTGCTTCCACTCTCAGTTTCATGCAATGTGTAAGCGAAAATGATAAATAGATAGATATTCTCCGATAGTCACTGTCCAAGTATCCAAAGTTACTCCAAGTCGATACCAACGAATATCCCCAATAGTTACTCTCAATTATTTTATATAGTTTCCTAGCTGTAATGATTTCCGTAAATTCCCCTTAAGTGTCCCCTTTGCTGCGCCGGCTTGTCATTGCGAGGGTATCACAGGTAAAACTAAGGATGAGAAAGTATTGTAGTGTGATTATCTCCTTCTCACAGTTCCTTTGCTACCCGCATGATCTATATATCTGGCTCATATATCCGGGGCGTGTTTAGAGAAGACATAGGGCCCTACTGTGGAATCCCGCCTGGGCTGAATCTCTCCACAACTATTCCAGTTGTGTCAGTTCACCTAATCATTAAGCCTTTTACCTTTCTAATACATGAAAACACACACGCAGTGGATAGTGATGGTAGTACATCTTGTGCGTTGATAATGAGAATATGTTATTTTCACTAACGGCGTATGATTATCATTAAATAGGCTACAATTTATACTTCAAAAATAAACATAGCCTAACTCGAACTGCCGAACTCATCTCAAATTAAATTGCATGCATACATTTTCATTGCACTCACTTAATAAATTGTCCACATAACCTATTTTGAAACAAAACATGTCAACAAATGGTCACCTTTATATATACAATGTTGGCACAATTTGTACATAACTTGCTTACCTGTGACAGCTCCTTCCTTCATCACATACGTCCAGCGCATCCTTGCGCCTCTGTTTTGGAGAAGTTTTGTACCATTTATAATAGCGCCATCTGCAGACCAATTAAGATATGTAGCGTTGAAAACTGAATAAAGATTCTCTGAAATTATATTTGACAGCCAGCAATAAGCTGTTTGTGCCTTTATTCTCTTTCCAAACATGGCATCTGCACTGTTCTTCAAGTGAATGTGTTTTTGTAAATAAATTCTGTGGAAATTAAAAGTGGTCCTTCTGCATATAGTTGTGTGGTTTGTTTAACTTTGCAATTATTGTTTTTTGTTTGATGTACATTTTAAAGTGAAAAATCCGAATTTCAGTGTCACTCTGTTAACATGGAATTGCCAATTTAGGCTATTTCAATAAGGCTGCATTTACCCAGGCTCTTTTTTGCCACTAATTGGTATTCTGACAAATCAGATCTTTCCCATAATTGGCAAAAGATCAGAATTGGGATGCCTGTGTATACTCAGCCTATCCATAGCCGCAGGAAGTAGGGGTGTTGAGGGTTCTGCAGCACCTGTTGAATAATCTGAATAATATATTTTTTTAAAGGTATAAAAAATGTAATGTCAGCACCCTCAACCCTAAACATCTTCCCGCGGCATGAGTGTATCTGTGTCAGTGTCTCTGTCTGTCTCAGGCTTCGGTCTTCCTGCCCTCCCAGCCGGTCAGACTGGCCAGCGTCCACTGCAAGGACCACTCACACATCACAACAAGTTTTTCTCTGTGTTCGACATCAGCATTAAAAATACTAGATACAAGTCAGAGATCCAGGGTAAAGTGTCGAGTTGAGACGTTTAATATCTTAATCTATTTAGATTCTCGTTACCTGTTACTTTAACAAGCTTGTCCCCTTGTGTCATTTTCATGGTTGTTTGTAATGGATTTTTGGTCTAACTGACACACATTTCCTCCTACTTCAGTTGAGCAGGTGGAGAAATTGTTGGCATTTGAGGGGAAGACCTCAGACATCCTTCTGGAAGGGAAGGGCAGCAGCACTCTGTAATACATTTCGATAGCACTTTACATAATCTCAATGCACTTCAAAAGCTCCAAAAAACAAATGAACAGTTGTGTAGCTACTGAACCTTCTCCTTCACAAAGTATGGCACCCACTTGTGTGATGCCTCAACAGCTCTGGCCACCAGAAAGCACACCACACACAGTTCAGAGTAGTAGCCAGTCGTCCTTACTACGAGCCCTCTGACTCAGTACTGCATTCCTTTACTGCAGCTCACATTCCTCTCAAGGTTCAGGTCCCTCTTCAATTGATGTTATCAAAAGATCAGGAAACAGCAGCAAGGTGAAACAAAAAAATCTGGTACAGTTAGTGGTGCACGACTCCAGGATTTGGATTTGTGATTGGAGTCGACTTTTGCTCAACTCCAACTCCTGTGGTTGGAGTCATAGGAGTCGACTCTTGCTCGACTCCCAAAACACAAATTTAATGGATGCTCATACACACCATCTCATTTTAATTGAACCTTTATTTTATCAGGGAGTCATACTGAGACCAAGATCTCTTTTACAGATGAGCCCTGAATTACATTAATTACAGAAAAAACACACATCAAAATATAAATACAAAATGCAAGCAAAAAGAACAACATGGTCATAAAAAAACAAACGCATTCATCAGCAATAAGGTCCTCAATCACCTTTCTGAATTGCACTAGAGGCACCAAAATATCAAATTTAAGAACATTTTGAAGATTGTACCACAAATAAGGTGCAAGACACCTAAAAGCTGATTTACCTAACTCAATAGAGACCAAAGGAATATCCGAAGTTAACCATCCCTGAGACCGGGGGTGGTAACTCATAAGTCTAAAGTTCAGTAAAGATGTTTGGTAAAGTCAGTGGCATATATTCATGGACGCCAAGCAAGGGCAGGCTTCCCCAAAAAAGTAAGTATTTGTTTTTATTTTCATCTTATCTTCTCTCTGTGTTTCATCATTTCCCATCAATTCGCAAGAGGCTGAATGTATCTCACAGGAGAAAGCATCCAAGCGAGTGAAACAGCGCCCGCTCTGTCACTCTACGTGTTGGCCATCTATTTGATACTGTCTAGCCCAAACGAGTATGACCTTGTTGCCTCCCTATCCTAAATTAGCCGTGGATGGAGGTAGGGATTTGGTTTGATTTAATTATCTGTACTGGCCAATGATTATAATGGCGATTCTGATCCAAACATTTATTCATATATTGTTGTGCCCCTGGCCTGAGAGGATGGAAGTTAAATATTTAGCTAGAGGTAGAAGGCTAATGTTAACTAGAGGACGATTCACACAGGATTCGTTTTTCCAAACTGCCCTCTGTAATTCTTTTTTTTTCTTCTCAAAATTAATTGACTCAATATGGAAGCCTGGAGGTTTTTATTGTAGGCGTGACGATATTTAAACACCGTGTCTAGACAATAACAGGCTACATTGATAACTTGTACTTGGCTGCCAAATGTATAGGTCTCCCTATAATATTTACATTTATTTAGTGTGATCATAATCATTATTTTAGGGATCCATAAATGGCAGACATCCTTCCTAATAACAAGGCCCAACATCCTGCTGATTTGCGCTGCTGAACCGTATTTGCACTTGACTGTGTTTATGGATGAGAAAGTTTTCCACAATTGTTTACACACGTTTGCTGAATCTTTGGCCCAGTTTCCCAAATCTTTGGCTCAACACAAAACCACAAAATGCAAAACTCTACAAATCTCTAGCAAAAGCAAACACTGCATTCAAAACTGTTCTCTCTCTTTCCAAAGTGTTTTGTTTTTGCATCAAAATGACAAGCGTCTTATGAATAGATCTGTCTACCAACCAACAAAACACTGGTGAATATCCCATCGGTAGGTTTATGCCTTTTGCATTTTCAGTGTTACACTGTAGCCGGCTGTAAAATATTGTTACAGTAATGTATACCTACTTAAATATACATGAATAAAACACACAAATGCAATACAGTAACAAAAACATTGTCATTTATTTCCAAAATGCAGTATTTCTGAACACGTGTTTTGTATGGAACACTTTCCATGCCCAACAGGAGAAAACCCTTTATCTTCCTGAATGTTTTTCCTGGTTATCTGTAAAAAAAAGAAAAAAGAAAAATGAAAGTGGCTCATTCTTTCAAAACTCTAAACACAAAAAGACAAAAACACATGCAAAATGTAAGGAAAAAATACATTGGGCTGCATCCTGCCTCCTATTTTGGTCTCGCCACTGCACCTCATCTACATCACAAGCCATGTTCTCCCTGGCTAAACAGCAGGGAAAGAATCTTCTGGAGTGACGGATCCAGCCACCGAAAGCCCCCACAACAACTTCACCACATGCATCCTCCATTGCCTGGAGAAAAGGCATGCATGCAAGGTGATGGCGGTCATACACATTCCATCGCTATGCCGAAAAAAACTCATTTGCATTTAGGAATGGAGAACATGGTGGGAGGAAAAGAACAATAAATTGTGGGCGGTTGATGAACCAGTGCGGACCTGATCAGCCTGGTGGAAACTCACGTTGTCACAGATGACAACATACCTGGGCTGCTCTGGTCCACCCCTCTGCTCAGCTGGAATGAGGATGCCATGTAGTGTGTACAGGAATGTGATGAGAAGGGCGGTGTTGTAGGGACCAAGGTTGGCATGGTGATGGAGGATGCCTTGCTGGCTAACGGCTGCGCACATGGTGATATTCCCTTCACGCTGGCCAATAATGTTCCATCCCCATCCCCTTCTTTTGACTAGGTTAAAGCCAGCCTCATCAATGTAAATATAAACGTGCTGAATTGCAGAAGCATCCAGCTCTAAGACTCTTTGAAACAGACATGTGACATAGACCTAGAGCAGTCAATATGGTGAGGCACAGCACACTGGATTACAGTACTGTAATGTGTCTATACAGTGCTGATATGATAGTAAATTCACAGTATAGTACTTGCACATATTCATAGGGCTGTTCTTATACCCTCTCTGAGTTTTGCTCAAATGGCACCCTGTAGACCGGTTTCATCCGGATTCGGTTGCGCTGTAATACACGGTCCAATGTAGACAAGCCCACCTGGTGAATGTTATTGAATATTGTGTTGTCTGCAATTATGTGGTTCTGGATTTCTCATAGTCTAATGTTATTGTTTGCCACCACCATGTTCACAATAGCGGTCTCCTGTTCTGGTGTGAACAGCTGATGTCTTCAACCATGGCCTGGCCGTCTCTCAGTTCTGCAGAAGATTCACAAATATGATATGATTGGTTACAATAAGCTAAAATAATCTATTTTCTTTCAATATGAAACGATATTACTGTAACATTAGCCAACAATCAGAGTAACATAGACCTACTGATATGTCGGACTGCAGTATACTACAGTATACATACATAAAGAGCATAATGTAGATGGTAGGTAACTTACCGGTTGTAATTTCTGAATGTACGGATGATAGATGCAACTGTGTAGTGGCTCAGGTTGGGCTGAACTCTCTGCCCAGCCTCTCTCATAGTCAATCCATGGTTGAGCACATGGTCAACAAATGTGGCCCTGATCTCATCTGAGACAACTGTCCTCCACTTACTCTCACTCCTTCACCTCTAGCTCTTGCTTTACCATTGACTTCCATTTTCCCCCAAAACAGGAGAGCTCATCTGTGGCCTTTTAAAGTGCTAAAGCTCTGATTTATAAGTGAACAATTCAGCAACTAGTGTTTACACCTGTGAGGGGTGGGTGTTGCCAATTGGTGTATAGAGCTTGGCATTGTGATTGGCATTGCTTTCCAAAGGGACTAAAGAGATTTTAATTTTGAATGTTGTGCCTAATATAGAGAACTGTGTGTAGTGTTTTGCAAAAAGTGTGATATAGATTTGAAAACTGAGTGTAAAGCTGGAATTGTGCTTGCAATTTTGCAGACTTGGTTTAATGATTTGGTACATGAGTTTCAGGTTTCTGTGATTGCGTTTCAAGTTCCAATTTTAGTGTGTAACCAATTGGGAAAAACTGTAACTTGCCATTTCCAAAAAGTTTAGCGGGGATGCTGTTTTGCGATCTATTGCCTAGGACAGGGCTCTCCAACCCTGTTCGTGGAGAGTTACCAGAGTTTCATTAAATAAACTATAGGCAATTTATTGGACATTTAAGCCTAATTAAACTGATGCAGTTGGCAATGTTCAACTTCAATTCACTGGCACTATAAAGAATATCTTAACCATAATCTCTGATAGCCTAATATATACTTTATTATAAACTGGATGGTTCGAACCCTGAATAATGATTGGCTGACAGCCGGGGTATATCAGACCGTATACCACGGGAATGACAAAACATATATTTTTACTGCTCTAATTACATTGGTAACCAGTTTAGAATAGCAATAAGGCACCTCGGGGGTTTGTGATATATGGCCAATATACCACGGCTAAGGGCTGTGTCCAGGCATTGCGTCGTGCATAAGAACAGCACTTAGTCGTGGTATATTGGCCATATACCACATCTCATCGGGCCTTATTGCATATACTTTTGGTGAATTTACGAGGCATTGCTAGATACAGATTACCAAAGTATAGCCTAAGTGCACGGTTCTGACCGCCTCGCTTTCTCTTTGCTATGAAAAAAGCTAAATATATGTTTGGTCTTCGGTCTGTGGCAAGTAGAATAACTCAGCCTACTCATTGATAGTCCCTACTTTAGTGAACTTGCATGAGTCATTGCATGCAAATAAATTGCGAAATACAGCATTGCGGTAGCCTATAGTCTACATCTTTTGATTACCAATGCACGATTCTGACTTTCTGCCTGGTGGCCGACATGCCTGCCTATGCCTGGCTGTGACCCTTCCGTCTCTCGCTAGCTTGCTCTTTCGTTGCAGTGAAAGATGCGAAAGTTTGTGTTCACAAAGTAGACTACGGAAAATAGTTTCCTCCGTTGCAACAATACTGAATGTTAGGAGTCGATTCCAGCATGACACCCAGAAATGGGAGTCGAAGGGCAAGGAGTCGACGAATCAATTCATTTGGAGTCGACTCCCCACTACTAGGGACACTGTCCAGATGCATAATTCGAATAAAAACAATTAGCCATTTAGCAAGCTAGCTAACAATGTCAAAAAGAGTAGCTTCAAGGACCATAATGGACCAATCTCCTCCATTTATGTGGTAAGGTTTTCAGTCTTATTTGTTGTGCATATCTACTACAGATGATAATAACCATGGATAAGATTGGATTGTTTATTTTGGTGCTCTACTAGTATCAGGGAAACGCATGTCAGCACAATACATAGTATCTGCAGTGTTCTAGATCAATATTCTATTCTCCCCTAGATGTATTCTTTAAAATACTTTGGCCCTTGTTTAGCCAGGATATCTCATGGAATAAAAATCTATTTGTAAGAGTGTGTGGAAATGGATTGTCTCTCAGGATCGTTTACATGTAGTCACCACGTCTCAGGACCTGCCCTTAAGAGTGTGGATGTGGAAAACTGACAGAGACAAAGGGCTCACCCTGGAAAGTCGATACTACTTACTGGGAGCCTCTCACTCCATGTCCAGAAGACATTTCCATCCATCAAGGAAACAAATAAGATAAATACAGAGCCAGAATGTACTAAGTACTGTAGTGAAAAACTGATGTACATTTCATGTCTTGTGTTTACAAAGCATTCATAATGTGGTCTGTGATTACTGAAGCATTTTGGCATCAGTGGAAGCAGTGGATATGAAGGATGTCCTGAAGGCTTACTCTTTCAACTCCCGTGCATCACTCCTCCCTGTGGAAGGACTTCACAGGTTCGACAGCAGTTTGCACCAGTCACTGAAATGTCTACATATTTACGAGCAGTGGAGTAAAGTACTTAAGTAAAAATACTTTAAAGTATTACTTGAGTAGTTTTTGTACCTGTGCCTTACTATTTATATTTTTGACAACTTTTACTCCATTACATTCCGAAAGATTGATTTCCAAGATGGCGTAGCAGTCAGACGTCTTTGTCCTGTCGTGTCCCTTGTATATATATTTTTCTTCGCATATCTTTAAATATTTTCCTAAACCTCAACTTCTAAATATTCTCCTGCAACCCACCTCACCCAATGTGGCATGGAGCTGTTTTTTTCTTCTCTAAAGTATTTCTATTTACTTCGGATCTGGAATCCCTCAACTGAAGCTAGCCAGCTAACTAGCTACCAGCTATCAGTCAGCAAACCACTGCTAGCGGTCATCAGCTAACCTTTAGCTCGGAAAGCGCTCTCCAGTTTGTACAACATGACTCAAACCAGAGCATAACGGACCTATTTTTCTCTCCATATCCCTGGATTCCTACCGCAAACTCTGAACCTTGTCATCTGGATCTTCGCAACTAGCTAACCGCAATCGCGGGTGACTACTCCTGGCTAGCGTTGCAATCCCGGAGCAAGCATCAATTAGCCTGAACCTAACCCGGCTAGGGTTCCTGGGCTACCACTGAAGCCCACTCCTGGGCTACAAAATCCGGATCCCTTCTACTGCCGGTACGGGGCACGGAACCCCGCCGATCCTCTACGACTGGAATACCGACATAATCTGCCCGAGGATTCCAACAGGCCCCTCAGGTGCGACATCCGCTGAAGGCCCATTCTGTGAACCGCGGCCTGCTAGCTATCTAGAGCTACTTGGAACCCTAGTAATCAACGACTGGTCTATCGACGTCACTGCACAAGGAGGCAAAAACAGACTCCATCACGACGTCCCCCAAAGGCCCTTCTGCTAACTTGCTAGCCCCGGTCTACTAACTGCTAGCTTGCTAACCCCAGTCTGATAACTGCTAGCTTGTTAGCCCCGGGCTGCTAACTGCTAGCCCCGGCCTACTAACTGTCTGAATCGCTGTGTCCCCAGCCAGCCCAACCACTCACTGGACCCATATGATCACTTGGCTATGGATGCCTCTAATATCAATATGCCTCGTCCATTACTGTTCTGGTTAGTGGTTACCGTCTTATTTCACTGTAGAGCCTCTAGCTCTGCTCAATATGCCTTAACCAACCATGTTGTTCCACCTTCTACATATGTGATGACATCACCTGGTTTATACGTCTCTAGAGGCAATCTCTCTCATCATTATTCAATGCCTAGGTTTACCTACAATGTACTCACATCCTACCTTACCTTTGTTTGTACACTATGCCTTGAATCTATGCTATCGTGCCCAGAAACCTGCTCCTTTTACTCTCTGTTCCGAACGTGCTTGACGGCCAGTTCGTATAGCCTTTAGCATACCCTTATCCTACTTCTCCTCTGGAGATGTAGAGGTTAATCCAGGTCCTGCAGTGCCTAGCTCCACTCCCATTCCCCAGGTGCTCTCATTTGTTGACTTCTGTAACGGTAAAAGCCTTGGTTTCATGCATGTTAACATTAGAAGCCTACTCACAAAGTTTGTTTTACTCACTGCTTTATCACACTCTGCCAACCCGGATGTCTGAATCCTGGCTTAGGAAAACCACCAAAAACTCTGAAATCGCCATCCCTAACTAACATTTTCCGCCAAGATACTGCCAAAGGGGGCGGTGTTGCAATCTACTGCAAAGATAGCCTGCAGAGTTCGGTCTTACTATCCAGGTCTGTACCCAAACAATTCAAGCTTCCACTTCTAAAAATTCACCTTTCCAGAAACAAATCTCTCAACGTTGCCGCTTGCTATAGACCACCCCTGCCCCCAGCTGTGCCCTCGACACCATATGTGAATTGATTGCCCCCACATCTATCTTCTGAGCTCGTGCTACTAGGTGACCTAAACTGGAACATGCTTAACACACCGGCCATCCTACTATCTAAGCTTGATGCCCTCAATCTCACACAAATGATCAATGAACCTACCAGGTACAACCCCAAATCCGTAAACACGGGCACCCTCATAGATATCATCCTAACTAACTCGCCCTCCAAATACACCTCTGCTGTTTTCAATCAAGATCTCAGCGATCACTGCCTCATCGCCTGCATCCGTAATGGGTCTGCGATCAAACGACCACCCCTCATCACTGTCAAACGCTCCCTAAAACATTTCTGCAAGCAGGCCTTTCTAATCGACCTGGCCGGGGTATCCTGGAATGACATCAACCTTATCCCATCAGTAGAAGTGCCTTCCTCACCATATTAAACAAGCATACTCCATTCCAAAAATGTAGAACCAGGAATAGATATAGTCCTTGTTTCACTCCAGTCCTGTCTGCCCTTGACCAGCACAAAAACATCCTGTGGTGTTCTGCATTAGCATCGAATAGCCCCCGTGATATGCAACTTGCTAGCTTTTTCAAACAGAAATTTGCATCCTGTAGTACAAACTCAAAACACTGTAAATGGACACTGTAAAGTCCATGGAGAATAAGAGCACCTCTGCCCAGCTGCCCACTGCTCTGAGGCTAGGAAACACTTTGGGGAATCAGAGAATCACCAGCAGCAAGAGCGACATCATTGATGTATACAGAGAAGAGTCGGCCCGAGAATTGAATCCTGTGGCACCCCCAGAGGTCCGGACAACAGGCCCTCCGATTTGACACACTGAACTCTATCATAGAAGTAGTTGGGGTACCAGGCGAGGCAATCATTTGAGAAACCAAGGCTGTCGAGCCAATAAGAATTTGGTGATTGACAGAGTCGTAAGCCTTGGCCAGGTCGATGAATACGGCTGCACAGTAATGTCTCTTATCGATGGCGGTTATGATATCGTTTAGGACCTTGAGCGTGGCTGAGGTGCACCCACGACCAGCTCTGAAACCAGATTGCATAGCGGAGAAGGTACATTGGGATTCGAAATGGTCGGTAATCTGTTTGTTAACTTGGCTTTCAAAGACCTTAGAAAGACAGGGTAGGATGGATATAGGTCTGTAGCAGTTTGGGTCTAGAGTGTCACCCCCTTTGAAGAGAGGGAGGACCACGGCAGCTTTCCAATCTTTGGGAATCCCAGACGATAAGAGGTTGAACAGGCTAGTAATGTGGGTTGCAACAATTTTGGCAGATAATTTTAGAAAGAGAGGGTCCAGATTGTCTAGCCAAGCTGATTTGTATGCTCTTTCAGAACATCTGCTGTCTGGATTTGGGTGAAGGAGAAGCTGGGGAGGCTTGGGCGAGTAGCTGTGGGGGTGGAGCTGTTGGCCGGGGTTGGAGTAGCCAGGAGGAAGGCATGGCCAGTCATTGAGAAATGCTTATTGAAATGTTCCATTATCAAGGATTTATCAGTGGGCAGCTGGGAGCAGTGTTACCTAGCCTCAGTGCAGTGGGCAGCTGGGAGGAGGTGCTCTTGTTCTCCATGGACTTTACAGTGTCCCAAACCTTTTTGGAGTTAGAGCTACAGGAGGGAATTTCTGCTTGAAAAAGCTAGCCTTTGCTTTCCTGACTGACAGCGTGTATTGGTTCCTGACTTCCCTGAACAGTTGCATTTCGTGGGGACTATTCGATGCTATTGAAATCCACCACAGGATGTTTTTGTGCTGGTCAAGGGCAGTCAGGTCTGGAGTGAACCAAGGGCTATATCTGTTCTTAGTTCTGCATTTTTTGAACTGGGCATGCTTATCTAAGATGGTGAGGAAATTACTTTTAAAGAATAACCAGGCACCCTCGACTGACGGGATGAGGTCAATATCCTTCCAGGATACCCGGGCCAGGTCGATTAGAAAGGCCTGCTCGCTGAAGTGCTTTATGGAGCGTTTGACAGTGATGGGGGTTTGACCGCGGACACAGGCAATGAGGCAGTGATCGCTGAGATCCTGATTGAAAACAGCGGAGGTGTATTTGGAGGGCAAGTTGGTCAGGATAATGTCAATGAGGGTGCCCATGTTAATGGATTTAGGGTTGTACATGGTGGGTTCCTTGATGATTTGTGTGAGATTGAGGGCATCTAGCTTAGATTGTAGGACTGCCGGGGTGTTAAGAATATCCCAGTTTAGGTCAACTAACAGAACGAACTCTGAAGCTAGATGGGGGGGCGATCAATTCACAAATGGTGTCCAGGGCACAGCTGGAAGCGGAGGGGGGTCGCTAGCAGGCGGCAACAGTGAGAGACTTATTTCTGGAGAGGTTAATTTTTAAAATTAGTTCAAAAGTTCAAACTGTTTGGGTATAGACCTGGAAAGTATGACAGAACTTTGCAGGCTCTCTCTGCTAGAGGTCGACTGATTATGATTTTTCAACGCTGACACCGACATCGATTATTGGAGGACCAAAAAAGCCGCTACCAATTAAATCGGCCGATTTAAAAAATATATATTTGTAATAATGACATTTACAACAATACTGAATGAACACTTATTTTAACTTAATTTAATACATCAATAAAATCAATTTAGCCTCAAGTAAATAATGAAACATGTTCAATTTGGTTTAAATAATTCAAAAACAAAGTGTTGGAGAAGAAAGTAAAAGTGCAATATGTGCTATGTAAGAAAGATAAAGTTTCAGTTCCTTGCTCAGAACATGAGAACACATGAAAGCTGGTGATTCCTTTTAACATGAGTCTTCAATATTCCCAGGTAATACATTTTAGGTTGTAGTTATTATAGGAATTATAGGATTATTTCCCTCTATACCATTTGTATTTCATTAACCTTTGACTATTGGATGTTCTTATAGGCACTTTAGTATTGCCACGAAAGTGCTGTTTGAATGAATGTTTATGCGCCTGCATCTGCCTACCACCGTTCAATCAGATACTTGTATGCTTGTATGCTCAGTCAGATTATATGCAAAGCAGGACACGCTAGATAATATCTAGGAATATCAACCATGTGTTGTTAACTAGTGATTATTGATGTTTTTTTCTAAGATAAGTTTAATGCTAGCTAGCAACTTACCTTGGCTTACTGCATTCGCGTAACAGGCAGTCTCCTTGTGGAGTGCAACGAGAGAGAGGCAGGTCATTATTGCGTTGGACTAGTTAACTGTAAGGTTGCAAGATTGGATCCCCCGAGCTGACAAGGTGAAAATCTGTCGTTCTGCCCCTAAACGAGGCAGTTAACCCACCGTTCCTAGGCAGTCATTGAAAATAAGAATGTGTTCTTAACTGACTTGCCTAGTTAAATAAAGGTATTAAAAAATAAAAATAATAAAAACATTTGGCGCCCCAAAATACCGATTTTCACGATTGTTATGAAAACTTGAAATCCGACCTAATTAAATCGGCCATTCCGATTAAATCGGTCAACCTCTGCAGTAAATTGCAACTCCTCCCCCTTTGGCAGTTCTATCTTGACAGAAAATGTTATAGTTGGCTATGGAAATCTCAGAATTTTTGGTGGCCTTCCTAAGCCAGGATTCAGACATGGCAAGGACATCAGGGTTAGCGGAGTGTGCTAAAGCAGTGAGTAAAACAAACTTAGGGAGGAGGCTTCTGATGTTGACATGCATGAAACCAAGGCTTTTTCGATCACAGAAGTCAACAAATGAGGGTGCCTGGGGACACGCAGGGCCTGGGTTTACCTCCACATCACCCGAGGAACAGAGGAGGAGTAGGATGAGGGTACGGCTAAAGGCTATCTAAACTGGTCGCCTAGAGCGTTGTGGACAAAAAGTAAAAGGAGCAGATTTCTGGGCGTGGTAGATTAGATTCAGGGCATAATGTGCAGACAGGGGTATGGTGGGGTGCGGGTACAGCGGAGGTAAGCCCAGGCACTGAGTGATGATAAGAGAGGTTGTATCTCCGTATAAGCTGGTTTTAATGGGTGAGGTCACAGCATGTGTGGGAAGTGGGACAAATGAGGAATGATGAGTGGAACTAGGGGCTCCGCAGTAAACTAAAACAATGAGAACTAACCTAAACAACAGTATACAAGGCATATTGACATATGAGAGAGACATACAGCGAGGCATAAAGTAATCACAGGTGTTGATTTGGGGAGCTAACCAAGACAACAACTGGTGAGACAACAACAGCTAATCAGCTAAAACAACAACAGGTAAAATGGCGATGACTGGGCAGAGAGGGTCGGTTAACTACACACAGAGCCTGAGTTTGTGTCTGGGGTTGACAAATACAGTGCCTTGCGAAAGTATTCGGCCCCCTTGAACTTTGCGACCTTTTGCCACATTTCAGGCTTCAAACATAAAGATATAAAACTGTATTTTTTTGTGAAGAATCAACAACAAGTGGGACACAATCATGAAGTGGAACAACATTTATTGGATATTTCAAACTTTTTTAACAAATCAAAAACTGAAAAATTGGGCGTGCAAAATTATTCAGCCCCCTTAAGTTAATACTTTGTAGCGCCACCTTTTGCTGCGATTACAGCTGTAAGTTGCTTGGGGTATGTCTCTATCAGTTTTGCACATCGAGAGACTGAAATTTTTTCCCATTCCTCCTTGCAAAACAGCTCGAGCTCAGTTTGGTTGGATGGAGGGCATTTGTGAACAGCAGTTTTCAGTTCTTTCCACAGATTCTCGATTGGATTCAGGTCTGGACTTTGACTTGGCCATTCTAACACCTGGATATGTTTATTTTTAAACCATTCCATTGTAGATTTTGCTTTATGTTTTGGATCATTGTCTTGTTGGAAGACAAATCTCCGTCCCAGTCTCAGGTCTTTTGCAGACTCCATCAGGTTTTCTTCCAGAATGGTCCTGTATTTGGCTCCATCCATCTTCCCATCAATTTTAACCATCTTCCCTGTCCCTGCTGAAGAAAAGCAGGCCCAAACCATGATGCTGCCACCACCATGTTTGACAGTGGGGATGGTGTGTTCAGCTGTGTTGCTTTTACGCCAAACATAACGTTTTGCATTGTTGCCAAAAAGTTCAATTTTGGTTTCATCTGACCAGAGCACCTTCTTCCACATGTTTGGTGTGTCTCCCAGGTGGCTTGTGGCAAACTTTAAATGACACTTTTTATGGATATCTTTAAGAAATGGCTTTCTTGCCACTCTTCCATAAAGGCCAGATTTGTGCAATATACGACTGATTGTTGTCCTATGGACAGAGTCTCCCACCTCAGCTGTAGATCTCTGCAGTTCATCCAGAGTGATCATGGGCCTCTTGGCTGCATCTCTGATCAGTCTTCTCCTTGTATGAGCTGAAAGTTTAGAGGGACGGCCAGGTCTTGGTAGATTTGCAGTGGTCTGATACTCCTTCCATTTCAATATTATCGCTTGCACAGTGCTCTTTGGGATGTTTAAAGCTTGGGAAATATTTTTGTATCCAAATCCGGCTTTAAACTTCTTCACAACAGTATCTCGGACCTGCCTGGTGTGTTCCTTGTTCTTCATGATGCTCTCTGCGCTTTTAACGGACCTCTGAGACTATCACAGTGCAGGTGCATTTATACGGAGACTTGATTACACACAGGTGGATTGTATTTATCATCATTAGTCATTTAGGTCAACAATGGATCATTCAGAGATCCTCACTGAACTTCTGGAGAGAGTTTGCTGCACTGAAAGTAAAGGGGCTGAATAATTTTGCACGCCCAATTTTTCAGTTTTTGATTTGTTTAAAAAGTTTGAAACATCCAATAAATGTCATTCCACTTCATGATTGTGTCCCACTTGTTGTTGATTCTTCACAAAAAAATACAGTTTTATATCTTTATGTTTGAAGCCTGAAATGTGGCAAAAGGTCGCAAAGTTCAAGGGGGCCGAATACTTTCGCAAGGCACTGTATATATATTTTTTAATTAAAAATAAATAAATAAACAGAATGGAGTACCGTGATTAATGGACATTCCAGCGGGCATCAGCTATGTAGCCAAGTGATCATAGGGTCCAGCGGTCAGCAATAGAAGGAACAGGGGAGCCGCGGAGTTGTCGCTACCACGCGGGCGACGCAGCGTTTAAAGTTAGTAGCCCGGGGCTAGCGTCTGCTCCGACGTCCGGCGGAGGCCGGTTGAAGGCACAGTGGATGGAGTATGTCAGCAGACCTGTCATGGTGGTGTGGCAGGGCGCCGTGTCGACTAAGGATCCAAGCCAGATGGCGAAAGAGGTATTGTAGTAATTTAGTTTTCTATCCGGGAGATGCGCCTGGCTCACGGCTAACTGGTGCTAGCTTCGGGGCAGGGACGTTAGCCACTATAGCCACTCGGTAGCAGCGGTGATCCGGTGCCAAGGTCCAGAGTTTACGGCAAGGATCCGGTGGAGTAGTGTGTTCTAGCCGTGTTTGGGTGAACAACTGAGTAGGCCGGGAGGTGGGCCTCAGGGATAGCTTCGGTACTGGGTAACTCGGTAGGTGCTAGCTAGCTGTGAAGATCAGGAGAATGATCCAGGGATTATAGCAGGAATCCGGCGTTGTAGTGGAGAGACAGTCCGTTACTGGTAGGCTGGTGAGTATTATCCAAGCTAAAAAAAAAGGGCTGGTACCTGTGCAGAAGGTAAAGGCTGCTAGCAGTGGCCAAATAGCTTGTAGCTAATTAGCTGGTTAGCTTCTGATGGCTAGGGGGTTCTTGCTATAAAATTGTTAAAAAAATTAAAAATAATAGCGGTTCCGTATCACATTGGGTGAGGCAAGTTACCGGAAGGTTTAATTGGAGAAGAGATTGAAAATAAAATTGAAATATATACATAAAAAGATGAAAAAATACAAAAGTACACGAGAGGACAAACAAAACACGTGTGCACTGCTACGCCATCTTGGAATAAACTGAAACGAACTGCAAAATCACTAAAGCTGGAGACTCTTACCTCCCTCACTAGCTTTAAGCTCCAGCTGCCAGAGCAGCTCCCACATCACTGCACATAGCTCATCTGTAAATAGCCCATCCAATCTACCTCATCCCCATACTGTATTTATTTATTTAACTTGCTCCTTTGCACCCCAGTATCTCTACTTGCACGTTCATTTTCTGCACATCCTACCATTCCAGTGTTTAATTGCTATATTGTAATTTCTTTGCCACCATGGCCTATATATTGCCTTACCTCTCTTCTCCTACCTCATTTGCACATGCTGTATATAGATATTTCTACTGTATTATTGACTGTATGTTTGTTTATTCCATGTGTAACTCTGTGTTGTTGTATGTGTCGAACTGCTTTGCTTCATCTTGGCCAGGTCGCAGTTGTAAATGAGAACTTGTTCTCAACTAGCCTACCTGGTTAAATAAAGGTGAAATAAATAAATAAAAACTTTAGACTTCAGCTGTATCTTTACTTTTACTCAAGTATGAAAATTGGGTATTTTTTCCACCACTGTTTACGAGTAGTTTAATCACTGCTATTGTGCCTGCTTTATAAACCATTTGTTTATGCAATTGACATTGTAATCAATAACTAATGCAGATTAATATTGCCATTATGTTAAGCCTGCCCATGCAAGAATGAATGGGAAAACCATTTCAGTTTACCGTGCCATGATACTTTATTTTTGTGTAATACCACATTTCTGTACAGGGATGGTGATTATCACTGAGCTGGCTTTATGTGGAGATGAAGTATTTAAATTCATGTGTTGGATGTTACATGTTCAATATAACTACAAGTCTTTAAGGCATATACTGTAACAAATACTCCACCTTGATCTGCTTAATTAACAAAACCAAACTGACACTTTAATTTTAAACTCTGAAATAAACTGCATTTCCTTGGGTCTGCATTGTAACTGTACAATATTGAGGTAAACAAGTCATATTTAAATACAATACACTTAAAGTACAATATGTGATGACAAAATAACAAAAACTGTGGATTAAAAACAACCCAAACTGCACAGGAAGGCACAACATACAGTGGCAAGAAAAAGTATGTGAACCCTTTGGAATTATCTGGATTTCTGAATAAATTGGTCATAAAATTAGATCCGATTTTAATCTAAGTCACAACAACAGACAAACACAGTCTGCTTAAACTAATAACACACAAATTATATTGAATACATAATTTAAACATTCACAGTCTAGGTTGGAAAAAGTATGTGAACCCCTAGAGGCTAATGACTTCTCCAAAACCTATTTGGAGTCAGGAGTCCAATCAATGAGACGAGATTGGAGATGTTGGAGAGCTGCCTTGCCCTATAAAAACACTTGCAAAATTTGAGTTTGCTACTCACAAGACGCATTGTCTGATGTGAACCATGCCTCGAACAAAAGAGATCTCAGAAGACCTAATATTAAGAATTGTTGACTTGCATAAAGCTGAAAAGGGTTACAAAAGAATCTCTAAAAGCCATGATGTTCATCAGTCCACGGTAAGACAAATGGTCTGTAAATGGAGAAAGTTCAGCACTGTTGCTACTTTCCCTAGGAGTGCAAAGATGACTGCAAGAGCACAGCGCAGAATGCTCAATGAGGTTAAGAAGAATCCTAGAGTGTCAGCTAAAGACTTACAAAAATATCTGGACCATGCTAACATCTCTGTTGACGAGTCTACAATATGTAAAACACTAAACAAGAATGGTGTTCATGGGAGGACACCACAGAAGAAGCCACTAATGTCCAAAAAAAAAACATTGCAGCACATCTGAAGTTCGCAAAAGAGCATCTGGATGTTCCACAGCGCTACTGGCAAAATATTCTGAGGACAGATGAAACTAAAGTTGTGTTGTTTGGAAGGTACACACAACACTATGTGTGGAGAAAAAAAGGCACAGCACACCAACATCAAAACCTCATCCCAACTGTAAAGTATGGTGGAGGGAGCATCATGGTTTGGAGCTGCTTGGCTGCCTCAGGGCCTGGACAGCTTGCTATCATTGACAGAAAAAAGTATTCCCAAGTTTAGCAAGACATTCTGCAGGAGAATATAAGGCTATCTGTCTGCCAATTGAAGCTCAACAGAAGTTGGGTGATGCAACAGGACAACGACGTAAAACACAGAAGTAAATCAACAACAGAATGACTTCAACAGAAGATTGAGATGCTGTGGCATAACCTCAAGAGAGCAGTTCACACCAGACATCCCAAGAATATTACTGAACTTAAACAGTTTTGTAAAGAGGAATAGTCCAACATTCTCCTCCTGACCGTTGTGCAGGTCTGATCCGCAACTACAGAAAACGTTTGCTTGAGGTTATGCTGCCAAAGGAGGGTCAACCAGTTATTAAATCCAAGGGTTCACATACTTTTTCCACCCTGCACTGCGAATGTTTACACGGTGTTCAATAAAGACATGAAAAAGTATAATTGTTTGTGTGTTATTAGTTTAAGCAGAATGTGTTTGTCTATTGTTGTGACCTAGATGAAGATCAGATAAAAATGTATAACCAATTGATGCAGAAGTCCAGGTAATTCCAAAGGGTTCACATACTTTTTCTTGCCACTGTATATGGCTGTTTAATATATAACAAGTCTCTACATAGGGACAGTCTGGAACAGAATCCAGCAGGGCTATGGAGTCAGCATAATAGGGCCGGGAGGCATAAATGGTACCTCATCCTCCTCTATGGCTATAAACCTCATGTCATGTAGGACCAGCCTGAGGATCTCTGTCATGGCCGGATACACCGCTGAGCATTTTCCCATCTGTGAAGAGTCAAAACAGCTGTTTATACCACTTTAAACTACTGTTGTTAAAAGGGAGAACGCTACATCATCTAGTATTCTACCTTGGTGAAAGCCTTGATGGTGCGCTCCAGGAAAGCAGCCTCCACCTCTTCTGGTATTGTGAGAACATGAGCCATACAGTCCAGAATGCACATCAACATCTCCCTGGGAGCCTGGAGGGGATGTGGTCAAATAGAATACAGCTTTATTGTTGAATGAAAATGTGTCTTGTGCCTTTCCGAACACCCCCAGAAACTGTGGGCCTTTTGTGGGGAGCAATTATGGGGGGTTTAAGTGCCTTGCTCAAGGGCACAAGGTAGGAGATGGTACATGGGATCAGAGACCAACAGCCTTCCAGCTGCAGGTTCGGTTCTATTCCCATTTTTGTCTTGCCTGGCCCGGGGCTTTAGGCTGCTCTAACCTCTAGGCAACTGCTGCACCCAAATTAATAGGTTAACTGAACAGAAGTAGTCAGTAGATTCACACAGTATTTAGCAAGTTAAAGTTTTCTGTGTTAGATCATAGGATTGGGCCCAGAATGAGAAGCCCTGAGGTGGCCTACAATAAGTGCTGCTGACCTGGTCCAGTGGTTTGAAGACAGCCTCTGGGTTTGCAGGGTCACTGTCGTTAAGGTCCAGTTTCTGTACATCTCTGACGGAGATGACTGGCTCCTTCAGCTGCTCCAGCCAGGTCCACATCAGCCCAGAGAGCACAAATGGGTCCTTCTCCAATGTACACAGCCTCTCCCACGCCCCTCCCATGTTTAACCCAGACTGCAAACAGATACAAAATAGACAATCATTGCCACCCAAGCACACAAAAGGCCTACTGGAGTAAACCTAATGGCACTGCAGTATCAAAAAGGAAAATCAAACCTATATGAATTTCCTTTATGTACAGATAAGGTTCAGGTAAACATGATTTGTCAATTGTGCTATGTTACTCTATAAGTACCATTACACATGTAATAATAATATTTGAGTATTTAGAAATATAGGTATATTGTGTGGACAGTATTATTATTATTTTTTTAACTATGCGATTAAATGTCGAGTTCCTACCTGCCAGGCGTGGAGTCTCTCCAAGTGTTCGTCCTCTCCATCCAGCTCCAGATCCACCGCCAGGGCCTGGGCCACCAGCACCCGCCTGGCCTCCTTGGACAGCTCTGTCTGGATGGTGATGAAGGGCACCTCTGACTCCTCTATCTGAAACACCTGGGACACATTCCCATTGTTCACTAACTTCTCCCTCTGCTTCTTCCTCCAACTAAACAACATGCTGCCAAACGTTTTCTGCTTAGGGTGGCACTCAGACTCGCTGCTCTGGCAGGCTTTCTGCCTCTTCTTCAGGAGTGGGGATCCCTCCGCCAGGCTCTTTTGCTCCCAGAGGGACCCATGGGGAAAGAATCCATTTTGGGAGCTGTACGTGGTGGTGACAGGGCTGACCGTGGCCAGGGTTCTATGCAGGGAGTTCAGGGAGGGAGAACAGGCCACAGGCAAGTTGCTAGCGGATAGAAAGTTGGAGAGAGGTTGGGTCAGCAGGTGGAGTTCAGAGCCTAGCCTCTGTACGTCCGACTCGCTGTAGCTCAGGCTCTTGCGGTGGTAGAAGAGGGCCGGTTCGTTGGCGTGTCGGTGTTTGGTTGGGGGTCCCGGTAAGCGGGGCCGGTCCCCCATGCTGCCTCCGCCGAAGCTACCCTTGGTGAAGCCAAAGTCGTAGTAGCGCTCAAACTCAACCTCCTCCTCGGCGGTCATGTCATGGACGTCCAGCATGTCCTCCTCAATTACCTGACGGTGCTCAGCGATGTCCAGCAGCAGCTTGCAGATCACATGGATGATCTTGGGCAGGTGCCTGAGCTCCCGTCGCTCATAGCCGTGCAGCATGTGTCTCTGGCGGGTCAGGAACTGGGACAGGGTGACTGGGTTAGTACTGGGCTCAGCGCAGGAGAAAATACTCCTGATGGGGACCAGGAACTGGGCAAACTCCCGCACGCAATACAGCTGACCTCTGGTCTGGATGGAGTTGGGACGTTTAGAACGTACAAACACGATAGCCTGGTCAGCGGTCATCCTCGTGGCGAAGACCAGGTAACACGCTAACAACACACCTGAGAGAAGACACAGACAAAACCATCAGCGTTAGGGTCAGTCGTGACCACAAAGCATAGTCATTTTGATTACTGTGACTGTCAAACTTTTTGTCCTATACTACATTACCTGTTCTTCCCAGACCAGCATGACAGTGGACAGACATTTTCCCCTCCTGCATCGCAAAGGACATGACTTTCACCATGTCCAGGATGGATGTGAGGGAGGCCACCCCGTAGTCATTCCATCCAAAGTTATAGAAATATACTGGAGTATAAGGACAGTCATTATTTAACCATTCTCATTGTAAGTTTGCCTTTGTCTTCTTTAGTTTTCCTCATTGTAGAGAAATAGTCATGAACTTACTGTCATTCTCCATGAACACCTCAGGTCGGTAGGAGAATCCACTCTCTGGTTCCAGTGTGTTGGGACCACAGCTGGCGTGTTCCCCTGGTCTCTGCAGATTTATCACCGTCTTTAGGCCACATCTACACACACACACTGAATTAGGAATCTATTATTTTATCTTTACTAGCTGTATTGAACTGATTTATGAGGACAGTAAACCCTGAAATAGTACATCTATTAAATTACCTTTTAAATTGGTCAATGATGTTGTACTTTTCTATTAATACAGTAGAGGGCCTGGCCATGGCAAGTAGGTTCTCTGTGACCCTGAAAAGAAAGGCATGCTTCTGCATAAAATGTATGGGTATAATCCACTGACGTTCAACACACACATTTTCATAGAGCCTTTCTGATTCCTACCAGGAGGAATAGAGGCCTTTGATGGCTTGCTTGTCCTCGCTCCAGTGGTCAGGGTCCTCATACTTGCAGTTCAGACCTCCACACCCTATGGAGCACTGTGTGGCTCCAGGTATGACATGACGTATCACCTCCCCGACCAACGTGTAATTCGCCCGGGGGGTCCTGACTGGGAGACACAAGGAGGATTGGGGGTTTTATAGGTGAGATGAGGGGTGATATCAAGGGTGGTGGGATGGTGGTGTTTGTAGAATATCGTCCTCTGTCACTTCAACCATCTGACCTCAGCAGTTTCCGCTCAGAATTATATTTTATGTTGCAGTCTGCTTGTGGAGACATGTTGGAAAGAACTGATACATTCAATGGACTACCATACAGGTCAAGCATACACTACATCGTTTCTTCTTTCTGAATCAAACTGCAGAATCAACATCTGTGATTGGATTAGCACATTGTAAATAAGTAGTGTCAAGCTTAACTATGAGGTGTTCACAATGTAAAGAAGTAGTATTAAGCTTAAGTATGAGGTGTTCAGCCATTTACAGCTAGCTAATCTGTCTGGCACACTCCACCAGACGTAACCGAATTACTGTAAAAATAGCAACACAAAAACCTATTTCAACTTTTCATACATACTGAACAATTTGTTTTGTTGACAGTATAAATTATCCTCTGATATAGTATAGGCATACCTGACTCCATGTAGCGGTAGGGGACTCCACTGCTTGTCTGAGGGTGGAGTACTAGAGGACGGAATACCCAGGCAGACATCCACTGCCATGGCAGTGCCTTGGCATGCGCACACACACACACACACAAACAAACAACACACACACACACACACACACACACACTAAGATAAAAACCTAATCACATGAACAAAGTAACAGCAACCTCAAAATAGTAAAATAAAGTATCCTCAGCACTTACACCTGTAGCAACAAGGATGTGGAGCTAGTGATCGTCAGCATCTTCAGACATCAACCTAAAACGACTCCACATGCTCACGTTGGACCACAGACAGCAGTCTGCTCAGATGCTGTAAATCTAAGCTTTAGTCTTCCTGCACCACCACGGGTCTTCAGTTAATCAGCCTGGATTATCTCTGGAAAGTAGGGTTTGGCAACGACACCATCTACTGCATTGGTTATGCTCATCTCTGGACTGGCAGTGCCATGTATCTCACCAGGAACAGGTATTTTGATCCATGGAAATACAGCAGAGAAAGGAGTCAGAGAAAGGAGGACCATCAGAGGTGTAGGTTGAACCGTGGCATGGCTCTGGACGTTAAGACACCTCCCTGGACGCTCCTCTTCTCTCCTCCTTAGTCATGTACTGTACCTCCCTCAGGAGGAAGAGCAGTAGGTCTATTCCTGACTCCTGGATTAACCCACTAATCTCATTACTGTACAAATAGGTTCAACAGGCAAAAGCCGCAGTGGCCACTCCACCTCCCAATAGAGCAAAAATGACCCGTCATCTCTGACCATGTAGATTTGAACTTCCTTCAGTTCATAACCACACTGAGATAACACTTGTTAGTCATTTCATTACGGTCTTCGGATCAATCATCCAGAGATATCATGTGATCAGATATCAATACATCCAATGTATAGTATGTTTACACCAAAATATGACCTGTAATCTCATTGAGTCATTCAGGGTGCTATGCTGCACTGTATATCAATCCTACACACAAAGAAAATCCTATGGTACATTTGTTTGTTGATGGAATTAACAACCAAAGTGAAGCAACTGTCATTGACTGTGATATCAAGGTTCAGACACTGTAGAGAAGATTGAGTCGATCCTATTCAAGTAAGGGGCAGGACCTGAATGAAATAGGAAGCAGTGTCAAGTTCGATCATGATTTGCTTACCTGAGGTACTTGAAAGCTGATTATGGATCCGTCTAAGAAGGGAAAGATAGACACTGACGCATCTCAGGCCATTCTGAAACAATGAATGGTAATTGGTAATTGGGAAGGGAAAGTGTCCTTGAGGTCCCTCTGGTAAGATAGAAGGTTCTGGTAGGGTAGAACATGTTGCTTACAATGGCTTCACAACAGATGATTGATGAATGTGTGACATGGTAAGGACGATAAATTGATTAGCGGATTGACAGTCCTGCACTTAACTGATTGTGTTGTTCATGAAGGATTTAAGGTTACTGTAACCTCTTGTATTATCTGATCAGCTTAGTACTTCAGTCTAGTTTCCCTCTTCTGAGGGCACAACGCATCTTTTATTTGGTAACACTTTACATAGATTTTTATTGTGTAGTTACACTGTAATGACTCTAGTAACATTATATTACTGTGCTGTTACATTGTGTAATTGTATTGTGCGGTTGCATCCACAGTGAAACAAAGACTCCCCCTATGTAAATTGTGACTAAATTCTACTCCTTTTCAGCTTAATTGTACTCTTTTGTAAAGATATCTAATTGTGTAGGAGTCTTACATAACAGAGGGTGATACATGGCCTCTGGATGAGAGGATACTGTTGAGAAGATTAGCCTGGCCTGATGAATGAGATCATAGTGTGGGACAACTGTCCAGGCAGGCCTAACCAGGGACAGACACAATAGCTAAATTAACGTCTAGAAACAACCTCTAGTCCCTCCTCCTAGACACTTAAACTAGATCTGAATTATTTCACTAAAGTAAACAAAAACTGCATCCCTATACAGAAACAGTAGATCGGCTTGTGCCCTATTGGCCGTTCTGGCTCAGACAAGGCTAGTAGTACGCTCCGATAGCTGGGGGGTTACCGTGGTTGCCTGCAGAGGAGAAACATTGACCCGATGGCTCCACCACCTGGCTACAAATGGCAGTGACAGGCAAGGATTCCAGAGTGAAATAGAATGAATCCTCACTTTGGTGATAAAGCAGCTCAGATTGCAATATGTCAACAATTTCACCTAATAAAACGAGTCACATCAATGTATATAATTCAAATCTTTTAATTTCATTTGATCTTGTTCTTACTTCCCTCCAAGTTACATAAGGAACCATAGTGTTCTAAAAGTCAACATACAGTATAAATTGAATTCAAAATGTAAAATAACAAATGCACATAAGGAACTGTGCCTTTCACAACCAACAGTACCGTATCAAGTGAAACAGCATCATGATAAAGGTAATAGAACCACAAAATGTATTTATACTGTAATATTATTACGCCACGTAAGAGAACAATATGGGTTAACTCAACCAATAAAGGACCAACTTAATATCAAATATTATATTGAGCTGTTACCTCAATGTGACACAGCACAATATCCTGTGGTGGAGTAAATAAAGTCTAATTACTGAATGGAATCTTAAAATTATTTGGCATCTGACCATAGAAGCACATAATGCCCACTGCCTGAGAGCTGCCTGAGAGCTGCCTGAGAGATACCGAGCAGGTACAAGTTGACTCTAACTATTCATACAGGATAAGATATAGTTGTTTAATGCTAAAGGTTATAAATAGGACTGAGGGTAAGGTAATCTGATTCTAGATCTGTGATTAGGGGCAACTTCTACCTTCACCAAGAGATCCACCAGTCTCTTTTTGGGTGAGGTGATCAGTGCTGGTTGTACCGGTCCTGTCTGTCCTCTCTGATCCCCTCTGTGGCTCTCAGCTTACATGCCAGCACACACTTATTTCTTCTTCTTTCTCTGAGGCCCTTTCAGAGAGAGAGAACGAGAGTAGAGCGTGGTTAATGAACAACACACTGACACACCAAAGGTAACCTCCTCTTCTGACAACCTGACAAATCAAATTCAGAGGCCTTGTGGTAATCAGGACATAAACCCTGCTACATTGAGATGTTGGGGGCATCTAAAGAGTGTGGTTATTTTCCTTTCCTGTCATACAGTCAGAGAGCTGTCCCACCTGCAGATACTGCAGTGGTCTTCCAGATCTTGTGGTTGAGTTTCTCCCCCAGCAGGTAGAGGGGAGCCACGGTGATGGACGACACCCCCAGGAATATCACCAGGCCCATAGGACTCAGACGCTCCATGATGGGGTAGACCCAGATACCAGCCACATGGTGCACCCACAGAACCCTGAGAGAGGGAGGGGGAAGGGGGGGGGGGGTTATAGGAAGATGTCCAAATGTTGTTAAAGTATCATAACATTCAGTCAAGGAGAGTGGAGGAGTAACAGGCGGCCTCGAAGAAACAGAGCATTTTTCGTCAAACCACAACAACTTAACAATGTGATTGATAAAACCTTACTTACCATCCCAGATAAAGAACAGCTAAGATAGACAGACCTAGAAGGCCTCTCATCTTGCTGCCATATCTATGAGGCTGAATATACATCTGCAACAGCGCCAATGGCAGGGTGACCGTATGCTGTAAGCAGAGGGAAAAGACATGACTGAAATAAAGAATGACAGAAACCAACCCTATCATCATAGCCCCACGTGTAACAAATGTCCAACAGGTCATTGCATGTGTTGATAGATTGTGGCCACATAAACAAGGGTATGTCATGTTAGTGTTAGGCAAGAACTAGTTGTGGGCGGAGCAGTTGCCGTACCAGGTGGCGATACAGCCCGACAGGATGCTCTCGATTGTAAAAGTTAGTGTGTTTTCGGTGACAAGCCAAATTTCTTCAGCCACCTGAGGTTGAAGAGGCGCTGTTGCGCCTTCTTCACCACACTGTCTGTGTGGGTGGACCATTTCAGTTTGTCAGTGATGTGAACACTTTCCACAACTGTCCCGTCGATGTGGATAGGGGGGTTCTCCCTCTGCTGTTTCCTGAAGTACATGATCATCTCCTTTGTTTTGTTGACGTTGAGTAAGAGGTTATTTTCCTGACACCACACTCCGAGGGCCCTCACCTCCTCCCTGTAGGCCGTCTCATCGTTGTTGGTAATCAAGCCTATCACTGTAGTGTCATCTGCAAACTTGATGATTGAGTTGGAGGCGTGCATGGCCACGCAGTCATGGGTGAATAGGGAGTACAGGAGAGGGCTGAGCACGCACCCTTGTGGGGCCCCAGTGTTGAGGGTCAGGGATATCCTTGTCTCATCGCGCACCAGCGACTCCTGTGGCGGGCCGGGCGCAGTGCACGCTAACCAAGGTTGCCAGGTGCACGGTGTTTCCTCTGACACATTGGTGCGGCTGGCTTACGGGTTGGATGTGCGCTGTGTTAAGAAGCAGGCTTGGTTGGGTTGTGTATCGGAGGACGCATGACTTTCAACCTTCGTCTCTCCCGAGCCCGTACGGGAGTTGTAGCGATGAGACAAAACAATTGGATACCACAAAATTGGGGAGAAAAAGGGGTAAAAATACAACAACAAAAAAAACACACAAAAAATAGAAAGTCCAGGACCCAGTTGCACAGGGCGCAGTCAAGACCCAGGGTCTCGACAAGTTTGGAGGGTACTATGGTGTTAAATGCTGAGCTGTAATCGATGAACAGCATTCTTACATAGGTATTCTTCTTGTCCAGATAGATTAGGGCAGTGCGATTGCGTCGTCTGTGGACCTATTGGGGCGGTAAGCAAATTGGAGTGGGTCTAGGGTGTCAGGTAAGGTGATATGCTCCTTGACTAGTCTCTCAAAGCACTTCATGATGGTGGAAGTGAGTGTTCCGGGTAGATAGTTGTTTAGCTCAGTTACCTTAGCTCTCTTGGGAACAGGAACAATGGTGGCCCTCTTGAAGCATGTGGGAACAGCAGACTGGGATAGGGATTGATTGAATACGTCCGTAAACACACCAGCCAGCTGGTCTGCGCATGCTCTGAGGACGCGGCTAGGATTGCCGTCTGGGCTGGCAGCCTTGAGGGTTAACACGTTTAAATGTTTTACTCACGTTAGCTGTGGTGAAGGAGAGCCCGCAGGTTTTGGTAATGGGCCATGTCAGTGGCACTGTATTGTCCTCAAAGCGAGCAAGGAAGTTGTTTAGTTTATCTGGGAGCAAGACGTCGGTGTCCGCGACGGGGCTGGTTTTCCTTTTGTAATCCGTGATTGACTGTAGACCCTGCCACATACATCTTGTGTCTGAGCCATTGAATTGCGACTCTACTTTGTCTCTATACTGATGCTTTACTTGTTTGATTGCCTTGCAGAGGGAATAGCTACACTGTTTCTAGTCGGTCATGTTTCCGGTCGCCTTGCCATGATTAAAAGCAATGGTTCGCGCTTTCAGTTTTGCGTGAATGCTGTCATAAATCCACGGTTTCTGGTTGGGGGAGGTTTTATTAGTCGCCGTGGGTACAACATCACTGATGCACTTGCTAATAAACTCGCTCACCGAATCAGCGTATACATCAAAAATGTTTGTCCGAGGCCATCCGGAGCTAATCCCAATCCACGTGATCGAAGCAATCTTGAAGTGTGTACCAGCGTTGAACAGACCTGAGCACAGGCGTTTCCTGATTTAGTTTCTGTCTATATGCTGGGAACAACAAAGTGGAGTCATGGTCAGATTTGCCGAAAGGAGGGTGAGGGAGGGCTTTGTATGTGTTGCGGAGTTAGAGTAGCAATGATCCAGAATGCTGCCAGCCCGGGTCGCGCACTCGATATGCATCAAAAATTTAGATGAGATGTTTTCAGATTAGCTTTGTTAAAATCCCCAGCGACAATAAATATAGCCTCAGGATATGTGGTTTCCAGTTTACATAGAGTCCAATGAAGTGTTTTCAGGGCCGTCGAGGTGTCTGCTTGGGGGGGGGGGGGGGGGGAGAGAAATACACGGCTGTGATTATAATCGATGAGAATTCTCTTGGGAGATAATGCAGTCGGCATTTGATTGTTAGGAATTCTAGGTCAGGTGAACAAAAGGACTTGAGTTCCTGTATGTTGTTATGATCACATCACAACTCTTTAATCATAAGGCATACACCCCCGCCCTTCTTCTTACCAGAGAGATGTTTGTTTCTGTCGGCGCGATGCGTGAAGAAACTGGGTGGATGTACCGACTCTGATAACGTATCCGGAGTGAGCCATGTTTCCAAGAAACAGAGAATGTTACAATCTCTGATATCTCTCTGGAAGGAAGGCAACCCTTGCTCGAATTTCGTCTACCTTGTTGTCAAGTGACTGAACATTGGGAGCGGTGAGTCCGTCTACGAAGCCTGACCAGAAGACCACTCCGTCTGCCCCTTCTGCGGCGCCGTTGTTTTGGGTCACCTACTGGAATCCGATCCATTGTCCTAGGTTTTTGGTCCAAACAGAGGATCTGCTTCGGGAAAGTCGTATTCCTGGTTGGTAAGTTGACGTTGCTCTTATATCCAATAGTTCTTCCCGGCTGTATGTAATAAGACTTAAGATTTCCTGGGGTAACAGTGTAAGATAAAAATACATGAAAAAAATACTGCATAGTTTCCTAAGAATGCAAAGCGAGGCGACCAACTGTCGGCGCCATCCTGTACAGCTCGCAATGTGTTAAAACCAGTTCTGACAAGGTATTCTACTGTTAAAATTGTAAAACTGACAAGGTGTGTACAGTACAGGTGCAGTGGAGACAGAGGCCACAGAGTGAGCGTTGTGTCCATTGTGCTGACAGATTACTAATGTAGTCTTGATGGCTCAGTTGGTTGGAAAACACTAGCAACACCACATTGTTGTGTGACTGGCTACATTAATTCACGTGAAATGCAACCATAATTGAAAGATCAGAGACTGTTCAAAGCTATGTGAATCTGACCCTATTCAGAAACCTCTACCCTTGAATTACTAGGACATGACCTCTTCAAAGAGCCATGTGATGTGATACAAAGCCACACTGACCTGCACAGCCAATTGGATACAGCCCCATCTTTAATAGAATACATTGGGATCACACAGTCAGTATAAAGTCCACCATGTGCAGTACGTGCAAATGATTGTGACACTTACCATAGCATGGTTCAACCAGATAGGAATAATGTCATCTAGAAACTTTGGAAACACCAGCTCTCTGTTGTAGTGATATATCGACCAGAAGGACAAGAACACAAACTGGGGATTAGAAATGAAGAGATAATGGGTTATTATGTCCAAATACATGTTATCAGTAATACCAGTTTAGATGTACTGTATATTATACACGTCATTAATGTAGTCAAATGTGCACACACACAAAATATAAATATAGACATTAAAAGGCACTTACTGTCCCAATAGGAAAAGCCCAAATAGTGAAAATGGTGTCTCTTAATTTCACTAGGAGGAGAGGTACACCACACCTCAAATTTTTGGATGGCAATATCAGGTGGATAATGTCAATCAAAACAACGAGTCCGAAGAACACTGTCTGCAAAACCTTCGGAAAAATGATGCAGAAATGGTTAGACTACCATTACTTAGGACACCGCCTCTAGCAATATGGCTATATAAACACAGCAATGCAATTATATAATTGTCTCACTTGGCTCGAAGCCACAGGAAGGTAAATAATTATGTAGGGTAATACAATAACGCGGATGTGTAAACTATTTCTAACATAACATAGCCACCAACCACACTCACCAGATTGAGGAAAGTCAGATATTTCCAGCGGCCACCATATGTTTTAGCTCCTGGATGGCCCTGTGTGACTTTCAATGAACAATTCGCCGATAAGGTAAAGACATACCATGAAAATATTACTACATGAATGAGGAGATATGATCCCCATGACATGGTCGTAGCCATTTCGACAGCTTTTGAGCTTCCGCACAGATAGAACAATGAGCCAGATATTTCACCGGATGTATAAATGTGAAGCATCCGGTTGCCTTGTCCACTCTCTACCATCTGATGACGAGAAGAAGCCCAGTGGCCGGCAGTGGGAGAAGATGGATTATGGCTGACATTCTGTTAATTTTCTCATCGAGGAAACATTTGATTTCAATATAATTTTCTGTTTCCTAAACTAGAATATGTTACAAACAGAGTGGACTATGTTTTGTACAGTTTACCCTTTGCCAAAGTTCGAAAAATTGCTAGGGCAAATTTAGTTATTGCACACGTGCAATTCACAGAATCGGCGTTTTCTAACGGAAATATGCAAATACATGCTAGAACGCACCAATAGGATATCGCTAGCCAGTGCTTGGCTCTTCCCACATCCCTGTTTAAAAAAAAAAAAAATTGGGGTGGGGGGGTAGATCAGCTTTAATATTGCAGATAGATTGTAGCTTCCAACAATGTAATTGTCTGCATCAAGTCCAATCCCCCACATCTGTACATACATACATACATACATACACATCTAAATGCATGCATAAATACATATACGTAGGTATATATACATATCTTTAAATATATATATATATATATACATATACAGTGCCTTGCGGAAGTATTCGGCCCCCTTGAACTTTGCGACCTTTTGCCCCATTTCAGGCTTCAAACATAAAGATATAAAACTGTATTTTTTTGTGAAGAATCAACAACAAGTGGGACACAATCATGAAGTGGAACGACATTTATTGGATATTTCAAACTTTTTTAACAAATCAAAAACTGAAAAATTGGGCGTGCAAAATTATTCAGCCCCCTTAAGTTAATACTTTGTAGCGCCACCTTTTGCTGTGATTACAGCTGTAAGTCGCTTGGGGTATGTCTCTATCAGTTTTGCACATCGAGAGACTGAATTTTTTTCCCATTCCTCCTTGCAAAACAGCTCGAGCTCAGTGAGGTTGGATGGAGAGCATTTGTGAACAGCAGTTTTCAGTTCTTTCCACAGATTCTCGATTGGATTCAGGTCTGGACTTTGACTTGGCCATTCTAACACCTGGATATGTTTATTTTTGAACCATTCCATTGTAGATTTTGCTTTATGTTTTGGATCATTGTCTTGTTGGAAGACAAATCTCCGTCCCAGTCTCAGGTCTTTTGCAGACTCCATCAGGTTTTCTTCCAGAATGGTCCTGTATTTGGCTCCATCCATCTTCCCATCAATTTTAACCATCTTCCCTGTCCCTGCTGAAGAAAAGCAGGCCCAAACCATGATGCTGCCACCACCATGTTTGACAGTGGGGATGGTGTGTTCAGCTGTGTTGCTTTTACGCCAAGCATAACGTTTTGCATTGTTGCCAAAAAGTTCAATTTTGGTTTCATCTGACCAGAGCACCTTCTTCCACATGTTTGGTGTGTCTCCCAGGTGGCTTGTGGCAAACTTTAAACAACACTTTTTATGGATATCTTTAAGAAATGTCTTTCTTCTTGCTACTCTTCCATAAAGGCCAGATTTGTGCAATATACGACTGATTGTTGTCCTATGGACAGAGTCTCCCACCTCAGCTGTAGATCTCTGCAGTTCATCCAGAGTGATCATGGGCCTCTTGGCTGCATCTCTGATCAGTCTTCTCCTTGTATGAGCTGAAAGTTTAGAGGGACGGCCAGGTCTTGGTAGATTTGCAGTGGTCTGATACTCCTTCCATTTCAATATTATCGCTTGCACAGTGCTCCTTGGGATGTTTAAAGCTTGGGAAATCTTTTTGTATCCAAATCCGGCTTTAAACTTCTTCACAACAGTATCTCGGACCTGCCTGGTGTGTTCCTTGTTCTTCATGATGCTCTCTGCGCTTTTAACGGACCTCTGAGACTATCACAGTGCAGGTACATTTATACGAAGACTTGATTACACACAGGTGGATTGTATTTATCATCATTAGTAATTTAGGTCAACATTGGATCATTCAGAGATCCTCACTGAACTTCTGGAGAGAGTTTTCTGCACTGAAAGTAAAGGGGCTGAATAATTTTGCACGCCCAATTTTTCAGTTTTTGATTTGTTAAAAAAGTTTGAAATATCCAATAAATGTTGTTCCACTTCATGATTGTGTCCCACTTATTGTTGATTCTTCACAAAAAAATACAGTTTTATATCTTTATGTTTGAAGCCTGAAATGTGGCAAAAGGTCGCAAAGTTCAAGGGGGCCGAATACTTTCGCAAGGCACTGTATATATACATATGTCCTTTATTACCCTCCAACCCCACCACCCCTCCCACAATTGGAGCAAAGTGAACTAGTGAACAACAACGCTTAGGACTGTATTTCCAGTTCATACATAGTGTAACGACCCTGGGTTTATAACCGCGGAAATCGACCCTGCCGCACGGGCTCGAACGTCGAGGGTTCGAGACCTGCTCCCTGCTGTTTCATTACAATACTACCGGTATATACACTTTATGGACACAGTCTATTTTACAATAGTTTTATTTGGTTTGTTTTTAACTCTTGTCCTTCCTCTACCCTCAACCTCTCTCATATATTTATGATCTCCATCCAGTTTAATTTCTATTTGCCATATCTTTCAAACTGTGCTCTTTCAAATAAGTTCTTAACCTATATACGTTTTACGGGCACAGTATGTTTTACATGTATTTATCTTGCTGTTATAAGTTGCTATTAGTCCCAACCTTCAGCTCCATTCAAACCCTCCCATCTATCGCTTAACACCATCCATATTGGATTTCTAGTTGCCATATATTTTACATCTGTGCTGTGACATTTCTCAAACCGAGCCTTTCCATTGAAAATAAACATTTTTGCTAAAAGTTTTATTATATTGTTGATCGATTGACTATGATTTTTCAGATCGCCCAGTAGTGCTATCTGCAGGATTTGCTCCAGGTAAATATTGCAATTCTTCAGTCATTCCTGGACCTGTGACCAAAAATAAGCTACATATGGACCAAAACAAATGATCTAATGATTCTGCCTCTTCGCAGCAAAATCTGCTGAGCTGGGAAAGTTGTATCTATCCCCCATATAAATACAATTTTGTTGGTTGCAAGAATTCTGTATAATAGTTTAAATTGAAAAATACAACATTTTGAATCTGGCGTCGTTTTGCGTCTCAGTTCATAAACCATGTGCCATGGAATCAGTACGTCAACAATCTCTTCCCAACTATTTTGCAATCTATATGGCACGGCTGTTTTTGTTCCTTAAATGAAACTGGTGTACTTTTTTATTTATCACAATTTTCTTTAACCAATTATGGTCTTTAATGCAAGGCCGACATACAAGTTTATTACTTTTCCCGCTTCCCCTTTCCTCTTCCATTTTTGCGGTAATGCTACAGTTAGTTGGTTGTACTTTTGTGTAGAGCAGACATTTCCATGTTTTAGTTAGCTGCATGTATGACACCCGTCATATTTATGATATAATTTACGAAGATTGTACTTTTTTTTATCAGTTAGTATATCTGAGTTTAACCACAATATTTGTTGTATTATTTGTTCTGTCTTTTCTGGTGGATTAAATATCAACCAAATTTCTATGGCTTTGTTTTAAAAAATAGTGGTATTTGGGAGATGATTTCCTTTTCAAATAAGTGAAAGTGAGAGGTTGTAATCTGAATAATGGGAAAAGGGCCTTTCTTGAACACAGGGTGATTTTTCCACAAATAGAAAGGTATTTAGCTTTCCATGGTAGCAAGATCTTTTCTATTTTTGCAAACTTTCTATAAAAATGCATTGGAGTGAAATCATGTATTTCTTTCGGGATATGTATACTGAGTATATCCACATCACCATCACCACAAAGTAGTATTTTTTGTGATCCAATACATAATAGAGTACAATTATCATAATTTGGTTGTAATCCAGAGAGGTTATATAAATGATCTAGATCCGCCATGAGGCTGTGGAGGGATCCAAGTTGTGGATTTAAAAGAAAACATGAATCATCAGTGTACAATGAGACCTTGGTTTTTAAGCGCTGTATTTCTAATCCCTTGATATTATTGTTGGATCTGAAATTAATAGCTAACATTTCAATTACCACAATAAATAGATATGCCAATAGTGGGCAACCTTGTTTTACTCCTCTTGACAGTTAAAAACTTTCTGAGATGTAGCCATTATGTACACTCCTGTTTCAGTGATAATGAAATCAGACCTTGTTGAGTGTCTGATAATCTACCATTTGCATATGAGTGATTAAAACATGCTAATAACGTCCTCTGAGTATATCAAAAAAGGTTTGGTATACCTCAACTGGTTCACCATCCAGCCCTGGAGTTTTCCCAGACTTAAAGGCTTTAATTCCTCTGTAATTTCACCTTCGCATGAGTCATTTTGTATGGCTGTTAATTTACATTATTAATAGAAAACAAATCCGTACAATTAGCTTTGGTTAGAGGAGATGAAGAAGACTGAAACGAAAACATATGCTTAAAGTAGTTTGCGGCCTCTTTAAAAATAGAATTTGGCGAATCATAGGTTACTCAGTAATTTGTAACAAGTTTCAGTAAATTATTTTTAGAAGTATTTCTATGTTGAATATTAAAACATAATTTTGTGCATTTTCCCCATATTCCATCCAGTTTGCTTTATTCTAATATATTACACTTAATCTTTGTTGAATAAGTTCCCCTATTTCTTTTTGTTTTTCCTCCAACTTATTCTGAGCCTCTATGGTACAGTTTTTATTGCTGTCTATCTGTTCTGTTAGAGTCGCCCCCTAGACCTTCTATTTCCTTTGTTAGTACTGACTCCTTTGACCTAAATTGCTTTTGTTTTAGAGATGAGTAGTCTACTGAATTGCATGGCCTCTAAAGGCACATTTAAAAGTGTCCCATACAATTAGCAGATTTGCTGTACATATATTATGTCGGAAAAAAATCTGTTATAAATTCCTCTGTCCTAGTTAAAAACAAGTTATCATCCAATAGACTTTGATTACATTTCCAATATCCTCGCCCACGTGGAAATTCCGTAAGAGTAATGTATATGCCAATTATCTGATGGTCCGACCGCAATCTTCTTCTTGCCAACAAGAATGATATAAGAAAGAAGTTAAGACTACGAGATTGATTGATCGTCCGCTATGTATATCTCAGTAGGTCAGGTTATTTAAGCCTCCATACATACACTAGTTCCAATATATCCATGACATTCATGATTTCCTTAAGAGCACGAGGGTGATAGTTTGTAGTGTGATTTCCTTTACAGTCCTTTGGGGTATTTAATACAATATTATAATCTCCCACCATAATAATAGAGTATTGTATTGCTTGCAGGATTGATAATGTATTATATATATTTTCAAAGAAGTGATGATCATCATTATTTGGACCATATAGGTTAATGACCCATATCTGTTTATGGTCCAATAATACATTTTAAATCATCTACCTTGCAGATCTGTTTGGACAATGTGCACATTCAGATCAAAATGACTGTTAGTTAATATCGTCACGCCTTTTGAGTTTCTTTGCCCATGGGAGAAGTACATTTCAACTAGTGACAATATGGTAGTGGATGCACCACAGCGTGTTGTAAATGTTTCCTGCCAGTCGAAAGATACTGTCACACCCTGGTCAAAGTATTTTGTGTTTATCTTTATTTATTTGGTCAGGCCAGGGTGTGGCATGGGTTTTTGTATGTGGTGTGTATGTATGGGGATTGTAGCTAGTGGGGTGTTCTAGCTAAGTCTATGGCTGTCTGAAGTGGTTCTCAATCAGAGGCAGGTGTTTATCGTTGTCTCTGATTGGGAACCATATTTAGGCAGCCATATTCTTTGAGTTTGTCGTGGGTGATTGTCCTTAGTGTCATTGTTCTGTGTTAGGTTACACAAGTATAGGCTGTTTCGGTTTTCGTTAAGTTTATTGTTTTGATAGTGTTTGTGTTTAGTGTGTTACTTCATTAAACATGGATTGCAATAGACACGCCGCATTTTGGTCCGACTCTCCTTCTCATCAAGAAAACCGTTACAGAATCACCCACCACAAAGGGACCAAGCAGCGTGTCAACAGGCAGGAACAGCCCAAAGTGGAGTACAGTATGGACTATACTTCTTGGGAGGAGATAGACAGGTGGGCGGTCGACCCAGGGAGAGTGCCGGAGCCCGCCTGGGATTCGATGGAGCAGTGCGCGGAAGGATATAGGAGAATGGAGTTTGCGAAGCAAGCAAGGCGGCGCGGACGGAGGCCCCATAGTCAGCCCCAAAAATTTCTTGGGGGGGGGCTCAGGGAGAGTGTGGCAGTCAGGAGTCAGACCTGAGCCAACTCTCCCTGTTTATCGTGAGGAGCCAAGGAGGAGACCAGAACCAGAGCCGGTGTTGGAGGTGAGCGAAACAGAGACTGTGAAGGAGTTAATGGGGAAATTGGAGGAGAGAGAAATGAGGGAGTTGCTGTGTTGGTGTTTTAAACATGGAATTCGCCCGACGGAGCGTGTCGGGGATTTGATGGCACCTGGGTCAGCGCTCCATACTCGTCCTGAGGTGCGTGTTAGTCGGCTGGTGAAGATGGTGCCAGTCTCACGTACCAGGCCTCCTGTGCACCTCCCTAGCCTTGCACGTCCTGTGCCAGCACCGCTCTCAAGATCTCCAGTACGCCTTCACGGTCTAACCCATCCTGTGCCACCTCCACACCCCAGCCCTCCGGTAGCAGCTCCCCGCACCAGGCTTCCTGTGCGTGTCCTCGGCCCAGTACCACCAGTGCCAGCACCACGCATCAGGCCTCTAGTGCGCCTCGCCTGTCCAGCGCTGCCAGAGCCTTCCTCCTCTCCAGCGCTGTCGGAGTCTCCCGCCTGTTTAGCGCTGTTAGAGCCTTCCTTCTCTACAGCGCTGCCGGAGTCTCCCGCCTGTTCAGAACTGCCAGTTAGCATAGAGCTGCCAGTTAGCATAGAGCTGCCAGTTAGCATAGAGCTGCCAGTTAGCAAGGAGCTGCCAGTCTGCAAGGAGCTGCCAGTCTGCAAGGAGCTGCCAGTCTGCAAGGAGCTGCCAGTCTGCAAGGAGCTGCCAGTCTGCATAGAGCTGCCAGTCTGCAAGGAGCTGCCAGTCTGCAAGGAGCCGCCAGAGCTGCCTGTCTGCAGGATGCCGCCAAAGCTGCCAGTCTGCAAGGAGCCGCCAGAGCTGCCAGTCTGCAAGGAGCTGCCAGTTAGCATGGAGCAGCCAGGGCCGCCAGTTAGCATGGAGCAGCCAGGGCCGCCAGTCAGCATGGAGCAGCCAGGGCCGCCAGTCAGCATGGAGCAGCCAGTCAGCATGGAGCAGCCAGTCAGCATGGAGCAGCCAGAGCTGCCAGTCAGCATGGAGCTGCCAGTCAGCATGGAGCAGCCAGTCAGCATGGAGCAGCCAGAGCTGCCAGTCAGCATGGAGCAGCCAGTCAGCATGGAGCAGCCAGAGCTGCCAGTCAGCATGGAGCAGCCAGAGCTGTCAGTCAGCATGGAGCAGCCAGTCGACCAGACTCTCCCAGATCTGCCAGTCGACCAGACTCTTCCAGATCTGCCAGTCGACCAGACTCTTCCAGATCTGCCAGTCGACCAGACTCTTCCAGATCTGCCAGTCGACCAGACTCTTCCAGATCTGCCAGTCGACCAGACTCTTCCAGATCTGCCAGTCGACCAGACTCTTCCAGATCTGCCAGTCGACCAGACTCTTCCAGATCTGCCAGTCGACCAGACTCTTCCAGATCTGCCAGTCGGCCAGGATCTGCCAGTCGGCCAGGATCTGCCAGTCAGCCAGGATCTGCCAGTCAGCCAGGATCTGCCGAAACCACCAGCCAGCCTGGATCTGGTAGATTCATCAACCTGCCTGAGCTTCCTCTCACTCCTGAGCTTCCTCTCACTCCTGAGCTTCCTCTCACTCCTGAGCTTCCCCTCAGTCCCGAGCTGCCTCAGTCCCGAGCTGCCCCTCAGTCCCGATCTGCTCCTCAGTCCAGTGGGGTTCTGGGTGAGGACTACTAGGCCATGGTCGGCGGCGAGGGTGGACTATCCAGGGACGCGAGGAGAAGGGACTAAGACATTGATTGAGTGGGGTCCACGTCCCGCGCCGGAGCCGCCACCATGGACAGACGCCCACCCGGACCCTCCCTATTGTTTTGAGGTGCGTTCGGGAGTCCGCACCTTAGGGGGGGGGTTCTGTCACACCCTGGTCAAAGTATTTTGTGTTTATCTTTATTTATTTGGTCAGGCCAGGGTGTGGCATGGGTTTTTGTATGTGGTGTGTATGTATGGGGATTGTAGCTAGTGGGGTGTTCTAGCTAAGTCTATGGCTGTCTGAAGTGGTTCTCAATCAGAGGCAGGTGTTTATCGTTGTCTCTGATTGGGAACCATATTTAGGCAGCCATATTCTTTGAGTTTGTCGTGGGTGATTGTCCTTAGTGTCCTTAGTGTCATTGTTCTGTGTTAGGTTACACAAGTATAGGCTGTTTCGGTTTTCGTTAAGTTTATTGTTTTGATAGTGTTTGTGTTTAGTGTGTTACTTCATTAAACATGGATTGCAATAGACACGCCGCATTTTGGTCCGACTCTCCTTCTCATCAAGAAAACCGTTACAGATACCCTGTGTGTTAAGGTGGATTTTGTGGCATTCATTGCCACATTTATGAACTATAAGTCTAAAATAAATCTAAGAAACTGGACATTATTGTGGCTGCGGCAGAAAATGTTTTGGGACTTACATCTGAAGACTGGCGCCGGAAGACGGCCTGCCCTCCTAGGCTCCCCTTGAGCCTCTGTAGGGATCAGATATGGTAGTTTTTTTGGTAGTTTGTTCCGTTTTTTGAGGGGGGATCCTGTTTCCGTCCCACACAGTAGGTGGCGGGATGCACATTCAATTGGGCAATCGCCAATATACCATAGAAGAGCTGTCTTTTTAGCTAGCTAGCAGGTTTGAGCAGTAAGAGCCGAACAACTTGGGAAACACAGCAGCTTGATAACCAGATCAATTCTAATAGGTATACTATACCTTGAGTTCAGTGGAATCTACTTGCTAAAGTCAGTTATAGATTATTACTTGTTAGCCAGAAATGTGTGTCTGTAAAAGCAGACAGTCAGCTCTAGCAAACACCATAAACAAGTCCACTAATTACAGGCAGGAGCCAATGCTTAGGTTAAGCCCAAGGACACAGACAACACATGGGGAATTTTGAATTACATGAAGACACAAAGGGAAGAATGTGCTACAGTTCTTCCAGTACATAACCAGTCTCAAATAATAGAATATTAACTGACCTATGATGAACTCAGGTTAACATATCAGCTTTATTCGCCAAATACATTTGCATGTACAGGAATGAAATGGTGCTGCAACAATAAACAATATACAGACAGATAAACAAAATTTACAGACCAAAAAAAATATAGATGCAGAATCTCCACATATTCACATACAGTATGTACACTGTGTGCGCTATAAGCTACATTATAAATTATGCATGTAAGAGAGTGCAAAGAGCAATGTGCAGTTCTGGGATGATAGTGCAGTGAATAGTCTGTGGATGAATAGCGCAGAGTACAAAGTCCATGGATGACAGGATCATCGTAGACCAGGTTGCCGGTTGGATGAGGGCCATGGCACAACGGGAAGAAACTGTTCAGGTGGCGTGAGGTTTTGGTCGTGATTGACCTGAACCGTTTGCCAGGGGACGGAAGGGGTTGGCAATGATCTTTCCTGCACACTTCCTTGCCTTGGAGTCGTGCAGGACCTCGAAGGAGGGCAGGTGGCAGCCAATGACCCTCTCAGCAGACCGGACAATCCGTTGCAGTGATGGAGGAGCTGAGGATGGACTCGATGATGGTTGTTTACAACTGCACTGAGGAAAACAGATTTGTTTTATAGTAATTATCTGATTGGGAACTACAATTGTCTTTCAATTACAGAATCTCAAATTATTTCAATTTGTCATTGGAAGGTTTATTGAAAACTGTCAGTAATACAGGAGTCACATCTCAGGGAGTCTCATCAGATCAGATGATATCAGCATGCAAGAGCCACCACAGACACCCTGGTTCGAATCCAGGCTGTATCACAACCGGCCGTGATTGGGAGTCCCATAGAGCGGCGTACAATTGGCCCAGCGTCATCTGGGTTTGGCCGGTGTAGACAGTCATTGTAAATAAGAATTTGTTCTCAACTGACTTGCCTAGTTAAATAAAATAAAATCTGTAGAAAGAGCACAGGTAGAACAAAATATGTAAGTGTGACCACAGAAGGCTGCTGAGGGGAGAACAGCTCATAATAATGGCTGGAACGGAGCGAATGGAATGGCATCAAACACCTGGAAACCATGTTTAATGTATTTGATACTATTCCACTCATCATTACCACCAGCCCGTTCTCCTCAATTAAGGTACAGCACCACCAACCTCCTGTGCTGCAAAATGAATACATTTTCACCTAAAACAATGACATGAGCTCTGTCCCAATTAATCTCTGCTCAACTCCTCACTACTCACATCCTTCTCAAAACCCATTGGAGGAAGTCTGAGGCAAGGAACCTTGGGTCGACTCCTCCAATGGGGTTGAAGATGTCTCGATCATCCTCTGGCTGTTGTCCAGACAGAGGTAGCGTTGGAAGGTGTCCCACGGATTGTTTGTGGCCACGTCACCTCCCCCAGAAACAGTGAAGATCTCCAGGTTCTTACAGTGGGGCATCAGCATAATCTATAGAGTGTGCATAACAATACAGGATATGGAATTAGATTTAGTATGGAGTTGAAGTCCCAACTTAAAATCCTTGTACAAGGATAGACAATAGGTAAAAAGGTAAACAAAAGTAGGGCTATGGAGTTTGAGGAAGGTGGAGCGATACATACACTACATGACCAAAAAGGTGTGGATAGCTGCTCGTCTAACATCTCATTCCAAACTCATAGGCATTAATATGGAGTTGGACACCACTTTGCTGCTATAACAGCTATAACTGGCTGCTATAACAGCCTCCACTTTCCACTGCTGCGGGGACTTGCTTCCATTCAGCCACAAGAACATTAGTGAGTTCGGGCACTAATCTTGGGCGATTAGGCCTGGCTTGCATTCAGCGTTCCAATTCATCCCAAAGATGTTCAATGGGGTTGAGGTCAGGACTCAAGTCAAGTTCTTGCACACTAATCTCAAACCATTAATGTATGGACCTCGCTTTGTGCACTGGGGTATTGTCATGTTGAAACAGTAAAGGGCCTTCCCCAAACTGTTGCCACAAAGTTGGAAGCACAGAATCGTATAGAATGTCATTGTATGCTATAGCTTTAAGATTTCCCTTCAAATAAAATACAATTGTATTTCTCACATGTACCAAATACAAGAGGTGTAGGTAGACCTTACAGAGAAATGCTTACTTACAAGCCCTTAACCAACAACACAGTTTAAGAAAAAAAGGAGTTAAGAAAATATTTACAAAATAAACGAAAGGACAACATATATATATTTTCTTAAATACAAAATAAAAAGTAACACAATAAAATAAAAGTACCCCCGAGTCAATGTGTGGGGGTACAGGTTGGTCGAGGTAATTGCAAATAGTCCGGGTAGCAATTTGATGAACTGTTCAGCAGTAGAAGCTGTTAAGAAACCTTTTGGACCTAGACGTGGCGCTCCGGTACCGCACTGGAACTAAGGGGCCTAGCGCGAACCATGAAAACAGCCCCAGACCATTATTCCTCCTCCACCATATTTTACAGTTGGCACTATGCATTCGGGCAGGTAGCATTCTCCTGGCATCCGCCAAACCCAGATTAGTCCGTTGGACTGCCAGATTGTTAAGTGTGATTCATCACTCCAGAGAACGTGTTTCTATTGCTCCAGAGTCCAATGATGGCGAGCTTTACACCACTCCAGCCAACGGTTGGCATTGTGCATGGTGATCTTAGGCTTGTGTATGGCTGCTTGGCCATGGAAACCAAATTCACGAAGCTCCCGACGAACAGTTCTTGTGCTGAAGTTGCTTCCAGAGACAGTCTGGAACTCAGTAGTGAGTGTTGCAACCGAGGACAATTTTTACGCGCTTCAGCTCTCGGCGGTCCCATTCTGTAAGCTTGTGTGGCCTACCAATTCGCAGCTGAGCCATTGTTTTTAGTTTTTTTGGGGGGGGCAGGGGTATATCAGCTTTAATATAGCAGATGTATTGTGGCTTCCATCAATGTAATTGTCTGCATTATTTCCAATCCCGCATACATTTTATTTTGGAAATATGTATATACATTGCCTTCGGAAAGTATTCAGACCCCTTGACTCTTTCCATATTTTGTAAGGTTACAGCCTTATTCTAAAATGTATTAAATTGTTGTTTTTCTCATCAATCTAGACACAATATCCCATAATGACAAAGCAAAAACAGGTCTTTAGACATGTTTGCAAATGTACTCAAAATAAAAAACGTAAATATAATTTAAATAAGTATTCAGACCATTTACTCAGTACTTTGTTGAAGCAGTGATTACAGCAGTGATTACAGCCTTGAGTCTTCTTGGGTATGACGCTAAAAGCTTGGCACACCTGTATTTGAGGATTTTCTCCCATTGTTCTCTGCAGATCCTCTCAAGCTCTGTCAGGTTGGATGGGGAGCGTTGCTGCACAGCTATTTTCAGGTCTCTCCAGAGATGTTGGATCGGGTTCAAGTCTGAACTCTGGCTGGGCCACTCAAGGACATTCAGAGACTTGTCCCGAAGCCACTCATGCGTTGTCTAGGCTGTGTGCTTAGGGTCGTTGTTCTGTTGGAAGGTGAACCTACACCCCAGCCTGAGGTCCTGAGTGCTCTGGAGCAGGTTTTCATCAAGGATCTTTGCACTTTGCTCCGTTCATCTTTCCCTCGATCCTGACTTGTCTCCCAGTCCCTTCTGCAAAAAAACATCCCCACAGCATGATGCTGCCACCACCATGCTTCACCGTAGGGATGTTGGCATGATGCTTGGCATCCTATCTCAGAGCTCTACAGACAATTCCTTAGACCTCATGGCTTGGTTTTAGCTCTGACATACATTGTCAACTGTGGGACCTTATATAGACAGGTGTGTGCATTTCAAAATCATGTCCAATCAATTGAATTTACCACAGGTGGATTCCAATCAAGTTGTAGAAACATATCAAGGATGATCAATGGAAACATGCACCTGAGCTCAATTTTGAGTCTCATACTGTTGCAAAGGGTCTGAATACTTATGTAAATAAGGTATTTTTATTTGTTATTTTTAATACATTTGCAAAAATGTCTAAAAACCTGTTTTTGCTTTGTCATTATGGGGTATTGTGTGTAGATTGCTGAGGAAATTGTTTTATGTAATCCCTTTTAGAATAAGGCCGTAACGTAACAAAATGTGGAAAAAGTCAAAGGGTCTAAATACTTCCGAAGGCTCTATATATATCTTTTCCTTTATTATTATCCAGTAACCTGACCACCCCTCCCTTAATTGCACAAAACTAATGGACAACAACACTTCGCCTACTACATGCTATATACATTTTACGGACACAGTATATTTTACAATAGTTATCTTTTGTTTGTTTTTAGTGCCATCCTTTAGCTACCATCAACTCCTCCCATCCATCTCGGAAGACCATTACGTTTTGATTTCTATTTAAAGTTCTGAACCTTTCTATTCTTATCGTTTCTACAGATTGTAAATTAAAGATAACGATTTTTGCTAAGAGTATTCAAGCCTTGTGTGGCCTACGACTTCGCTGCTGAGCCGTTGTCGCTACAAGACGTTTGCACTTCACAATAACAACACTTACATTTGATCGGGGCAGCTCTAGCAGGGACGAAATTTGACGAACTGACTTGGAAAGGTGGAATCCTATGATGGTGCCACGTTGAAAGTCACTGAGCTCTTCAGTAAGGCCATTCTCTTGTCTATGGAGAGTTCATGGCTGTGTGCTCAATTTTATTCACCTGTCAGCAACGTCTATGACTGAAACAGCCAAATCCACAAATTTGAAGGGGTGTCCACATACACTATATATACAAAAGTATGTGCTGAGTTGTGTAAGGCATAAAATAAGTTGGTGACTCACTGATCCAAAATTGGCGTCTTCTGCCTTGTTGGTGTAGAGGTCCAAAGACGAAGAAGAAGCCTGACTCCACCTGGTCAAATGTTTTCTCTCTACAGACACTGATCTGTCTCCCGAGAACAACTGGAATGAGAGAAAGGAAAATAAGATATTAGAAAACTTCACAGGGAGTTCAATTGGAGTGTAAATGTTTTTATATCTTAATGTTGCATTCAAGATAACAGTCAATTTACATACTGCTGTAGCTGTATCAAAAGAGGCAACTATGGATAATAATTTAGCTAAATAAAGTGTGATACAAAACTATTGGGAGTGACACATTTATTTTTTTTTGGCTCTGTACTCCAGCACTTTGGACTTGAAATTATACAATGACTGAGGTTCAAGTGCAGACTGTCAGCTTTAATATGAGGGCATTTTCCTCCATATCAGCACTCATTATTCACAATTCATTCAGGACTATCCGTAATCATGGTAGCATCCACATTAATGGTACAATGCTCTTAGTTAAACCAGGAACGGTATAGAAAACCAAACCACCTTGGCTTTGGTTAAACCACACGGTTAACATTAGTTAGTTAGCTTCCTAGCTAGCTGACGTTAAAGGAAACTTACACCCCAAAACAATATTTTGGTATTTGTTTCATTAGTCCACTGTTGTCATAGTCCCAAAATGTTTTGCTTGTCAGCATTCATGTTTTCAAGATATGTAACTTTCAAAATATAGAAATCATCCCCGTATGATGCATTTTGCGTCACATGATACAAATAGCAGCATCACTTTCATTTTATTTTATTTTATTGAACTAGGCAAGTCAGTTAAGAACAAATTATTATTTACAATAACGACCTACCCCGCCCAAACCGTCCCCTAACCCGGACAACGCTGGGCCAGTTCAAATCAAATCGAACAGGTGTAGACAGTGAAATGCTTACTTACAAGCCCTTAACCAACAATGCAGTTAAGAAAAAATAAGTGTTAAGTTAAAAAAATACATATGTAATTAAAAAATAATAATAATTAAAGAGCAGCAGTAAACAGTAGCAAGGCTATATACAGGGGGTACCAGTTCAGAGTCAATGTGCGGGGGCACAGGTTAGTCGAGGTAATATGTACAGGTAGGTAGAGTTAAAGTGACTATGCATAGATAATAAACAGAGAACTGTTCAGGAGTCTTATGGCTTGGGAGTAGAAGCTGTTAAGAAGCCTTTTGGACCTAGACTTGGTGCTCGGGTACCGTTTGCCATGCAGGAGCAGAGAGAACAGTCTATGACTAGGGCGGCTGGAGTCTTTGACAATTTTTAAGGGCTTCCTCTGACACCGCCTGGTATAGAAGACCTGGATGGCAGGAAGCTTGGACCCATTGATGTACTGGGCCATACGCACTACCATCTATAGTGCCTTGCGGTCAGAAGCCAAGCAGTTGCCATAACAGGCAGTGATGCAACCATGCTCTCAATGGTGCAGCTGTATAACCTTTTGAGGATCTGAGGACCCATGCCAAATATTTTCAGTCTCCTGAGGGGGAATAGGCATAGTCGTGCCCAATTCACAACTGTCTTGGTGTGTTTGGACCATTCTAGTTTGTTGTTGATGTGGACACCAAGGAACTTGAAGCTCTCAACCGCTCCACTACAGCCCCTTCGATGAGAATGGGAGCATGCTCAGTCTTCCTTTTCCTGTAGTCCACAATCATCTCCTTTGTCTTGATCACGTTGAGGGAGAGGTTGTTGTCCTGGCACCACATTGCCAGGTCTCTGACCTCGTCCCTATAGGCTGTCTCATATACTGGGACCGAAAATAAACTACTGTACACTAACGTTACTGTACTTTAGCCTGCACTTTGCTTTCACAACCTCCCAGGGTCTATTTCCGCGTTTATAAACCCAGGGTCGTTACAATACCATACAACAATGCACGAATTTAAGCGATAGTATGCATTAAAATAGTTACGATTGTAAAAAATATTATAAAAAATGTCAGCCAAGTTTATTTATTTACTTTTTTATTTCACCTTTATTTAACCAGGTAGGCAAGTTGAGAACAAGTTCTCATTTACAATTGCGACTTGGCCAAGATAAAGCAAAGCAGCCAAGATAAAGCAAAGCAGTTCGCCACATACAACAACACAGTTACACATGGAGTAAAACAAACATACAGTCAATAATACAGTAGAAAAATATTTTTATATACGATGTGAGCAAATGAGGTGAGATAAGGGAGGTTGTGGCTGATAAGTTGTGGCTGATTCTACCGGTGACGTTAGTTAGTTAACGCTACCGATGACAAAACCAATGCTTCGTGCATCATAGGTAGATGACAATAGAGATCGCACTGTATAATAATGTTCACAATTCAATTTTCCATTCTTACAACTTCACAGCTGTAGCAATAACATTACAATGGATTTCATGCAGCTTATAAAATATATTTACGCTGTCACTCTCTCTTCGTGTGATGTAAACAACAATGATCCGATTTGGGTAAAGTGTCATGGCCGCCGATAGTTTATTGAAAATTCTAGTTGGGGCCGGGTCTAAAGTCAAAGGGCAAATATGATTGGATCACATGTCAAACAGGAGATGGTGGTTGGATACAATATTTGCGACTGTCTCGTATTCCCAATGGTGACTTTTCGCTAGTTGAGACAATTTAACAAGCTCAGGCAACGTTAACATATGTTTCCCATGCCAATAAAGCCCCTTGAATTGAATTGACTGGCTAGACATCGGATTGGCTGACAGTGTTGTCAGTCATTTCACTGTTGAGCTATTCGAGACAGAGGAGAATGCGCTCCAAAAGGCGCACAGGCTCAAAAAAAGCGCAATGAGCATATTCACTATTTATTATTGTTGGGTCGGTGCCACTTGAAACTTTGTTTTTGGACAATAATTTCCTCCTCTAGGTTAGATGGACTTCAAATTGCACAATTTGTGTTTCCCCTTTTCATAGGTCTAGAGTAGATGGTTGCAGACAAGGTCGTTTACATGAACCTGTTTGTCAGCCTCGTAGCCTGTTGGCCTTTACTACCCTGCATTTTTTGTCAAATTAAAAATAGGTATCGGTTAATGTCTCCAGACAAAGGCTGGTAGAATTGTATGAAATGTGTTTATAAACACAAAAGGAGAAGAAACAGATATGCTATTTCCTATAGGCTAGGCCTACTCTACGCCACTACACGCTCAGCCATGCACTGAACACGGCATTCTTTTTTATATTATTAGCCTAAATTATGACTATCCAATCTACTCATCACTTTAAGAATAGTAAACTATCTTACATAAGTCTGCAAATGCAATGATAGATGCATGGAATACTTCATTATAAAGCTGCATTTTTATGCTGAAAGTTAGCTTTCCCAAACTTGAAACTCACATGTCGCCTATGGGAGAGGGACAGAGCGAGACAAAACTCAACTCAAACTAAACTGTTTATCGTACTGGCTAACTCCAAACCCCCACAACTGAATAGATAAAAGCATATCATCAGCACACCGCTTACAAAGCAGAGCTGATAGCACTCCATGCAGAATGAGGCACATATATAAATATTCCATGTTTTTTTCTCTCCCCTTCCCCAATTCCATTATCATTTATATCAATAATGCAACTTTTTTTGTACCATTTTTTTTGCAACACCACCCATTCTTTCAGTCTTACCATCTCACCACCAGGGGATGCTGCAGCACCTCCAGCACCCCTACTTCCCGCGGCTATGGTGCTTGTGCACAAACACTCTTACAGGGTATCTCATAAAGCCTAGCGTTACATGAGAAGGGAGAGACTCATAAAACATTTTTATATGGATGAAGTGGGTTTCCTTACAACATTCCCCATACAGGTCAGTCAACATGCACCAATCACTTAATCTACTTTTTCAGGTATAGACCTATCATCTGCATCCATTTAATGCAAAACCCCATTCGGAAATCCATACACATATAAAAAAAAGCACACTTATGGTTTGGGCCCCAAAAGCCACACATGAAAAAGTACTTGAAATATTTTGTAGATGAATGTATTACATTCAAGGTGTCAAATGGAAAAATCTTGAAGGTGCTATTGTGATTAACATAGTCTGTCCTTTCATTTTAGCCAATGACTCAGTTGCCAGACCTCTTCTTCAAAACTTTAAACAGTTTAATGGGGAATTTAGCTGCACTTTGTCCCCATGAAGGTACTGTAGCAGCAAAAGGAAGAGAGCATACTTGTGCATATCCTTTTGAGGAAAACAGTCAACTCAGAAATCAGCCTCAGACTGACTTATTTATAGATTCAAGCACTAGAGTCTGGCAAAGCTGGAAAGGGAATTAAAGACCCCAGTATTTTATCTCAGCTTGAACATTTAGTTTGTTCATGCAAATCACCAAGCTGAAAGTTTATTTAAAAAATGTTGAAGTGTGTCTTACTGGACCTTCTCACAAAAAAGTCAAATAGAAGCCACTGTATCTAGCATGGGATATAGAATATGTACATGAAAAAGGTCTTTAGACAAAAACATAAAAGTATGGAATATGAATAGTTCTTAATAGTTCTTTATTTTTAATTTTTTAAATTGTACATTTAATTAAAGAAGAAGCCACTGTATCTATATAGCATGGCATTTGAACATGGAATAATATTAGGCTATGTCATGTTAATGGACAAGTGTAAATACTGTAGGTGTGAAAATGTCTGTTGCAAGAGATGGTCCAGTGATACTTGACAAAAAAAGTAGGCTATCTACCATGGAATATGTACATGGAATATGTCATGAGACAAGAACATGAATGTATAGAATATGAAAACTTGATGTGTGAAATTAAATGCTTATTAATGTGAACCTTGTAATATAAATAGCTTGAAATTGATTATTGTTTTTCCTTTGCGTGTATTACATTGTTTTGTTATAATATTAACCATCTTGTCACCTTGTAGACTATATGTCAAAGCCAAGTATTTACACGCATTTCTGGAAAACATTGTCAGGCATACGCATTATTTACATGCATTTCTGGAATACATTGTTAGGCATACGCATTATTTACATGCATTTCTGGAATACATTGTTAGGCATACGCATTATTTACATGCATTTCTGGAATACATTGTTAGGCATACGCATTATTTACAAGCATTTCTGGAATACATTGTTAGGCATACGCATTATTTACATTCATTTCTGGAATACATTGTCAGGCATACGCATTATTTACATGCATCTCTGGAATACTTTTTAAAGCATTACATGTATTTGAGCAAAAATGCAAATGTATCTACATGTATTTGAAATACTCACACAAAATCTGAATAAGACCAGGGGCCATATGTGTATCAAGCCTCTTAGAGTAGGGGTGTTGGTCTAGGAGGAGGCACCTTCTGTTCATGTAATCATATTTATAGTGATCTAAAAGGCTAAACTGATCTTAAATCAGCAGCACTGCTACGTTGAGATATTTGATATGCCTTCATACGCCCCCCCCCCCAGCTCTTGACTCTCACAGAAGCAAATGTACCCAATGCTTCCATGATACTCCTCTCCTCATGACTTCTAACGGATCCCCCCAGGTAAAATTGATCCAAAACACCGACTATAAACAAATCTAGGGATTTCTTAGTTTCCATCAGAACTTTACTTCTTTTGTTTCCTTTCTTTTTCACGACTGTAGGCCACTCATTCTCACTCTCTGTACTCTCATCTTCACATGTCCCACCATCAGTTTCGAACAGAACATACAGTTGAATTCGAAAGTTTACATACCCTTAGGTCGGAGTCATTAAAACTCGTTTTTTAACCACTCCACAAATTTCTTGTTAACAAACTATAGTTTTGGCAAGTCGGTTAGGACGTCTACTTCGTGCATGACACAAGTAATTTTTCCAACAATTGTTTACAGACAGAATATTTCATTTATAATTCACTGTATCACAATTCCAGTGGGTCAGAAGTTTACAAACACTAAGTTGACTGTGCCTTTAAACAGCTTGGAAAATTCCAGAAAATGTCATGGCTTTAGAAGCTTCTGATAGGCTAATTGACATAATTTGAGTCAATTTGAGGTGTACCTGTGGATGTATTTCAAGGCCTACCTTCATACTCAGTGCCTCTTTGCTGGACATCATGAGAAAATCAAAAGAAATCAGCCAAGACCTCCACAAGTCTGGTTCATCATTGGGAGCCATATCCAAATGCCTGAAGCTACCATGTTCATCTGTACAAACAATAGTACGCAAGTATAAACATCATGAGACCACGCAGCCTTCATACCGCTCAGGAAGGAGACGCGTTCTGTCTCCTAGAGATTAACGTACTTTGGTGAGAAAAGTGCAAATCAATCCCAGAACAACAGCAAAGGACCTTGTGAAGATTCTGGAGGAAACAGGTACAAAAGTATCTATATCCACAGTTAAACGAGTCCTATATCGACATAACCTGAAAGGCCACTCAGCAAGGAAGAAGCCACTGCTCCAAAACCGTCATAAAAAAGCCAGACTATGGTTTGCAACTGCACGTGGGGACAAATATTGTACTTTTTGGAGAAATGTCCTCTGGTCTGATGAAACAAAAATAGAACTGTTTGGCGGAAAATGTTTGGAGGAAAAAGGGGGAGGCTTGCAAGCCGAAGAACACCATCCCAACCGTGAAGCACGGGGTGGCAGTATCATGTTGTGGGGGGTGCTTTGCTGCAGGAGGGACTGGTGCACTTCACAAAATAGATGGCATCATAAAGTAAGAAAATAATGTGAATATATTGAAGCAACATCTCAAGACATCAGTCAGGAAGTTAAAGCTTGGTCTCAAATGGGTCTTCCAAGTGGACAATGACCCCAAGCATACTTCCAAAGTTGTGGCAAAATGGCTTAAGGACAACAAAGTCAAGGTATTAGAGTGGCCATCACAAAGCTCTGACCTCAACCCTATAGAAAACCTGTGGGCAGAACTGAAAAAGTGTGTGTGTGTGTGTGTGTGTGTGTGTGTGTGTGTGTGTGTGTGTGTGTGTGTGTGTGTGTGTGTGTGTGTGTGTGTGTGTGTGTGTGTGTGTGTGTGTGTGTGTGTGTGTGTGTGTGATCAAGGAGGCCAACAGACCTGACTCAGTTACACCAGCTCTGTCAGGAAGAATGGGCCAAAATTCACCCAACTTATTGTGGAAGGCTATCCAAAACATTTGCAGTTAAACAATTTAAAGGCAATGCTACCAAATACTAATTCAGTGTATGTGAACTTCTGACCCACTGGGAATGTGATGAAAGAAATAAAAGCTGAAATTAATCACTCTACTATTATTCTGACATTTCACATTCTTTAAATAAAGTGGTGCTCCTAACTGACCTAAGACAGGGAATTTTCACTAGGATTAAATGTAGGAATTGTGAAACTGAGTTTTAAATGTATTTGGCTAAGGTGTATGTAAACTTCAGACTTCAACTGTACGTTTCTTTCCGCCATCTATTTTTTTTAATTTAATTTAATTCAACAGTAAAATGCAAAACACAAAACAATAGCCAGAGGGATTACACAAAGAAATAAGTAAGATTTAAAAATAATAATACATCCATATCAAATACAGACTTGTAACAGATACACCTTTTCTAAATCAGATTTTTTTAATAAGCAGCTTTTTCTTCATAAATTGTGATTTTTTTTGTGTGAAATGTTTTCCTAATAAAATAGATTTATGACATACTGACTTTAATTGTGGAATCGGTGTAGTCCAATAATGTCAAACTTAGATATTTCTATGGTTGTATGCATTTTGTTGCCAATATATAGATTCACATCAGTCCAGAACACTAAATACAAAATAAGTGTTCAATAGATTCAGTTTCTAGTTCACAAAAACTGCATTCACTAGTAACATCAGGTATATATTTAGAAATCAAGCTATAACACGGAACCCAAACCGGCTGCGACATCGTGCATACATGTATTTTGTTCCTCTACACCAAACGTGATCACGACACGCAGCTTAAAATATCAAAACAAACTCTGAACCAATTACATTCATTTGGGGACAGGTCGAAAAGCATTAAACATTTATGCCAAGTTAGCTAGTTAGCCCGCACTTGCTAGCTAATTTGTCCTATTTAGCTAGCTTGCTGTTGCTAGCTAATTTGTCCAGGGATATAAACATTAGGTTGTTATTTTACCTGAAATGCACAAGGTCCTCTACTCCGACAATTAATCCACACACAAAACGGTCAACAGAATAATTTCTAGTCATCTCTCTAGTCATCTCTCCTCCTTTTTTCATCTTTGAACTTATATGGTGATTGGCATGTAAACTTTCTTAGTATTACTACGACAACCGGCAACACAATTCGTCTTCCAATCACCCATGTGGGTATAACCAATGAAGAGATGGCAAGTCCTGGGAGAAGCAGGACTTGCAGCGCGATCTGCGTCAGAAAAAGGAATGACTTTTATTTGAGCCCTTGGCAACGAAGACGCTCGTTGACGCATGCGAGCAGTGTGGGTGCAATAATTGAATAACATAGATTCCTAAATTTATGTTGCAATGTTTGCGCCCACGATGCGAGCGGTGTGGTGGGTAGAATGTATTGATAATCTTAAAGAAGATCTCCTTTACTTTATTGGTCACCATAAATTTGTGTGGAGTGAGCCAAGCATGGCGTCAGTTTAAATCAAACGATTGAAATCCAACAAAAAAAATATATCCCCTATTAAACTATTGTTGAATTTCTTATCTAGTAAACCTATGCCATTCACCTGGATATTGCTTAGATTAGATGTTCCAAAATAGGCATTATTCTGAAGATTTAATCCCACTAGGTATAGCTTTTATAACAGTGTCATATTCCATATTCCATATTCCTTGTATCTTTCCATAAATCTCTGCTTAAATAGATTCCCACGACTACTAACTAATTGGCTGACAAGGACAATGTTTTTCGAGAACCAATTACGGTAAAATAACATTTTGTTTCTATGTAATATCTACCCATTATTCCATATAAAACATTTATGAGGTGAAAAGTTATGTTTATACAGCAAAGGCCAGCACATTATAGCCTGTTTGTGAAAAGCCACCAATTTCACAGGAAGTTTACCCTCGTGAGTGATTTGTCTGTGGTACTACATTTCCCATCAACCACCATTCTTATCTTGTACTCTCAGCTGAGTGATCTGACAGCGACCGACCGCTTCTTCCCCAATCGCTCAGCAGCCGGGGAGAGGCGAAGGGCAAAGGAACAGCAATCATGGAGCAGTTGTAGGGGATAATGGACAAGCCTCTCCTTCCGGAAGAAAGCAAAGAAACTAAAGCTACTTGACCGAAAACGTAATTCCCAAAGCGGCAACGAGAAACACAAGAGTATCAATCATGCAGTTCAAATACAGAATAATCGAATAATCTATTCCAACGAAAGGGTTCTCTGTGATCCTTCAAGGTTGGAACCGCTTCAAGCCGTCCCGTCCCCACATTGTACGTCGCTGGCGCATCGGCCGCGGTTGATCGATCACCATCGTCCATAGTATGTCCGTGGAGGACCAGCGCTATTCCGACGCGATGCGGGTGCTAGAGGCCGGACCGGAGTGGCTACGAGCCGAGATCGAGCGCCTTTCCCGGGAGCTGAGTGAGACTACCCATGAGAAGATCCAGGCGGCAGAGTACGGGCTGGCGGTGCTGGAGGAGAAGCAGCAGCTGAAACAGCAGTATGACGACCTGGAGATCGAATACGAGACCGTGCGCCAGGAACTGGACATGCTCAAAGAGGTAGGCATATACCTAGTAGTCTTTTACTGGTGTCCATTTACTGCATTAAATGTACAGTGCTATAAAATAACATATCATTCATGCAAACATAAAATCTATAGGCCCTGTGCTTATTTATTATTGGCAGCTGTAGGCCTAGCCTATGATATGTCCTGAAATGCCATTATTGTTTTTTACATTCTATTCTGACAAGTGCTCCCCACCCCACAAGGTCAACTGTAAGGGGGTGAGGAGATGATGTATTTGTAACCTTGCCTCATGCTCTATCAGTGATTCCCCTGGCGTCTGTGGGTGCATTGATATTCTTGCCGTACTGCCTCTTCTCTCTAGCTCCATGCTTAGTAATATTTGCATGCCCATACAGTGTTTGCTGTGTATAGTCATTTTCTGTGGGATTTGAAATGTGAACTCTAATACATTGCAACACTGAAATAGTACTCTGATGAAGATGAAGGTGAAGATGAGTTATCTGACCAATGCTGAAAGTTCTATCATCACAAATGTATTTGAGTAATGGTTATCCACTGACACCCTGCTTATTAAAGCGTTTTGATAGTTTATGAAAAGCGCTGTAGAAATGTAATAAATTATTATTATTCATGTGTAACTAATTAAAAAGTGGACATTCACTCCATTGCTTTTGATTGATATGGTTTCATTTCTAATTTACACACACATGAAAGCTTTCAAATGCTCATTAAGACAGTACTCTTACTAAAGCGGTCTCTCAAACCAGAGGACCTGAATGATCTGGTATTTCCAGTACGGTTTGAAAGGGGCGGGCATGTGGTTTTTGAATTTTGAAAGTTCCCGCCTGAAAAAGAGGAAGGATGAGTAACTTATTAATGGAGGAAACTAAAGGAGTTCTGACCATTCAGGAATGGGAGGAATGCTGACTGTTAGTCAGGGCAGGGAGACAGGATAAAGGACTGTCCTGTGTTTCCAAACTGTGAAAACCTCTTTCCCACTTAAATTTCACATGCCAGTCCTAGATCTCTCTTCCCTTTCCTGGCAGAGGTTTCAGCAGCCTTGTGATTTTGATTAGGAGAGAGAGAGAGCAGGGTAAGAACTGGGTTAGGGAGTAAGCGAGTCAGAGTGAACTGCTGCAGCAGCTGAACAGCTCACGTGTCCCAGGGCAGTTTGGTAGAAAAAGGGGATGCCCTCTTTAGCAGTGAGGAGATTTCTGCCCAGAGCGTCACTTCATGGCCTGGATGAGTTGCTTCCTGCCATGTGGAACCCATTTCTGAGGGGTTCCACTAGTTAGCACAGCCACAAAGTCAGATTCCACAGCCACAAAGTCCAAATTGGCTACAAACATGATATTTTTGGTTTAAGGTTAGGGTTACATTTGATTTACGTTTTAGTAATTTATCACGACTTACAGTAATGATTACATACATTTTGATACTTATTTTAAGGTTTAGAAATACAGTTGTAAGAAGATAAATTCTGGAAATGGTTGGGGTTTATGACTTTGTGGGTATAGAAGCTAGTGACGACTCTGAGATCTTTACATCCCTCTTTCTTCCCACATGACTAGAATAGACCAATCATTAGTGCACAGTGGGCCGGGTACCCCATGATGCTTCACTCCTCCTTGTCTTGCTTAACATGTGCACAGCTCCCTTGGGTGTGTGAATATGTGAGCGGGTTGAGGAATGAGACCGAAAGAGAGATGCAGGAGGGAGGCAGAGGGAGAGAGGTACCCTTGGCCGAACAGATATGACGCAGTAAAATCTGAAGGAAATTAGCTCATTGTTTCTCTCTAACCCCCCTCTCCTCGGTCTTCTCTCCCTTTTTCTTCCCTTCCCTATTGCATGTCTCGCTTTCTTTCCCCCTCTCCCCTTCTTCCTCTGTGCATAGTGGCTGGGTTTCAGAGAGGTTTTCTTGGGGCTGTCTCAGCAGCCTCTCTTCTGCGTTCCCATGCATTCCCCTGGCCAGAATCTCAGAATAACAACATGGAACCTCTGAATAGAGGAAACAGACTGGAAGCAAGCAAGAATGGTAACCATGGCAGTAAAAGAGAGAGAATAGGATAAACTGGTTGCTCCTAGATACAGATGGAGTGCTTTTGTTTTTCTTCTGCTTTTTTGATTATTTTCCAGGCCAACAATTGTTTCAAAAAGCAGTCTGAATCATTGCATTTTTGTCTGATTTATGAAGTTAATGACTCGTTGACTTCTGGTTTGATGATCAGTCAAACGTTGTCTATTTGGAAATCAGTTCATTGTTTGTCTGGCTGCCATTTGTGGGCCTATTGTAGATATTGCTATATTTTTTAACCTTTTATTTAAGTAGTCAAGTCAGTTAAGAACAAATTCTTATTTACAATGGCGTCCTAGGAAAAGTGGGTTAACTGCCTTGTTCAGGGGCAGAACAACAGATTTTTACCTAGTCACCTCGGGGATTTGATCAACCTTTCGGTTACTGGCCCAACGCTCTAACCACTAGGCTACCTGCCGCCCCATTTGCATTGAGTCATGCCTGGATCCGAATGGTGTCGAAATCGAATTTATATTTTGCCATTTTAGTGACTACCCTCGATGTAGCCTAGCTGAGGAGATGACATCATTGCCATGATAAATGTGTTTCTTCCTCTCCGCTTGATAGATGAAACAATGGTTTCATTACTGCCAGTGTTAGATGTATGGTCAAGTCCTGGCTGATACTAGCCTTCTGTCCAACACTACTTTTTAGTATTAGAAATCCCAGAGTGCAAAGATCCTTGGTGTGACCTTGGACAACACCCTGTCATTCTCTGCGAACATCAAAGCAGTGACTCGCTCCTGCAGGTTCATGCTCTACAACGTCTGTAGATTACGACCTTTCCTCACAGGAAGCAGCGCAGATCCTGATCCAGGCACTTGTCAACTCCCGTCTAGAGTAACACAACTCTCTGTTGGCTGGGCTCCCCGCTTGTGCCATCAAACCCCTGCACCTTATCTAGAAAGCCGCAGCCCACCGGATGTTCAACCTTCCTAAATTCTCCCATGTCACCCTGCTCCTCTGCCCACTCCACTGTCTTCCAGTCGAAGCTCGCATCATCTTCCAGACCATGGTGCTTACCTACGGAGCAGCAAGAGGAACTGCACCTCCTTACCTTCAGGCTGTACTCAAACCCTACATCCCAATCCGAGCACTCTGTTCCACCACCTCCGGTCTCTTGGCCCTCCCACCCATACGAGAGGTCAGCTCCCACTCAGCCCAGTCAAAGCTCCTCTCAGTCCTGATGGAACAAGCTTCCCCCTAAAGTCAGGACAGCAGAGTCTCTACCATCTTTGGAAAACGTCTGAAACCCTACCTCTTTGAAGAGCCCAGCTCGACGCCCCCCTCCTTACTTCTCTTTTTCCACTAGCACTGACTTTGCTGATAAATACTTTGCTGAGGGAAACTGGACATGATACAATTGCAATTTGTTGTTGTCTCACCTAGCTATCTTAAGATAAATCCATGAATTGTAAGCCACTCTGGATAAGTGTAAAAATGTTTAATGTAAGAAATATCCCATCTGTGTAGCCATTAACCACAATAATAACCAGAGGGCAGTGATATCCGGGGATTGTTGTGCTGTCTGGTATTGTGCCTTTAGAGTTAAACGTTGGCCGTAGGTCATTGGTCAAGGTTCATTGTAAAATGTGACTCTAAAAGGAAAAACATTCCCCTCCTCCTCTTCCATCTTCCCCCTCCCCCGTCCGCCCTACGCTTTCTCTCCCAGCCCTCCTCTCTCTCTGCGGTGGTGTGTGGAGGCAGGAAGCTCTGTTATCAGGAAAGAGGACGGGGGAAAAACAGATCCCTTTCAACTCTGACTTCCTCTAGTTCACTGTGGGATAGCAGCTGGGTACCTGGTTAACATGGTCAGAGACAAGAGAGGCCTGTCTAAAAATACACCTTATCTATATCTGTGGGAAATATAATAATCATTCAAAATGTCTTCATATTTCCTGTTATACAGGATGCCTGAATATAATTATCTGTTACAGAAGAGACGAGTTGTTCTGTTATATCAAACTCTTAGCTCAGATGGCCTCTTGAAGTACAGTGCACTCATGCCATTATAGGTCTTCAGTCACAATGGGTTGTCTGAATTCAAATAACTCATTTAATTTTGCCTGCCACTGTGTGTTGAGTTAGGGCAGTGCTATTAGGAGCAATTCTGGTTTACTGCTATTCGTTTTCTTTAGCAACTGCAAACAGTCTAGTTGACCTCTACAAACAGAATGTTGGCTGTCCTTTGTCTCTAGGGGTATTTAAGACTGTTGGACTACTGTCTAGTCAGGTAAATGTCATGTTGAATGACCATTGTCTCTGGAGATGGTTGTACCTGGTTACTATTTACCCTGCTGAATACCATGTTTGGTTTTCCTTTCTCTTTGGCGGTCCTCTTTGAGGACTTAGACAGGTCGGAATAAAAGACCTGGAAGATTTACACCGTACTGTCTGTCCAACACTGAACCCTGTCCAGATGATACACACACTCAGCCTGTGTGTATGTAATTAAAATTTGTTGCGTGTTTAAAATGACTGTTTTTTTTTACTCTTTTGTTCCAATCTGGGTGGAACAAGCAGGTCAGAAGTCATCTTTGGCAGTGAGCAAAGTCCAGCTGCAATGGTATACAGTAGGTCTAACCCCGGGGGCAGTCAACGACAGACCTGAAGAAGAGGACACACACACTAGTCAACACCACTTGGGAGGCAGTGTGCCTGTGAATAAGTGTGACTGAGTCTGCTGTTCTGCAGACTATGGCTTTACAGCAGCTACCTGCTGCTGCAGAATGGCATATAATGGAACATGAGAGACCATCCATGAGGCTATAACTATGGATGGATTTGATATAGTATATTTTGAGGATATTTTCTGTTTTTCTATAGGTACATCCACTTAATACTCACATGTTTTCCCCCACATGTTGTTTTCACGTTGTCTAGTAGAAAGTGTTCAAGGAATCATACTGCCCTCCTAATTGCTAGTCGCCTTGAATTACTGCTCCCATATTGCTCAGGCTTTAGATTCATACTACTGGTATATTGTCATTCAATCTCTTTATATTCCATAGGACTCATAGCTGTAACGTAAGGTTGCGATCTCTCTGTTTGGCTTTGCTTTTGACTCTTGTTTGTGAGTGAGTGGACTGGTGGCAAGCTAACGTTCCCTCCCTAATCTTACACCCACCTCACAGGGGTAGAGGGTGCTTACTGCTTGGTGACTGTTGCTAGCTACCCATTGATAGCCCATAGCGAGGGGAAGTGGGTGGCAGTCTGAGCTAGCTGCTACGGCTACGCTGGATTAGTGTCCATCTGTTGTCCAGTGAGACCTACATCTTGGGTCACTTGGCTCCCAGCCCCTGTGAGGTGTTTTGGGGTGTTTCTCAATAGTTTAAAGTGGATTCCTCTCCTCGTCTCCTTTCCGTCATCTCCTTCATCTTCAATGATCAGATCGTATCTAAGTGTAGGTTTATAAGAGGAGGTTTAGTACGTCCTTTAGTTCTATAAAGTAATAAAGGTACTCACCACCCTGTGATGTGAAGACTGTGGACTTTCACCTCTTACATGAACCATTTACGCTCGTGGGAATTGGCCTATATGGATAGAAATGTTTCTAAGAAATATGAAAAGCATATGCACAACAATGGTAGCCATTGAAAGGGAACAGTTTGGATATTATGGGAAAATGATTAGACCAAAGGTGAGGACACAACAGTTCACTGGACACAAGACTGAATCCACACATTACACTATTGATTTTATGTGCATTGTACATTTCATTTTTTGATATCGAAATCTGAAAATACTCTGGAGATATTCAGTAACATGATAAGACTATTCTGCGGGGTAGGTGCAACATAGGACAAAAACACTACAAGGCTTTGAGTGAGAGGACTAGCTGGTGTCTCCAAGTGGACACAAACCTCCAAAGTGTGCACAACTCCTAAGCAATTTCAATTTACTTTTATGACGTAAAGAAGAGTCAACTATAAGGTACTTTTTTGAGCTCCTAGCTGTGCCGTTGAGGAACTAGAGCAAGCACTCTTGTAGTTGTTTAATTTGGAACACAACCCTGCATCCCCGCCATGACACAATTATTGTTGTTGTTTATGGAATCCAAGAACGGTCCATTAGAAATCGCAATCTGGGTCAGGTGGGAAAGATTTAAAAGCTTCTTCTGTTGCCAACATGATTAGCTAAGTTATAAAATACGATCTTACAGTGTTAGACTTTCACAAGGCAATTCAGAGAAACAGATCGTCGTTTTGGTGCACATAGAAAATAGTAATGAGTGCATTCAGGTGCGTGTGCCTCGATAAATTTTCTGCACAATGAACAAACAGGCTCATTCTGTTCAGACCAATCCAGGGTATGACGCCATGTCATTTTGTAGCTGTACATCAAACATAGTGATCATAAGCGTTGACATTGGATATGACATGAGTTTTATGGTTTGAAAATGTAAAGTACACATTTGGACTCGCAGGTGTTTGACTTGGTTGTGTGACGTCAAAGCACTATTTAATATAATCTTCAATGTCTTACTTTCAAAATACATCAAGTCATCTTAATTTACAGCATATCCCTCTCAGACAACAAACAATTTGCAAATGTTACCCAATTAGCCCAAAACTGAAATGGAGAGTTCCTCAACCCCAATCTTAATCATGACTCTTACAGGGATGAGTGGTCAGGGGAAACTTCACTGATTGTGGCATATTTGTCTTGTGGTGAAGTTGAGGCATGATGTGACATTATCTCAAGCAACTGTTGCTGTTACATGTGACATTCTGGGTGCTTTAGAGTTGCTACAAGGTTGACCAAGTGGCCATAAAGATGTCAGCATTCTCTAATTATTAGGGGACCAGACAGCAGACCCATAGAACATATAGCCAGATGGCCCATAGAAAGAGAAGGCTATCTTTTTCCTTCTCTTTCTGGCTGTTTCTCTCCAATGCCAGACCTCTCTGTAAGTCAACACACAGTTGTCATAACAAAGGCCAGTGTTCTCTGGGTTCTTGTGGCGTTGTGGGGGGTGTCATTCAGCCATTCACTCACTCACTCACTCACTCACTCACTCACTCACTCACTCACTCACTCACTCACTCACTCACAGCTGTGGGAGTCCAAGACACTGTTCAGTTTAATAAAAACTGCCAGCTCTGTCCTTGACTCGCTGGTCTTTGTGTGCCTGAGCCCGATGGGGTTAACAGGTCTTGGGTGTCACAGACGAAGGGAGAGTTAAATGCTCACAGAGGAGAACAAAAGACAGATTGAGAGAGGTGTCCCATTGTGGCCATATTTGAAACGACAGGTCACTTTTAAATGCAAATTCACTAACGTACATATGTCCTTCAACAAATATGTTTGGTGTGACTTTAAACTCTTCCACTGTGTAGGAAGGAGGAAGGAGGATAGGAGGAGGATAACACAGTCCCATCTGCTGCCTTATAAGGGAAGAAATGTCGGAAAGTTTGATTGTAGTCCAACAGTTGGATTGGACTCTGGTAGTAGGGAGTGTTTGTCTGGTGGGTTTGCCCCAGTATGGAGCCCTGATGGTGGGGTTGGTCAGAGATGGACAGGGCCTCCCTCCCTGGAGCCATCAAACCGTGTGTGTTTGATGGGGACTCTTCTCTAAACTATGTCCCTCCTGCCCTCTCCCCGTATTGTAGAGGGTATTTTAACAAGTCCTTTCATCTGTGGCGGCCCTGCGCCGGACATCCACTCCGCAATTAAGGGGTAATCTTTTCTAAACGGCACTAAATAAAGTCCCAAATCCCCTCCCTTCTGGGCCTAAGAGGATGAATCCCAGCCACTGTGCTCAGGGCTTACGGAGGTCTGGGAGCCAGGCCAGAGCCCAGCAACACTCCACGCTCAGCCCAGGGAAGGGAGGGCCTGTCTGGGTGCTGCTGCCTGACCCTCCCCTTCCTGGTGCTCTGTCGTGCTTCTCTGGTGTCCTATAGATTAGGCCAAACTGAAATGAAGTCAGATAGAGAGATGGAGGATGTGCGGGTCCAGTGGGCAGTAGAGCAGAAAGCAATGTCAGCAATGACTCAAAAACACAACCTTCAGAAAAGAGTTCCACTCTAGATTTGTCAAGTGAAGCCAACAATCTGAATCTGGTGTAACTACAATCACTTGGACCGAGCTACCATATATGGTGCCTTGGACTGTACAAAGACTCGACTGCTGTTAGCCTGGATGAATAAAGGGCTTTTGTTTCTACCATCAGTGATGGATAAAGGACCAGCAGGCTGTATTAATCGCAGATCAAATGTATGTTGGTTGCTGGGTGTTTAAGTCTGAGGTACTGTACAGTGAAGCACTGAGTTGTTTGGTGGCTCTACTGAAACAGGAGCTGAGTGAAGCAGAGCACAGGGCCAGGGTGGCTCTACTGAAACAGGAGCTGAGTGAAGCAGAGCACAGGGCCAGGGTGGCTCTACTGAAACAGGAGCTGAGTGAAGCAGAGCACAGGGCCAGGGTGGCTCTACTGAAACAGGAGCTGAGTGAAGCAGAGCACAGGGCCAGGGTGGCTCTACTGAAACAGGAGCTGAGTGAAGCAGAACACAGGGCCAGGGTGGCTGTATTGAAACAGGAACTGAGTGAAGCAGAGCACAGGGCCAGGATGGCTCTACTGAAACAGGAGCTGAGTGAAGCAGAGCACAGGGCCAGGGTGGCTCTACTGAAACAGGAGCTGAGTGAAGCAGAGCACAGGGCCAGGATGGCTGTATTGAAACAGGAGCTGAGTGAAGCAGTATTGAAACATTCAATCATTCATTCAATCAATCAAATGTATTCAGAAAGCCCTTTTTACATCAGCAGTTGTCACCAAGTGCTATACAGAAACCCAACCTAAAATCCCAAACAGCAAGCAATGCAGATGTAGAAGCACGGTGGCTAGGAAAAACTCCATAGAGAGACAGGAATTTAACAAGAAACCTAGAGAGGAACCAGGCTCTGAGGGGTGGCCAGTCCTCTTCAGGCTGTGCCGGGTGGAGATTATGAGAATACATGGCCATTAAGGCCAGATTAAGGTCAGGAGCTGAGTGTTTGTGAAGCAGGGTAGTGGCTGGGTGGTGTGGCAGGGGGAGGAGCTGTGTTTGTTTCTTCTTCAGTTATGAGGTTTGGTGTAGGTGCGTCTCTGGTGGGAGGGTTAGTCAGGTGAACTGTTGCTGTTTGCTTTGGGAGACAGCAGCCATGACATCAGCAAGAGTAAAGGTTTAGAATTTCAGGTGCCTGCTATTATGTTTCAGGTGCCTGGTATTTCCAGGGTAGAACTGTCTGTTATATAACTTCTCTGGGTTTTACTGTAGTGCAACACATATGATGGACAGCATGTGGAGACTGACTGCTCCCTTGCCTAGTTAAGTATATAGTATGCAGGATGGTGTTATTACTGACTGCTCCCTTGCCTAGTTAAGTATATAGTACGCAGGATGGTGTTATTACTGACTGCTCCCTTGCCTAGTTAAGTATATAGTATGCAGGATGGTGTTATTACTGACTGCTCCCTTGCCTAGTTAAGTATATAGTATGCAGGATGGTGTTATTACTGACTGCTCCCTTGCCTAGTTAAGTATATAGTATGCAGGATGGTGTTATTACTGACTGCTCCCTTGCCTAGTTAAGTATATAGTACGCAGGATGGTGTCATTACTGACTGCCCCCTTGCCTAGTTAAGTATATAGTATGCAGGATGGTGTTATTACTGACTGCTCCCTTGCCTAGTTAAGTATATAGTATGCAGGATGGTGTTATTACTGACTGCTCCCTTGCCTAGTTAAGTATATAGTACGCAGGATGGTGTCATTACTGACTGCCCCCTTGCCTAGTTAAGTATATAGTATGCAGGATGGTATCATTACTGACTGCCCCCTTGCCTAGTTAAGTATATAGTATGCAGGATGGTGTTATTACTGACTGCTCCCTTGCCTAGTTAAGTATATAGTACGCAGGATGGTGTCATTACTGACTGCTCCCTTGCCTAGTTAAGTATATAGTACGCAGGATGGTGTCATTACTGACTGCTCCCTTGCCTAGTTAAGTATATAGTACGCAGGATGGTGTCATTACTGACTGCTCCCTTGCCTAGTTAAGTATATAGTACGCAGGATGGTGTCATTACTGACTGCTCCCTTGCCTAGTTAAGTATATAGTACGCAGGATGGTGTCATTACTGACTGCCCCCTTGCCTAGTTAAGTATATAGTACGCAGGATGGTGTCATTACTGACTGCCTCCTTGCCTGGTTAAGTATATAGTACGCAGGATGGTGTCATTACTGACTGCAGTGGAAGCTCTCTCGCCACGATCTGATATCAAGCAGCTTACCTGTGTCTCGTCAAAATCCCTCTCACTGGCCAACTCTCATTGACCGTGTTTCTCAGTCTTATCAGACTTGGTGTGGTAGAAGTTCATGTTCATGGGGATTTTGACTCACTTCAGCCACCGTTTCTAAACACATGCCCTGTTGAGTCCGCCACCTCTCTGTTATGGTGGGGCCATGCCCCCCGCCCCCAGGATGCCAACCTAGAGCGGGTTAAATCCCAGACCCCAATCTGCCCTCTCTAGTGCAGTATGGACCCCAGATTACAGCACCGGGCCATATTAGCTGTATTTAGCAGTATTAGACTGAGGATAACGGCAATTTGGGGTTTTCCTCAATCACCCGGAGTACCCCTGGAATTCAGAAGGGCATAAAGAGACAAAGTGTGTGTGTGTGTGGAATAGTGATTGTTTCTTTGGACATTAGATCGAGGCAGCTCTGAATTTATGAATCCAGTCACAGTGCATTGAGAGTAGCAATACAGTGGCCCAGCAGGGTCATTCTTCCACTAGTGTAATCCTGTTAGTGGAGCACTATGGCCAGATCAGGCTATAAGTAGAGGGTGAGGTCATCATGGCGGGCCTGAGATCCTCTGTCACGATGTTAGGGTTTAAACAGAAGAGCTCTGGTCTCTGTGTACGGCTGACATTCTCCTGCCTCCTCCACTCATCGCCTTCATAAATCCCTCAACACAAAGAATCCAATGTGTTTGAATGGGCCATCTGAGACCATGTGTGCATGCCTGTGTGCGTGTATGTTACAGAGTTGGTGCTGTGAACTGACGGAGGGGAGCTTCTCCTTCCCCACTTCTCCCCCTCTTTCTGTTGTTTTTTATCTCTCCGTCATCACATTCTGTCCGTTCCTCAACTAGCTGATTAGGCTAGACGTTTTGTCTTCACCACAGAATGTACTCTTCAGCACATTTTTTATCTAACTTGTGTCTCTTAATTGTCTCTCTCAAATATGTCCTATATCAATGACTGTGCTGATGATTATTATTACACATATTCTGAGAGTGAAAGGCTTGTTAGTCCCATGATTTTCACTGGTGTTCGGCTAGACACTGGGTACTGTCACTGGTGTTCAGCTAGACACTGGGTACTGTCACTGGTGTTCGGCTAGACACTGGGTACTGTCACTGGTGTTCAGCTAGACACTGGGTACTGTCACTGGTGTTCAGCTAGACACTGGGTACTGTCACTGGTGTTCAGCTAGACACTGGGTACTGTCACTGGTGTTCAGCTAGACACTGGGTACTGTCACTGGTGTTCAGCTAGACACTGGGTACTGTCACTGGTGTTCAGCTAGACACTGGGTACTGTCACTGGTGTTCAGCTAGACACTGGGTACTGTCACTGGTGTTCAGCTAGACACTGGGTACTGTCACTGGTGTTCAGCTAGACACTGGGTACTGTCACTGGTGTTCAGCTAGACCCTGGGTACTGTCACTGGTGTTCAGCTAGACACTGGGTACTGTCACTGGTGTTCAGCTAGACCCTGGGTACTGTCACTGGTGTTCAGCTAGACACTGGGTACTGTCACTGGTGTTCAGCTAGACACTGGGTACTGTCACTGGTGTTCAGCTAGACACTGGGTACTGTCACTGGTGTTCAGCTAGACCCTGGGTACTGTCACTGGTGTTCAGCTAGACACTGGGTACTGTCACTGGTGTTCAGCTAGACACTGGGTACTGTCACTGGTGTTCAGCTAGACACTGGGTACTGTCACTGGTGTTCAGCTAGACACTGGGTACTGTCACTGGTGTTCGGCTAGACACTGGGTACCATCACTGGTGTTCAGCTAGACACTGGGTACTGTCACTGGTGTTCAGCTAGACACTGGGTACTGTCACTGGTGTTCAGCTAGACACTGGGTACTGTCACTGGTGTTCAGCTAGACCCTGGGTACTGTCACTGGTGTTCAGCTAGTCACTGGGTACTGTCACTGGTGTTCAGCTAGACACTGGGTACTGTCACTGGTGTTCAGCTAGACCCTGGGTACTGTCACTGGTGTTCAGCTAGACACTGGGTACTGTCACTGGTGTTCGGCTAGACACTGGGTACTGTCACTGGTGTTCGGCTAGACACTGGGTACTGTCACTGGTGTTCGGCTAGACACTGGGTACTGTCACTGGTGTTCGGCTAGACCCTGGGTACTGTCACTGGTGTTCGGCTAGACACTGGGTACTGTCACTGGTGTTCGGCTAGACACTGGGTACTGTCACTGGTGTTTGGCTAGACCCTGGGTACTGTCACTGGTGTTCAGCTAGACACTGGGTACTGTCACTGGTGTTCGGCTAGACACTGGGTACTGTCACTGGTGTTCAGCTAGACACTGGGTACTGTCACTGGTGTTCAGCTAGCCACTTAGATTCACTTACCCATACATACTATTTGTACTTGCACTGACCCTCACCTGGTTATGTAGTGTTTCTGGAGATAGGCTCTCTATTCTCTGCCTGGTCAAGAGTAAATGCCTGTCAGTGTCAGGGTGGTTATGTGATGCTGTTTCTGCAAGTAAACTGTATGTTATATAAATGGATCAGATGTGTGTGTGTGTGTGTGTGTGTTTACTTGACTCCCGCCTGCATAGTTCCTTTTATGAAAGTGTGTGGACTCTATTATCGGATCGCCATCAAACCCTGTTAATGCTCTCTGCCTTGCCAAGCGCTCCAGGCGACCTGAGATACAGTAGTTTAGTTTACACCCACACACCCCTAACGGATCCAGGGAAACAGATAGCCTTACCACCCTACCCTGCTCCTCTCTGCTTGTTGTGAGCAACACTACCTTCCCTCTCCCCATTTTGTGATTTAAGACCTACAGTGCATTCAGAAAGTATTCAGACTCCTTGACTTTTTCATTACGTTACAGCCTTATTCTAAAATTGATTAAATACAAAAGAATCCTCATCAATCTAAACACAATAACCCATAACGACAAAGTGAAAACAGGTTTTTAGGAATGTTTGTAAATGTATTAAAAATAAAAAACAGAAATACCTTATTCAGACCCTTTGCTATGATACATGAAATTGAGCTCAGCTGCATCCTGTTTCCATTGATCATCTTTGATATGTTACTACAACTTGATTGGAGTCCACCTGTGGTAAATTCAATTGATTTGACATGATTTGGTAGGCCCAGACCTGTCTATATAAGGTCCCACAGTTGACAGTGCACGTCAGAGCAAAAAACGAGCCATGAGGTCGAATGAATTGTCCGTAGGGCTCCAAGACAGGATTGTGTCAAGGCACAAATCTGGGGAAGGGTACCAAAAGATTTCTGCAGCATTGAAGGTCCCCAAGAACACAGTGGCCTCCATCATCCTTAAATGGAAGAAGTTTGGAACCACCAAGACCCTTCCTAGAGCTGGCCGCTCGGCCAAACATTGAACTCGTTGGCCTAAATGTCAAGCGTCAAGTCTGGAGGAAACCTGGCACAATCCCTACGGTGAAGCATGGTGGTGGCAGCATCATGCTGTGGGGATGTTTTTCAGCGGCAGGGACTGAGAGACTAGTCAGGTTCAAGGGAAAGATGAACGGAGAAAAGTACAGAGAGATCCTTGATGAAAACCTGCTCCAGAGCGCTCAGGACCTCAGACTGGGGCGAAGGTTCACCTTCCAACAGAACAATGACCCTAAGCACACAGCCAAGATAATGCAGGAGTGGCTTCAGGACGAGTGGCTCAGCCAGAGCCCAGACTTGAAACCGATCGAACATCTCTGGAGAGACCTGAAAATAGCTGTGTAGCGACGCTCTCCATCCAACCTGACAGCGCTTCAGAGGATCTGCAGAGAACAATGGAAGAAATTCCCCAAATACAGGTTTTCCAAGCTTGTAGCATCATACCCAAGAAGACTTGACGTTGTAATCGCTGCCAAAGGTGCTTCAACAAAGTGCTGAGTAAAGGGTCTGAATACTTATGTAAATGTGATATTTCTGTTTTTCATATGTAATAAATGTGCAAACATTTATAAAAAAACTATTTTAGCTTTCTCATTATGGGGTATTGTGTGTAGATTGATGAGGGAAAAAACTACTTAATCCATTTTAGAATAAGGCTGTAATGTAACAAAATGTGGAAAAAGTCTTTAACAAATGTCATGTCTCTGCTTCACAAGCCCGACAACAAGACATCTTTCTTGCCCCCGGCCCTCCTCAGAGGTTAAGAGAAGAGAGATAAGGCCATACTTCAAGGGCATCTCTGGAGGCGTCAAGTCTCAAACCCTGCTTGGCCTCCTCACTCCTAACCCATGGCATCTTGACTCCCTCCGTTTGCTCTCCCTCAGCTACCTCCCTGTTGCTCCTCACAGCTCCTTCCCTCTATTGAATTACAGTCCAGCCATGCATCCTGTTTACCTCAATACAGCCCTAGCTGGTTAATTATAGGAGCACGGCAGCAGATGAAATATGGCTCTATGGACCAGACCGGACATCTTTGAGAGAATAGGAGGTACAGAGCAGAGGCATAGAGTTCATTATAATCCCTGTCCACCCCCCTTTATGTTTTGAATACTGAAGATGGTAGCCTGGCTACCCATTCACATTGCTCCGTCCAAACGCCACACCCACAAACGTTTCATCCCCAAGATGAATGTATTGTGATAGACAGAGCAGGGGAATTCAATACTGTATGAGTTGTCAGGCAATGAAGATGGGTGTTTGTGGAAGCAATGTGTTGGTTTCCTCTCAGTGGGGTGTTTAAATGCACTGTTTCCTGTTCTGACTATCGCCAAGGAAACGGAGGACACCTACCCCTCTGAGCTGATGCTGGGATGTGGTCCTTAACCAGCATCTACTAATGTGTTCTAATCTAACACACACATACTCACGCTCTAGTATGTGGGTGAATGTGCTAATGACCTGGCCATTACACACGTGCTCAGTGCTGTATGGGAGATTGGATCCACCTCCCCTCCTGAGCCTCTCCCACAGGAGAACACCCTCAGGGCATATAGGGGGAGAATTGTCCCTGATGGTGTATAAGAGGTCCCCTTGGGGTACGGGAGCATGCCCAAAAACAAAAGAGGGGCAGGGGGAGGGGGTATTATTAGCATAATACAGAGCACAGGAATAATGATGTTTATGGCATTAGTTGACACACACACACACACACACAGGTGTGACCAGCCCCACCCCTATCTTAATTCGAGGGGCTTAGACATGGAAAGTAGAGCTATTATTGTGATGAGGTGTCAGACTCGGTGATGAAATACCTCCGTTAATTTATGCATCCATCCATCCATCTTACACTGCAGTCTGCGGCTCACTGTTTGAATGACCATGTTGAAGAGCTTGGGGGCACTGTGTGTATAGTGTATCTGGGTGTGTCCATGGTTTGCCTCCTGAGTCCCACCACACTACCAGACCCAGCTCCACCGGGCCACCTTCTCATTCCAGGCTATGGCCCCAGGCCTTCTGTTAACCCCCCCCCCCCCCCCCCCCCCCCCCCCCCCCCCCCCTCCATCCCTCTCCCCTGTCTTCCACCAGGCCCTCAGTGCAAGTAGGCCAGTCAATTTGCGTCCCTTCTCACTTCCCGAATATCTCCCCCAGTATCCCCATTTCTCTCCCCCTTTCTCTCCAAGTATCCCCCAATATCCCCTTTTCTTCCCCAGTATTCCCCTTTCTCCCCCAGTATCCCCTTTCTTTTCTCCCCCAGTATTCCTCCTTTCTCCCGCAGTATCCTCTTTTCTCACCCAATATTTCAATTTCTCCCCCAGTATTCCCCTTTCTCCCCCGCATCCTCCTTTTTCTTCGCCTTTCTCCCCCAGTATCCTCATTTCTCCCCCAGTATCCTCATTTCTCCCCCAGTATCCTCATTTCTCCCCCAGTATCCTCCTTTCTCCGCCTAGGGTGGGTGTGGAGCCTGGGTGGGTGTGGAGCCTGGGTGGGTGTGGAGCCTGGGTGGTGTGGAGCCTGGGTGGGTGTGAAGCCTGGGTGGGTGTGGAGCCTGGGTGGGTGTGGAGCCTGGGTGGGTGTGGAGCCTGGGTGGGTGTGGAGCCTAGGTGGGTGTGGAGCCTAGGTGGGTGTGGAGCCTGGGTGGATGTGGAGCCTGGGTGGATGTGGAGCCTGGGTGGGTGTGGAGCCTAGGTGGGTGTGGAGCCTGGGTGGGTGTGGAGTCTGGGTGGGTGTGGAGGAAAGTGGACCATAGTCAGGGAAACGTAACTGGAACACTGCTGTATGTGCTATTGTATGTCAGACATGTAGGAGGGGAGGCAGGGAGGGATGGCGATAGAAAATGGGTGAAGCAGGAGGGGTGGATCAAGACTGATCACAAGGGACTTGTAGGCCTAGGAAGGGGTAGGGGGATTGTGTGTGTTTTGGAAAGGAGGGTAGGTATGGGGAGATTGTAATTGGATGTGTGCCAGTCTCTCAGGGGTCCTTGAGAACTGGGACTAAGAGATGGAGAGTGGGAGAGGGGGTGGGGTGGCAAGGCCCAGTGCCAGGCTTTCCTGTGGGAACCAGCCTGCTCTCTTTTAGGTGTGAATAGAGGAGAGCAAAACCCTGCTCGGTTACACCAGAAGTCTTCCTAATGAGTTTAAAGAGCCACGACTCAAAGGGAAGTGCTTAACCATTGTTCGGCTGTGTTAGGAGGAATATGTGGCCTGCATTTGCACTATTTCTCTCCCAAGTATTTTACTGCATTGTGTATGTTAGAGTTAAAGTATATTAAGGTAGACTAATGATGATGAGATATCCATCATTTGACAGAAAGTCAATGCAGTTCTTGGAAGTGAACATCCATACATTTCGCTTGGACTAATTTCTCACTTAAAGGATAGTGTGCATATGAAACCCAGCAAATTGTCATTGTAATGCAGAATGGTTAATGCATGTGACATTGTGTGTCTCTCTGTATGATTGAGTGGGTCTCATATGGCAGGGCTGTACCTACCTGACCTGAGAATTAACCCCACTGGGAGAGAGGGCAGGAGTGACTAGCCCCCCACACCCAGAGACCAATTACTGCTAGTAGGAAAGGGGTCATTATTCTCTGTCTGTGTTGTGTTGTGTTGGGAGGGGGGGGGCTAGCCAAGAGACTGGGTTGGTTGGGTGGGTGGGTTAGCAGATAGGAATTGGGGTTGATCGGTGTGGAATAGAGGTTGAGGGGTTGATGGGTGTGGAATCGAGGGTGAGGGGTTGGTGGGTGTGGAATAGAGGGTGAGGGGTTGATGGGTGTGGAATAGAGGGTGAGGGGTTGATGGGTGTGGAATCGAGGATGAGGGGTGGATGGGTGTGGAATAGAGGGTGAGGGGTTGATGGGTGTGGAATCGAGGATGAGGGGTGGATGGGTGTGGAAAAGATGATGAGGGGTTTATGGGTGTGGAATATAGGATGAGGGGTGGATGGGTGTGGGATAGATGGTGAGGGGTTGATGGGTGTGGAATAGAGGATGAGGGGTTGATGGGTGTGGAATAGAGGGTGAGGGGTTTATGGATGTGGAATAGAGGATGAGGGGTGGATGGGTGTGGAATGGATGATGAGGGGTTTATGGGTGTGAAATAGATGATGAGGGGTTTATGGGTGTGGAATAGAGGGTGAGGGGTTGATGGGTGTGGAATAGAGGATGAGGGGTTGATGGGTGTGGAATAGATGATGAGGGGTTTATGGGTGTGGAATAGAGGGTGAGGGGTTGATGGGTGTGGAATAGATGATGAGGGGTTTATGGGTGTGGAATAGAGGATGAGGGGTGGATGAGTGTGGAATGGAGGGTGAGGGGTGGATGGGTGTGGAATAGAGGGTGAGGTGTGGAATAGAGGGTGAGGGGTGGATGGGTGTGAAATAGATGATGAGGGGTTTATGGGTGTGGAATAGAGGGTGAGGGGTTTATGGGTGTGAAATAGATGATGAGGGGTTTATGGGTGTGGAATAGAGGATGAGGGGTGGATGAGTGTGGAATGGAGGGTGAGGGGTGGATGGGTGTGGAATAGAGGGTGAGGTGTGGAATAGAGGGTGAGGGGTGGATGGGTGTGGAATAGATGATGAGGGGTTTATGGGTGTGAAATAGATGATGAGGGGTTTATGGGTGTGGAATAGAGGATGAGGGGTGGATGGGTGTGGAATGGAGGATGAGGGGTGGATGGGTGTGGAATGGAGGGTGAGGGGTGGATGAGTGTGGAATAGAGGGTGAGGGTTTTGGGCCGTAAGGGGGCAGAGAGAGGGAAGGAAGGGATTTGGAATGAGGGATACATTAGGTGAGTGAATAAATGAGTTAGGAGGTGGGGATGCACAGGAAGGAGGCAAATCTGGTATATTGTTTACCCCCCCCCCCCCTCCCTTCCTTCCTTCCTCCCTAACCCTCACCATACTCCCTTCCTCACCTCCTAATTGATTAGACATGTCTGAGTAGTGATATATGGGGCTGTGATGATGGAGAGGTCTCGTATACAGTATTCATCTAATGTAAGATAATGAAGATTAAATGACAGCTGGCTTTATGAACTCTGGATTGATTTTAAAATGCGATCTGTTAAGTACCAGCTCAGCCCCCCCCCTTCCCCTCCCCTTCCTGAGTCTGTCCCCAGTGACATTACGAAGAATGAGTCTGAGGGGAATGGAGAGGTTATACACAGTTAATTCGCTTCATTGGTGTAGAACTGTAAATCATGTCAGAATATGGGTTCAGCCTGTCAGAGAAACATATCTCACTCTGTTTAGTGGCAGGGGACCAACTGACACACAGCCTGGCACCAGATAGGGCTGTCTTTGTATTGCAAATCATAGAGAGACTAAATCATGAATGAGCCTGTGCTGCACTGATACTGTCTCTAATATGAGTAATGATATCAACACCAGAGACAGGCTCTGGATATGAGTAATGATATCAACACCAGAGACAGGCTCTGATATGAGTAATGATATCAACACCAGAGACAGGCTCTGGATATGAGTAATGATATCAACACCAGAGACAGGCTCTGATATGAGTAATGATATCAACACCAGAGAGGCTCTGATATGAGTAATGATATCAACACCAGAGACAGGCTCTGATATGAGTAATGATATCAACACCAGAGACAGGCTCTGATATGAGTAATGATATCAACACCAGAGACAGGCTCTGGATATGAGTAATGATATCAACACCAGAGACAGGCTCTGATATGAGTAATGATATCAACACCAGAGACAGGCTCTGATATGAGTAATGATATCAACACCAGAGACAGGCTCTGATATGAGTAATGATATCAACACCAGAGACAGGCTCTGATATGAGTAATGATATCAACACCAGAGACAGGCTCTGATATGAGTAATGATATCAACACCAGAGACAGGCTCTGATATGAGTAATGATATCAACACCAGAGACAGGCTCTGATATGAGTAATGATATCAACACCAGAGACAGGCTCTGGATATGAGTAATGATATCAACACCAGAGACAGGCTCTGATATGAGTAATGATATCAACACCAGAGACAGGCTCTGATATGAGTAATGATATCAACACCAGAGACAGGCTCTGATATGAGTAATGATATCAACACCAGAGACAGGCTCTGATATGAGTAATGATATCAACACCAGAGACAGGCTCTGATATGAGTAATGATATCAACACCAGAGACAGGCTCTGATATGAGTAATGATATCAACACCAGAGACAGGCTCTGATATGAGTAATGATATCAACACCAGAGACAGGCTCTGGATATGAGTAATGATATCAACACCAGAGACAGGCTCTGATATGAGTAATGATATCAACACCAGAGACAGGCTCTGATATGAGTAATGATATCAACACCAGAGACAGGCTCTGGATATGAGTAATGATATCAACACCAGAGACAGGCTCTGATAGGCGCGCCTGATGTATGGAGCTTTAGAATCAGTGCCCTCCCGTGAGAGAGTTTCCTTTCCTCATGGTCAATTGTAGATTTAGCAGCCAGACAATAGACTGCATAAATAACCTCTAGAGGACAGGCTTGCCTAACCCCTACAGCTCCTTGCCTTATTTTCTATAGACTGCTACATATAAATATCCTCTCATATATTATACAGATGGTTCCTTACTATTCAATTGACTGGATTAAAACCAGTACCAGAAAAAACCATGCCCCTCCCTTACTATTCAGTAGACTGAATGTATTACTAGTTTATTACTAGTTTATTACTAGTTTATTACTAGTTTATTACTAGTTTATTACTAGTTTAACCCGTCCGTTACACACATTTTCTGTTGAGACCGGAGGCAAATAAGCAGAAAATTGCTTGGAGTTATTTGGCTTCCCTCCTTTGCATTGCGAAACAGCACCCTGGCAGAATAACTACTTTTTCTCTGGTATGGAGAAATAACACAGACTTTTAACTTCCAGTGTTTTTTCTATGTAAATAAACCACTAACTCAATTCAGGTCGAACCCGCTCAGAAAACGACCCTACCCTACCCTACCTCCTCACCTCATGTACAGTGCATCAATCTATACACAATACTCCATAATGACAAAGCAAAAACTGTTAGAATAAAAAGATTCACTGAAATATCACATTTACATAAGTATTCAGACCCTTTACTCAGTACTTTGTAGAAGCACCTTTGACTGCGATTACAGCCTTGAGTCTTCTTGGGTATGACTCGACAAGCTTGGCACACCTGTATTGGGAGTTTGGGAGTTTCTCCCATTCTTCTCTGCAGATCCTCTCAAGCTCTGTCAGGTTGGATGGGGAGCGTCCCTGCACAGCTATTTTCAGGTCTCTCCAGAGATGTTGGAGAGAGGCTGGGCCACTCAAGGACATACAGAGACTTGTCCCGAAGCCACTCCTGCATTGTCTTGTCTGTGTGCTATGGGTCGTTGAACCTACGCCCCATTCTGAGGTCCTGAGTGCTCTGGAGCAATTTTTAAAATCAAGGATCTCTCTGTACTTTGCTCCGTTCATCTTTCCCTTGATTCTGACTCGTCTCCCAGTCTGTGTCGCTGAAAAACATACCCACATCATGATGCTGCCACCATCATGCTTCACCGTAGGGATGGTGCCAGGTTTCCTGCCGTTTGGCAGGAGGGCTGTTATGTGCCTTTTACTGAGTAGTGGCTTCCATCTGGCCACACTACCATAAAGGCAAGAAGTTGTTTGTGCTGATGTTAAAGTGAGGGCCGTTGTACAAAACATGTCATCAGCAATTGGATCATCTGTAATGAATCCGAGTATCAAAGCCAATTAGTATTTCCTAAAAGCTGCTTTGCACACGTGTTCAGGTTCTGGCCCAGCCCATCAGTTTCTGGTACCAATCAGAAATCTTTGATTGGGTTTGCATTCGAGAAGTCATCGGGAATGAGATTAAATCCAGACTCATCGTGGAGAAGAAACGTTAGTGGGCGTGACATTTGGCTGGAGCAGTGTAAATGGGTAGACAGGCAGGGTTAATAGGCCTGAACTGCTAAGATCCACCCACAGATAATGTATTAAAAAAATAAAAATGTGTTTTAATGCTGAGCTCTGTTGGTTAGTGCCACGGCAAAGTCCATAATGAGTGCTTTTACCCTGTAATAACACAGTAATACTGACCCACTGAGGCCCGGACCGATACACATGCAGACACTGTCTCTCTCTCTCTCTATCATCTAGTCCAATAACAGTGCAAGGTTCTAGGTCCTTCCATTGCAGGTGTTTCACTAAACTTCCAATTGACACATTTAACCTTTCTCCTCTTCCCTTCGTTGTTGCTGTAAAATAGAATGTGTTCTCAGGTTCCTATCCTGGCAATATAAGGGTTAAACATGAAGATAGCACACTGACAGAATCGCTAACACAGCTACTAGGAGTACTTTCATTGAATAAGAAATTAGGCCTAGGTGATTCTCTCCAATGACATCTGATTATAGCACTAATCAGACTTAAGTGGATAGCTTGAGAGCCACAGTAGTCTATTCCGTTTGTTGAGAGGAGACACATAGATATACACTGTAGGCTTAATTGATTGTACTGATATTGTTTTGTAGCGGAGCAGAAGTATTCTGTCAGCCGTGTAAAGGGCCTCCTGAGTCTGATTCTAGTACAGAGACACTGCAGTGTGTGTGTAGTGTGTGTGAGTGAGGGGGTTTCATTCCTCCAGCCTCTCTCTCTGTGTCTGGCATTCTCCATCTAACGTGACCCTCCAGCCCTTCTATTATAGAGAAATTATGGTGGGGGGGGGGGGTATTACGTATCGCAATGTTATATTGATATTTGACTCCAAGTATCGATTTGTAAAAATAAAAACATTTAAAAAATATATATATACATGTTCTACTGGAGGTAGTGCTAGTTGGCTGTACCTGCGCCAATACTCCTGTATTTTTCATCCTATAGCTTGTTCTTCATCTTCTTTTTAAATAGTGAGCCAACATGTTTTCAGCACTTCTATTTCCCTGTCTGATCAAAACTTCTCTCATGGCTCTCTCTTTTCTTTCCGTGAGCAATATGTTTGGAACATCAAATCGCAATACAATTGCAGTATCGTATCTATAAGAATCGCACCTTACTATCGTGATAATATTGTATCCTGAGGTCCGTGGCAATTCCCAGCACTACTCTGGAGGTGTGCACACTCCCGGGCCTGCAGTAGTAGGTTTTAAGGGATGAAGTTCAGATGTCTCAGCCCCCTCATCTTCTGTCAGTTTAATCTCATGATGAGGAGAGGAAAACACAAAAACACTTTGATCCCTATCCAGATAAAACCCAATTCTGCTATTTGTCTGTGCGTTTCAATGCTTTAGTGTGCGTTTGCCTGTTGTGTCTAACCTCTCACACACTGCTCCATAGGCTCTTTGGTATGGTTTTCCTTCCCATCCCTGTGTGTTTCGAAACCCCAGCAGTACTGAGATCTCTGAACACTGTCTGGAGGAAGAGCGAGCCCCGACATGGAGCACCAGGTGCTGGAGTACACCTCACTGCAGGGCAAATAGGACAAATGAAAATACGCAATAGCAAGTGTGTAAAATATGTGTGCGCGTGTGTGCGCGCATGTGCATGAATAATAGCCCAATGGCTCTTTTCAGTGCAGAGAATCAATGGGGCTTTCTGCCAGACAATAGCTAATGTCTTTGCCTCCGTTTATCTCGTTTTCTCTCTCTCCCTTCCCCCTCTCTCCTTTTCTCTCTCTCTCTATTTTCTCTCTCTCTCCCTTCACTCTCTCTACTTTTCCTGTCTCTCCTCTCTCCTCTCTCGCTCCCTTCCCTCTCTACTTTTCCTGTCTCTCCCTTACCTCTCTCCTTCTCTCCTCTCTCTCTCCCTTCCCTCTCTCTCTCCTTTTCCTGTCTCTCCCTTCCCTCTCTCTCCTTCTCTCTCACTCTTGGAAATTATGATTCTCTCATTCTGAAACAGGTCCGTACAATGAAGAAGCTCGTCGTTAATCATATCATCATCGTTTTATCTCCTGATAGGTGACTCATGTCTGGATCTGCTGAGAGTTGGAGGGAAAATATGTTACTTGATTTCTATCTGTCGAATTGTATGTACTGTAGAACAGGCCCAGTTGTCACGGTAACATAGCCCAGATCACATGTTTTCCATGTGACATGATGAAAGCCTACTGAAGGTGTTCCATGATGAAGGAGATGAGGTTTGAACTATAGGGAATGAACAGCGTTAACCATGTTGTGATGTGAGGAATATACTTTCCTCATCTCTCTCTCTCTCTCTCTCTCTCTCTCTCTCTCTCTCTCTCTCTCTCTCTCTCTCTCTCTCTCTCTCTCTCTCTCTCTCTCTCTCTCTCTCTCTGTCTCTGTCTCTGTCTCTCTCTCTCTGTCTCTCTCTCTCTGTCTCTCTCTCTCTGTCTCTCTCTCTCTGTCTGTCTCTCTCTCTCTGTCTCTCTCTCTCTGTCTGTCTCTCTCTCTCTGTCTCTCTCTCTCTCTGTCTCTCTGTCTCTCTGTCTCTCTCTCTCTCTGTCTCTCTCTCTCTCTCTCTCTGTCTCTCTCTCTCTCTGTCTCTCTCTCTCTCTCTCTCTCTCTGTCTCTCTGTCTCTCTCTCTCTGTCTCTATCTCTCTCTCTCTCTCTCTCTCTCTCTGTCTATCTGTCTCTCTGTCTCTCTGTCTCTCTGTCTCTCTGTCTCTCTCTCTCTCTCTCTCTCTCTCTCGCTCTCTCTCTCTCGAGCTGGTGAGGAGGCTCGTTCAGACAGTAGTGATAATTAGCTCTCTGTCACTCATTAACACGTTGCCATTGGCTTTGAGATCACTGTAGCACATCAACCACCAGTGCCACTGCTCTCTGGGTAAATGAGTAGCAGAACCACACATATCCATGTGAAAGGCTTAACATTCCTCACCAAGGCTTTATAGGAGTAGCATGCAGATGAGGGAAAAACAGGGTCAGCTCTTTTGTTGTTTAGCAATAGAAATGACCTCAGATGCTGTCAGAGTGAGTGAGGGAATGTGAGAGAACCTCAAGTGCCAGGGTCAGTGTTTGTATGTCCATTATGAAGAACACACTTGTAGAAATCCATAATTGTAAGCATTTGGCGAAGGGCACTAAATATAGAAACTGCGGACACACCTCGAAGCTGTGAAAGGTAGAGAAAAAACTCTGTGCAGTGCTCTGGGAATGACAGAGAGAGACAGCGGGGCAGAGAGGGAGGAAGAGGAAGAGAGAGAGAGGGAGGATGTTTCTGTTTGTGAGGTGTGATTCACGAAGCAGGAAGAACGACTGAGTTGGACTGTTTTTCTCTCTAACCGGCTTTAACCTAGTCTCGTATGAATCGTCCTGAACCATCCGCTAGTGAAACGGAATGTAAGCTTGCGACATCAGGATGGTTTGTACGAGGCTAGCTATAACCTCCCCTCTCCACTGCTCTGTTCTGAAGACACTCATAACCCTGAAAAAATTTTGCCTTTAACCAATGTGTGATTTGGTTTTGTCTATTGGAGGGCCCACTATATATTGGCCACGCATGCGTATCAGGGGCCCCTTCTGTGAATAAGCAGATTACTGCTAACATACGCTAATTGAGTGACTGTCAGTGACTGACATAACAAGTGGAAAACTGCTGATGCGCTACCAAATGCTGAGGGCCCTAGTGGGTGTGGGGCCCTACGCACAACGCATAGTCTGCGTATAGGTGCACTGAAACACTGAGCAGTCTTCAGGGAGCTGAGACACTGCAGAGGCATGCAGGGTCAAGTCACTGATTATTATCAACTGCTATGTGACTGACTGCCTGTCTGAGTAACCAGTACAGGCCCTCTCTCTCTCTCTCTCTCATTATATAACACTACCACCTGTGTGTGTGTGTGTGTGTTACTGTATAAACTGGTTTGTGTGTGTGTGTGTGTGTGTGTTAAATACAGTATTTAACTGGTTTAAACCTGGTTGTCAGTATTTGTTTCCACAATCAATCTAGACCTAGTTGAAGCTATGTTTATCTTCAAATCTCTCTGTCTCACTCTGTTGCTGGTCCAAAGGTCTTGGTGCCTACTGTACCTTCTCTCTCACGTTTCTGGGCTGTACTGCGGGTGGTGGTGGCCTTTTAGGTGTGATATGCCCTGCCAGCGTGGTATTGCCCTGTGAGCGTACCCAAAGGTGTCTTATCGGATACAGCCAGGGTGTGTACCATTCGTTTAGCTATCAGAATCTGGCTTAGAGATGCTGTCATAGTGAACAGTCCTGGGTTTGTTGTTAAAATCATTTGGCAATTTCTGTGTTATTTTTCTGCAGTACAGCAGTGTGTTTGTGTTGTGTGCTGACTGACCAGTCTCTAGGTCTGTGTGCTACTCACATCCATCCAGCCCCTGTGGAGACTGCAATGTAGAGGCCAGAAAACACTTAGATCGTCCTTCCTTCTCTCTCTCTTTCTCTGTCTCTCTATCATAACATTTTAATCTATTTCCCCTTGCTAGCTTCCTTTGATATCAATATTATATTTTATTTGATTAATTAACTTTTTCCAGATCTGTCTGTCTGTCCGTCCGTCCGTCCGTCCGTCCGCCCGCTCTCTTCTTTTCTTTTCTTTCTTCAGGGTCAGTACAATCACCATGGGTCAGTGATTTCCAAAGGCTTACAGCATAGCCAAGGTTAGCGGTCTGACCTTTCAGGCACCATGAGAGTTATTTAAGATACTCCTCAAATGGGCAGGGTTTAAGACGTTTTCGGAAGATGGGCAGGGAATCTACTGTCCTAACTTTAGGGGGAAGATGGGCAGGGAATCTACTGTCCTTACTTTAGGGGGAAGATGGGCAGGGAATCTACTGTCCTGACTTAATCGGGAAGATGGGCAGGGAATCTACTGTCCTGACTTAAGGGGGAAGATGGGCAGGGAATCTACTGTCCCGACTTTAGGGGGAAGATGGTTCCATCATTGGGGTGCCAGGACTGAGGGGAGCTTTGACTGGGCTGAGTGGGAGCTGACCTCTCGTATGGGTGGGAGGGCCAAGAGACCGGAGGTGGTGGAACAGAGTGCTCGGATTGGGATGTAGGGTTTGAGTACAGCCTGAAGGTAAGGAGGTGCAGTTCCTCTTGCTGCTCCGTAGGTAAGCACCATGGTCTGGAAGATGATGCAAGCTTCGACTGGAAGACAGTGGAGTGGGCAGAGGAGCAGGGTGACATGGGAGAATTTAGGAAGGTTGAACATCCGGTGGGCTGCGGCTTTCTAGATAAGGTGCAGGGGTTTGATGGCACAAGCGGGGAGCCCAGCCAACAGAGAGTTGCGGTATTCTAGACGAGAGATGACAAGTGCCTGGATCAGGATCTGCGCTGCTTCCTGTGTGAGGAAAGGTCGTACTATACAGACGTTGTAGAGCAGTGTTTCTCAAACTTGGTCCTCAAATAATCCAATCAGCTGTGTAGTGCTAGGGCAAAAAACTGAATGTGAACCCCTTGGGATCCAGAGGACCGAGTTTGAGAAACAGTTTTAGAGCGCGAACCTGCAGGAGCAAGTCACTGCCTTGGTGTTTACAGAGAACGACAGGGGTTGTCATTCAGGGCCATTTTGTTGTTGTATGTTTGTTTGTGATGGAATATGGAGGGGATAGCAGTGTGGGGTTAAACAGGAGTTTAAGGATCATCACAAGGTCAGAGATTGGAGAAGCTGATCCAAACCTGAATAGCATTTATCCGGATAGTGTGGGCTCCAACAGGGTTTGGCCCTGAGGCAATGTTTGTTTAAAAAAACTGGAATCGATTAGTTCACCACAGGCCTTTCTCAGTGGACTGCAGCATACACATGTAGATAGAGAACAGATAAGAGGCTTAACTTAGACTTCTGCTAGTTTGATCTTCTGCTTCTGAAGGTCTTGCTGTATCTCTGGAGGATCTCTCCCTTCTTCCACCCGCAGTGTTGGCCCTGATCAACCCCCTCTAACAAGAAGCCTGCTTCTCTCCCATTGGAACATGAGGGAAAAAATAGAATATCTCAGACAGCTGGAGTTTAGTTTGACACCACAGGCTCTGCTTCTTAAAGGTTTAAAACATTGATTTGTTTAAACCTGTTAGAGAGCATGAATAGAAACCCATTCCCTTTCTCCTCTGCTGTATAGTTACAGGTTTAGAGGAAGGTGGTGTGTTTGTGAGTGGGAGGGATGAGGGATGAGGGATGAGGGATGAGGGGATGATGGTTGTTGGAGTAGAAGAACAAGGTTGAACTATTTGACCCTACCCTCTCTTGTAACCTACTTTAACCTGCCCTCCCTAGTTCCCTACTCTAATCAACCCTCCCTAGTAACCTACTCTAACCTGCCCTCCCTAGTACCCTACTCTAACCTGCCCTCCCTAGTTCCCTACTCTAATCAACCCTCCCTAGTAACCTACTCTAACCTGCCCTCCCTAGTACCCTACTCTAACCTGCCCTCCCTAGTACCCTACTCTAATCAACCCTCCCTAGTAACCTACTCTAACCTGCCCTCCCTAGTACCCTACTCTAACCTGCCCTCCCTAGTACCCTACTCTAACCTGCCCTCCCTAGTACCCTACTCTAACCTGCCCTCCCTAGTACCCTACTCTAACCTGCCCTCCCTTGTAACCTACTCTAACCTGCCCCCCCTAGTACCCTAGTCTAACCTGCCCTCCCTAGTACCCTACTCTAACCTACCCTCCCTAGTACCCTACTCTAACCTGCCCTCCCTTGTAACCTACTCTAACCTGCCCTCCCTTGTAACCTACTCTAACCTGCCCCCCCTAGTACCCTGGTCTAACCTGCCCTCCCTAGTACCCTACTCTAACCTACCCTCCCTAGTACCCTGCTCTAACCTACCCTCTCTTGTAACCTACTCTAACCTGCCCCCCCTAGTACCCTGGTCTAACCTGCCCTCCCTAGTACCCTACTCTAACCTACCCTCCCTAGTACCCTACTCTAACCTGCCCTCCCTAGTACCCTACTCTAACCTGCCCTCCCTAGTACCCTACTCTAACCTGCCCTCCCTAGTAACCTACTCTAACCTGTCCTCCCTAGTACCCTACTCTAACCTGCCCTCCCTAGTACCCTACTCTAACCTACCCTCCCTAGTACCCTACTCTAACCTGCCCTCCCTAGTACCCTACTCTAACTTGCCCTCCCTAGTAACCTACTCTAACCTGCCCTCCCTAGTACCCTGGTCTAACCTGCCCTCCCTAGTAACCTACTCTAACCTGCCCCCCAGTACCCTGCTCTAACCTCGCCCTCCCTAGTACCCTGCTCTAACCTACCCTCTCTAGTACCCTGCTCTAACCTGCCCTCCCTAGTACCCTACTCTAACCTGCCCTCCCTAGTACCCTACTCTAACCTGCCCCCCCAGTACCCTGCTCTAACCTGCCCTCCCTAGTACCCTGCTCTAACCTGCCCTCCCTAGTACCCTGGTCTAACCTGCCCTCCCTAGTAACCTACTCTAACCTGCCCCCCCAGTACCCTGTCTCTAACCTGCCCTCAATAGTACCCTACTCTAACCTGCCCTCCCTAGTACCCTACTCTAACCTGCCCTCCCTAGTACCCTACTCTAACCTGCCCTCCCTAGTACCCTGGTCTAACCTGCCCTCCCTAGTAACCTACTCTAACCTGCCCCCCCAGTACCCTGCTCTAACCTGCCCTCCCTAGTAACCTACTCTAACCTGCCCTCCCTAGTACCCTACTCTAACCTGCCCCCCCAGTACCCTGCTCTAACCTGCCCTCCCTAGTACCCTACTCTAACCTGCCCTCTCTAGTACCCTACTCTAACCTGCCCTCCCTAGTACCCTGGTCTAACCTGCCTTCTCTAGTACCCTACTCTAACCTGCCCTCCCTAGTAACCTACTCTAACCTGACCTCTCTAGTACCCTACTCTAACCTGCCCTCCCTAGTACCCTACTCTAACCTGCCCTCCCTAGTACCCTACTTTAACCTGCCCTCCCTAGTACCCTACTCTAACCTGCCCTCCCTAGTACCCGGTCTAACCTGCCCTCCCTAGTACCCTGGTATAACCTGCCCTCCCTAGTAACCTACTCTAACCTGCCCTCCCTAGTAACCTACTCTAACCTGCCCTCCCTAGTACCCGGTCTAACCTGCCCTCCCTAGTACCCTGGTCTAATCTGCCCTCCCTAGTAACCTACTCTAACCTGCCCTCCCTAGTACCCTACTCTAACCTGCCCTCCCTAGTACCCGGTCTAACCTGCCCTCCCTAGTAACCTACTCTAACCTGCCCCCCCAGTACCCTGCTCTAACCTGCCCTCCCTAGTACCCTGCTCTAACCGACCCTCTCTAGTTCCCTGCTCTAACCTGCCCTCCCTAGTACCCTACTCTAACCTGCCCTCTCTAGTACCCTACTCTAACCTGCCCCCCCAGTACCCTGCTCTAACCTGCCCTCCCTAGTAACCTACTCTAACCTGCCCTCCCTAGTACCCTGGTCTAACCTGCCCTCCCTAGTAACCTACTCTAACCTGCCCTCCCTAGTATCCTGCTCTAACCTGCCCTCCCTAGTACCCTGCTCTAACCTGCCCTCCCTAGTACCTTGCTGTAACCTGCCCTCCCTAGTACCCTGCTCTAACCTGCTCTCCCTAGTACCCTGCTCTAACCTTCCCTCCCTAGTACCCTACTCTAACCTGCCCTCCCTAGTACCCTACTCTAACCTGCCCTCCCTAGTACCCTGCTCTAACCTGCCCTCCCTAGTACCCTGCTGTAACCTGCCCTCCCTAGTACCCTGCTCTAACCTGCTCTCCCTAGTACCCTGCTCTAACCTTCCCTCCCTAGTACCCTACTCTAACCTGCCCTCCCTAGTACCCTACTCTAACCTGCCCTCCCTAGTACCCTGCTCTAACCTGCCCTCCCTAGTACCCTAATCTATCCTGCCCTCCCTAGTAACCTACTCTAACCTTCCCTCCCTAGTACCCTACTCTAACCTGCCCTCCCTAGTACCCTACTCTAACCTGCCCTCCCTAGTACCCTACTCTAACCTGCCCCCCCAGTACCCTGCTCTAACCTGCCCTCCCTAGTACCCTGCTCTAACCTGCCCTCCCTAGTACCCTGGTCTAACCTTCCCTCCCTAGTAACCTACTCTAACCTGCCCCCCCAGTACCCTGCTCTAACCTGCCCTCCCTAGTACCCTACTCTAACCTGCCCTCCCTAGTACCCTACTCTAACCTGCTCTCCCTAGTACCCTGCTCTAACCTTCCCTCCCTAGTACCCTACTCTAACCTGCCCTCCCTAGTACCCTACTCTAACCTGCCCTCCCTAGTACCCTGCTCTAACCTGCCCTCCCTAGTACCCTACTCTATCCTGCCCTCCCTAGTACCCTGGTCTAACCTGCCCTCCCTAGTACCCTACTCTAACCTGCCCTTCCTAGTACCCTGCTCTAACCTGCCCCCACTAGTACCCTACCTCTAACCTGATGTATAGCTTTAAATCAAGTGGTCTTTGGGCTTAAATAGTTAGTCAGTCATCCTGACCAGGAACTGTGTCTTGGATCATACATGATCTGACTAACAAAATAGTCCGTCTTAACTATTTGTTTGCTGATCTGTTGGCCAATCATATTCTCCAATTTCCTGGTTGTCATACGCAGTCCACATTTTTAGGAACCTGGTAGTTGATACCAAACACAACTCTGCCCTCACCAGATCTTTATTTCCAGTAACTAGAGTTTCAAGTTTGTGTGATTAATTAATTAGAAATCTTACTCATGAGAGTCCAAACAGAAATCATTAGCCGTACGAATCTCCTACCCTTTGAAGATTAGTCACAAGTTTCTCTCTCATATGACTAGTAATCACATCCCCTGTGATTCTGTCTGTTATAGAAAGGGATGGAACGAAAGAGGGAACAAGAGATGGTGAGAAAGAGAAGCAGACAGATGGAGAGGAAGGTTAGAGATGACGCCACATCATCTGCCTCCTCAGAACATCACATGATGATGAAGCTAACTGTGATGATGTGCCTTGCGGCCTCCCTTTGTTCCTATAGGGATCAGAACCCAGCAAGAAGTCTGGTTAGATCCATCCCATAATATATGGGTTAATGTGAAGTCAGACCCTGTACACTGCAGAGGGCCAAACCTCCTGAGGCTTCTGTCTTCTCCCATTCAACATGCTGGAGCTTGTATCTTGTTTTCACATGGTACCACATCAATTTGACTGATTCTTTCTCTTAAGTGTCAGTTGTCACCTACCAAACAGATCTTTGTGTGGTATCATGTATGCCCATTTTATTGGCCATATCACAATGTGCTAATTCCCACTCACATCCTCTCACAGTTAACTAAAACATATGGTGCTGTATTGATGCATTTTTAGGCTGGGTGTCTGGGATTCCGCATTAAGATTGCCTGCCTGCCTGCCTGCCTGCCTGCCTGCCTGCCTGCCCCCCCCCCACCCCACCCCACCCACCCCAAAGTAACCAAACACGTAGGGGTTGAGATTAAGGGGCTTGGGTCAGTAGAATTTGGCTGGGTGCCCCCTGTTTGAAGCCTGCCTGCCTGCCTGCCTGCCCCCCAGTCAGTGTCCCCCCCAATCAGTGTCCCCCCCAATCCCCACCACAAACACCCAGATTATAGTGATAGGATTCCCCTACTTTCTGATTTGGTTAATCCCTACTTTTAATGACAATCTAATCAAAGAGGGTTGATGAGGTTTGGGTGGAGAGGGGGACTAGATTTGGGGGTGTGTGTGGTAGAACTCATAACGTGTGGATACAGTATATATTTATCATCTATTAAGGTATCCCAAGTTCTATGAGCTCAGTGTTTACTCTGTGTGGACACCTAACGCAGTGCTGTCCTTCAGAGGGGCATGTAGGGACATGTTCAGAAGAGACCTCCAGTTCCATGAGTCCTGTGTTTACATTCTCCTAAACCATAAGCCTCTCCAGGCCTGTGGGTATGTGTTCTAGCTAAGGTGTAGGTGGCCTGAGGTCCTTGACTTCTTGTTCCATGCTACAGCCAGAACCATTCCACCATTCTAGAGCCATTCCAGGCTTCCACTGAAAGCATACCGTTGATCTCAACCAAAATGTTTATCTGATCAACGATGCCATCTACTTTCCTGCACCCTCTATCTCTCCCCAACACAGAAATGTCAACACGTGAGATGTCCATCATGCACTAGACATGATGTCATTGTCATGTCTGGCTGTAACCGCTGAACTAGTTCTACACAGGGGTTCTTCGGCTGTAACTAGGTCAATTTCATAATTGTAATTTTAAAGTGCAGATTTCCTTTTTTCTCTATATGAAGGAATTACTGGGATTATTATAGAACGCAGTAAAACTAGGAAATCCATCCACAGTCACGTGCCCGTGTGTACTGTAGAGTGAATGTGTACTGTAGAGTGAATGTGTACTGTAGAGTGAATGTGTACTGTAGAGTGAATGTGTACTGTAGAGTGAATGTGTAGTGTAGAGTGTGTGTAGTGTAGAGTGTGTGTAGTGTAGAGTGTGTGTAGTGTGTAGTGTAGAGTGTGTGTAGTGTAGTGTAGAGGGAATGTGTAGAGTGGGTGTACCGTAGAGTGACTGTGTAGAGTGTGTGTGTAGTGTAGAGTGTGTGTAGTGTAGAGTGAATGTGTACTGTAGAGTGAATGTGTAGAGTGTGTGTACCGTAGAGTGTGTGTACCGTAGAGTGAATGTGCAGTGTGTAGAGTGTGTGTACTGTAGAGTGAATGTGTAGTGTGCGTAGTGTAGAGTGTGCGTAGTGTAGAGTGTGCGTAGTGTAGAGTGTGCGTAGTGTGCATAGTGTAGAGTATGTGTAGTGTAGTGTGAATGTGTAGAGTGTGTGTAGTGTAGAGTGAATGTGTAGAGTGTGTGTACCGTAGAGTGAATGTGTAGTGTAGAGTGAATGTGTAGTGTAGAGTGAATGTGTAGTGTAGAGTGAATGTGTAGAGTGTGTGTACTGTAGAGTGAATGTGTAGAGTGTGTGTACTGTAGAGTGAATGTGTAGAGTGTGTGTACTGTAGAGTGAATGTGTAGAGTGTGTGTAGTGTAGAGTGAATGTGTAGAGTGTGTGTAGTGTAGAGTGTGTGTAGTGTAGAGTAGTGTGTGTAGTGTGTACTGTAGAGTGAATGTGTAGAGTGTGTGTAGTGTAGAGTGAATGTGTAGAGTGTGTGTACTGTAGAGTGAATGTGTAGAGTGTGTGTAGCGTAGAGTGAATGTGTAGTGTAGAGTGTGTGCAGTGTAGTGTGTGTGTAGAGTGTGTGTAGTGTAGAGTGTGTGTAGTGTAGAGTGTGTGTACTGTAGTGTGAATGTGTAGAGTGAATATGTACTGTAGAGTGAATGTGTAGAGTGAATGTGTAGAGTGTGTGTAGTGTAGAGTGAATGTGTAGAGTGTGTGTAGTGTAGAGTGAATGTATAGAGTGTGTGTACCGTAGAGTGAATGTGTAGAGTGTGTGTACCGTAGAGTGTGTGTAGTGTAGAGTGTGTGTACCGTAGAGTGAATGTGTAGAGTGAATGTGTAGTGTAGAGTGAATGTGTAGAGTGTGTGTAGTGTAGAGTGAATGTGTAGAGTGTGTGTACTGTAGAGTGAATGTGTAGAGTGTGTGTACTGTAGAGTGAATGTGTAGAGTGTGTGTACTGTAGAGTGAATGTGTAGAGTGTGTGTAGTGTAGAGTGAATGTGTAGAGTGTGTGTACTGTAGAGTGAATGTGTAGAGTGTGTGTAGTGTAGAGTGTGTGTAGTGTAGTATAGTGTGTGTGTGTAGAGTGTGTGTAGTGTAGAGTGTGTGTACTGTAGAGTGAATGTGTAGAGTGTGTGTAGTGTAGAGTGTGTGTAGTGTAGAGAATAGTGTGTGTACTGTAGAGTGTGTGTAGTATAGAGTGAATGTGTAGAGTGTGTGTAGTGTAGAGTGAATGTGTAGAGTGTGTGTACTGTAGAGTGAATGTGTAGCGTGTGTGTAGTGTAGAGTGAATGTGTAGCGTGTGTGTAGTGTAGAGTGAATGTGTAGAGTGTGTGTAGTGTAGAGTGTGTGTATTGTAGAGTGAATGTGTAGAGTGTGTGTACTGTAGAGTGAATGTGTAGAGTGTGTGTATTGTAGAGTGAATGTGTAGAGTGAATGTGTAGAGTGTGTGTACTGTAGAGTGAATGTGTAGAGTGAATGTGTAGAGTGAATGTGTAGAGTGAATGTGTAGAGTGAATGTGTAGAGTGTGTGTACTGTAGAGTGAATGTGTAGAGTGTGTGTACTGTAGAGTGAATGTGTAGAGTGTGTGTAGTGTAGAGTGAATGTGTAGAGTGAATGTGTAGAGTGTGTGTACTGTAGAGTGAATGTGTAGAGTGAATGTGTAGAGTGTGTGTACTGTAGAGTGAATGTGTAGAGTGTGTGTACTGTAGAGTGAATGTGTAGAGTGTGGGTCGGGGGCAGAGAGAGAGTAAAGGGAAAGGGGGATACCTAGGCAGTTGTACAACTGAATGCCTTCAACTGAAATGTGGGAGGCTGCCATAATCGACATCCACATCTTTGGCGCCCGGGGAACAGGCTTAAAGCAATGTCAAATGTCTGATTGACTCCGGTGAATCCAGACATGGGGATTGTAGTCCAGCTGAGAAATGTTAATCTCTGTCGGATAAATCACTGCAGTTGTGCATTGGAAATTAAATATGTAATGGAAGGATGAGTATTATTTTTAGAGCGAGAGACACAGGGAGCGAGAGAGAGAGAGACACAGGGAGCGAGAGAGAGAGAGACACAGGGAGCGAGAGAGAGAGAGACACAGGGAGCGAGAGAGAGAGAGACACAGGGAGCGAGAGAGAGAGAGACACAGGGAGCGAGAGAGAGAGAGACACAGGGAGCGAGAGAGAGAGAGACACAGGGAGCGAGAGAGAGAGAGCGAGACACAGGGAGCGAGAGAGAGAGAGCGAGACACAGGGAGCGAGAGAGAGAGCGAGAGACACAGGGAGCGAGAGAGAGAGCGAGAGACACAGGGAGCGCGAGAGAGACAGGGAGCGCGAGAGAGACACAGGGAGCGAGAGAGAGAGAGAGACACAGGGAGAGAGAGAGAGAGAGAGACGCAGGGAGCGAGAGAGAGAGAGAGAGAGACGCAGGGAGCGAGAGAGAGAGAGACGCAGGGAGCGAGAGAGAGAGAGACGCAGGGAGCGAGAGAGAGAGAGAGACGCAGGGAGCGAGAGAGAGAGAGACGCAGGGAGCGAGAGAGAGAGAGACACAGAGAGTGAGAGAGAGAGAGAGACGCAGGGAGCGAGAGAGAGAGAGACGCAGGGAGCGAGAGAGAGAGAGAGACACAGGAAGTGAGAGAGAGAGAGACACAGGGAGCGGGAGGGAGAGACTCCTAACCTAGAGTCTCTCTGTGTGGCTGGACATTTCTGAACAGAAATGGTCTGGTCCATTAAGAAATTAAGGCCAAAGTCCAGAGAGCGGCAACCATTAATAGTGAATAAACACTCCGTCACCCACCCCAAGCCACTAAAAACCAATAAATACAAGCCGTCTCACACTGTCACACTCTACACTCCGCAGGTTGACGTTTATTGAGATTAATCTTGTCCTGGAGGCAGAGCTGAAGGAGTTCCACTAGATGGCCCATGTACAAAGTCAAAATTATATATCGTAAAAAATCATGAAAACAAAAATGTAAGGTTAGCAGTGTGGTTAGGGTTAAGGTTAGTTTTAGGTTTAAAATCAGATTTTTGGACTTTGTGGCTATGCCAGCTAGTGACTACCCTGAAGAGCTACCTCCAGTACATGAGTCATCCCAATAATGGCCAACCTGCTAACACTCCAGCCTTGTGCCCCTGAGGTAGTAGTCATCTTCCCTTTCTAAACTCCATCTGCTACTTTCAATCTGGGGAATTTGGATGATTTCCTCATTTGATCTGCCTGTACTCCTAAATGACCTTAAGAGCATTAGACTAAATTTTATAATCAGAGAGGGATGGTGATATTTGTCCAGGAGGTTTCCTACAGCCTAAGTCTTCTGTTTTATTAGAACTTCCTTCTTCTAAGTCTCTGGTGAGCATGTGCAGTGGGGAGGAAGGGGGAGGGAGAGCAGTGAGGTCGGTAGGGGCAGGAGGGGTGAATGATGGAGGGATAGAGGCGGGGGCAGGGGGATGACAGCATCCAGATGGAAACTGCTGTGACTGAGTGGTTCTCTATCCAGGGTAGACTATTTTAGGAGGCAGGGTTATTGGTGCAACACTTCTCTGTTCTGTCCCCAGCTGAACCTCAGCTGTAAAAGTAGGCTCATTTCAAAATGGCAGAAATTCCAAATGGGAAAAATAGCTCATTCACCAAACCCTAACCTCTCTCTCTCTCTTTCTCTCCAGGCGTTTGGACAAGTCTACTCCAACCATAAGAAGGTGGCTGCAGACGGGGAGAGCAGGGAGGAGTCTCTGATCCAGGAGGCGGTGTGTAAGGAGGCCTATTACGAGCAGCGGGTCCTGGAGCTGCAGACGGAGCTCCGCCAGGCCCGTAATGTCCTCACCAACACCCAGTCAGAGAACGAACGCCTGGCCTCCATCACCCAGGAGATGAGAGAGGTGAGACGAGAAGAAGAGGGAGAAAGAATAGATTCAGTTGCCACATTCTACTGTAGATACAAGTTTGCATACAGACTAATATACCCCATCTGCACCTGGTATTAAAATGCGTCCTGATATCTGGACGGGTGTAGCCTAGATGCACAAAAGACACATTGGCTGCGTTCACACTGGCAGCCCAATTCTTATCTTTTTCCACTTATTGGTCTTTTGACCAATCACGTGCCAGCTGGGGCATAATCCCAACTCATACTACTACCAATACAAACATTGTCATAGCTGTAGTATGAGGACTGTCAACACATACTGAACCGCTCATGTTATAGACAGAAGCGTGCTACATGGCAGACCAATCCAAACTCATCTCCCGGCATTTCTGCCGATCCATCTCAGCCAATCATGGCTAGTGGGAAGGTTCCTGTCTTTTTACATGGATAAACCAACAAGGCTTGTAATTGAACAATGGTATACAAGTTCATTATTAAGGCACATGAAATTTCACATGTTCCAGAAGGTATTTCTGCCAAAAACTAAATGTTTACGTTGAAATGCCTGTCCTGTGAAGTGGCGACGTATGACATACGCCTAGTTTCCTGAAACGAGTCACATGTATAGTAAATTAAATACTGCTGTAGCTGTTTTCAAAGTATTTTCATAGCTGGTGAAATAATCGCACAAAGTTCAAGGGAATCCTATATAGCCTATCCCACCTTGCGCTGCAACACTGCCTGGTTGGGGGCTGTACGCACCTGAAGAGCTGAGTGAAAGATTTATTCTTAGAAACGCTGTGCACAAGCATAAAAGTTGGTTTAATTTACATACATTGTTAGTAGGTTACATTGTTAGTAGGTTGATTTTAGAAAACACTGTGCACAGGCATAAAAGTTGGTCTAATTTACTTATTGTTAGTAGGTTACATTGTTTTGTTCACAAGCTAGGTTATTTGTCAATGTTTGAGATTCAACTGCTACGGAAGAGAAGACAACGCTTCTACTAGTCAGACTCAATCTCACAGGCACAAACATGAGTGGAGCCGCGTTACCACAGGAAAATAGATTTTGGCTGGTACATTTTTAAATCTACCTGCCACAGTGGCTGGAGTACCAAAAATGTCATTTGAGGCCCTGATCATTATCAGTAGTGATAAATTAGAGGGAGACTGGTGGCAGTTATGTAATCAGGGTTAGTGAGTGAGCAGCAGGATAAGTATAAAACATTGTAGCAGCAGATACACATACCCATACTAGCATTGAAGTGTTCCCGATTAATCAAACCTGCCCTCACTTGCACAATGTACACACCCATATATATTTGCTATACATTCAGATACTGTTTACTGTGGCTACTACACCACAGTTTCAGACTTGCGTGACTGCATTGCTACCGATAGAACTCCGCTTGGCGTGTCCAGGCAGGACTAATCACACCCTGATGGTTTCAGCCCCTGTGGTGAACTGGCACAGATCAGGCTGATTTAACTAGCGCCATCATGGCTGTCGTATTGATGTGGTCCTGAGACTGCAACCCTAGGGATCTGGGCAGGCCTGAAATGACACAGGGAGAGAGCAGGGAGTGTCTGCTGGCGAGTGCTCTGCTGGCGAGTGCTCTGCTGGCGAGTGCTCTGCTGTGGTGTGATGGAGGGAAAGGTTAACAACTGCTGCTGGTGAAAGGAGATCATACTTGAGTATAACTTTATATATCAGACATTGGCTATAGTACATCTACTGTGGTTACAGGTTACTTGTTGCTTTAGTAATGGGTGAAACTTAAGGCATTTATGCTGCTGCACTGGGACTCATTACGCAGGGTACAGGCACTAGGTCCTGAGACTGGCAGCACGTACCCATCATCCAGCCCTGGCGTCAGTGACGTCACTCTCCTCTCACATCAGATCTGGCATTCCTCCCTTGCTTGAGAGCGCCAGCCGTGCCATCCGCCTGCCCTCTTGTCTGCGGAGGGACAGATAAGAGCCAATTATCGAGGAATGTGTATACAGTGAGTGTGTGTGCGCACATGCGTGGATTTGCCTGCGTGTCATGTGGGTGTGTCAAGGTTGAGCCAGCGGCGAAGAGATTGATGTCAACTGTGTATAGGAATTTTTCAAAGTTTGATTTGTTTTCGAATTCTGTGTGGGTCTGTGTAATCTGAGGAAAATATGTTTCTCTATTATGGTCATACATTTGGCAGAGGTTCAGGAAGTGCAGCTCAGTTTTCACCTAATTTTGTGGGCATTGTGCACATAGCCTGTTGACTCTTGAGAGCTAGGTCTGCCTTTCTCAATAGCAAGGCTAACCTCACGGAGTCTGTACACAGTCAAAGCTTTTCTTCATTTTGGGTCAGTCACAGTGGTCAGGTATTCTGCCACTGTTTACTCTCTGTTTAGGGCCAAATAGCATTCTAGTTTGCTCAGTTTTTTGGTTAATTCTTTCCATGTTTTCTCATGATTTGGTTGGGTCTAATTGTGTTGCTGTCCTGGGGCTATATGGGGTCTGTTTGTGTTTGTGAACAGAGTCCCAGGGCCACTTGCTTAGGGGAGTCTTCTCCAGGTTCATCTCTCTATAGTTGATGGCTTTGTTATGGAAGGTTTGGAAGTCGCTTTCTTTTAGGTGGTTGTAGAATTTAATGTCTTTCTGGATTTTGATAATTAGCGGGTATTGTCCTAATTCTGCTCTGCATAAATTACTTGGTGTTTTACGTTGTACATGGAGGATGTTTTTGCAGAATTCTGCATGCAGTCTCTCAATTTGGTGTCCCATTTTGTCGCTCTCTCTTTCATTCTTTCTCTCTCCCTTTGTCTCCCCCTCTCTCTCTCTCACCCTTCCTTGTTTAACCCCTCTCCTCAAATCCCTCCATGTTGGGATTCAGCAGGTTTGGTTAAACTCTACGACAGCGTTTTGCTGCTCAAGTTTAGCGATTACTCCAGTACTCGGAGGGGGGGTCTGAAGACCTCCCTCTCTGAATGAGTTTGACACCCCGTCTGTTTGACCCCCCCGTCTGTTTGGAAAAACGTCTGTTGAGAGCTTAATGAATCCCCACACTTTGCTTTGAGCCAGCTAAAGACTAGTGTTTATTACGGAGATTTGGGCAAAGAAGTTCTTAAGACGACATTTACTTCACATGGACTTACGATTTTCGACAGATCCGGGATTCCTCCGTTATATAGGCCAGTTGCTACTTGGCTCTGGGACTGAAATGAGTCTTAAGATTGGCTTTCTGGAAACCAGATGTCCTTTTCCAAAATGTAGCTCACATGTTTTTATACTTAGGCTGTGTGATTGAGGTCTAAAATAGGAGGCCTTTCTGAGTAAACACATGAAAAGCTGAACACAAGAATCAGCCCCCACTTAATGAACACATGAATCCACGTATTCCTATGTACTTACCCCACTTACATCGCTCTTTCTCTGTGAATACAGAGAAGCTGATTTTAATGCTGGGAGTAAGTATTCAGTAACAGTGCTGTTACTGGTGCTCGACTGGTGTCTTTGTGTGTGGCTCTGTCTGCCTGAAGGAGCCAACTCCATTGTGAATGCACACACACACACACACACACACACACACACACACACACACACACACACACACACACACACACACACACACACACACACGCGGACTGGTGCAGTGGCATGGTGGGTGGCCAGGGCTAATTGGCTAGATGGAGGGGGTTGGAGTGTAAATCTCACTATTTGCAGGAGATAGTGACACCCCTCCACTGGCACTTTATGGGCACCGGGAGGTGAGGTAGCGGGCGGAAGGCGGACAGCGGGTGGATCGAGGGCACTGAGGCTGGCATTGTGATGGGGACTGAGGACACTGAAAGGACCCTTTGTCAGCTAGCTTTAAAATTAGGCAGCTAGGGAAGGAGGGAGAAAGGGAGAGGGTGGCAAGAGGACCTGGAGAGTGTGAAATAGAGGAGAATAGGAGAGAAAAATCAGAGAGGTTTAATGAGAATTAACAGAGCCCCTAATCGTGATGTGTTTCTTTATTTTTCTGGAAAATGCTTGGCAAACCTGCTTTAGTCAGGGGGATGATTTTATCCAAACCTCTGTCACTTGATCTGTCATGAGACTGGTCACTGTTTGCTTTGCCCCGTGACTGTTGACCTTCTTTATCTATGAGAGGTTTAAAATAGAAAAATAGGCAGTCTCTAGACAGCCTAAACAACCCTTGATACAGTACCTGTCAGCTATATTGGATGCAGACATTTTTATGATACTTAAATTGTGTCAGAAAGGTTCAGGCACCATGTGAGAGATCATTTTCATGATGTCCCATAGACATTAATGACCAGTGCTGTCAAAAATCTGTTTTTCCTGTGTTTTATATAATATTGTTACAGATGATGAAACTAACATTGTAAAAGTGTGACAAGATGTTATCCATGTTATTTCCTGATAGTTCCTGGTTGAAAATACAATCTACACAGGCCCTTCTAATCAACAGGTTTGCATGGGCAGGAGTAACTGCTTTCCATGGGGACGTCACCATGCGGTAAATTGGTTATTCTACAAAGGGTTGGTCAAAACAAACATTGGGATTGGTTGAGACGCATTCTAAGCCATACTAAAAAACCTGTTTAGCACGGGTCAGCGTATGACTTAAAATGTGAATCTTGTTTTCTGTTACTTCTGAGAAATCCCTGCACATCCACTGTCCCATCAGCCCAGCCAGCCAATTCATTAACTTGATCTCCACTGTAAAAAGCATCTAGACATTATTCCCCAAATGCTTCTAGCCTAACATTTGCTCTCTGTATCTGCACATTTGCAACATTGTTTCAATATTGAAATTTGATCTCCACTGTCCTATTGGGAATGAACCTGCCAGTCAAAATTATGAATAAGTATCATTTTTATGGATATAAACAAATAAATGAAATACAGCTACTTTGCTGTTATTCTTGCTGCACAGTTTGACGTGACTGTGTTAGCCGTAGTTGGCTAGCTAGCAAGCAAGGGAGGAGAGCGTTGCCAGCCAGCATGGCAACGGAACATTTAGAACAAACGACTGGGTCACGTTCATAGATACGGAACAAAAAGACTTAACATCCGGGTCGGGTCTCTGGCAACCTAACCAATAGAATGAACGGCCAGCTGGCTTGGCTAGCAACCGTAGATGTGTCGGGACTAGGCCTATATTTTTGTTGAGGGATGAAATAGTAGCCTATGAATACATTGATCAAAATAACGTTTTTTATTTAATTGGTAACCTGAAGGTTAGCAACAAACCGCACAGCAGCACGTAGTGTCAAGATACTTTGCTTATAACAGGGTTTGTACCATAATATTTTATGTCACCGCCCTGGGATCTAAAGGTCCTGAGTTCACCTCTCGGAGGATACGTTTTGACCATTCTCTGTCGTGTATAGTTTGGACTCCCCCGCCCATACCAGTCACAACACACACACATGCCCGGTGTGTACTTATTATCAATTATTAGATAGCTCTTAAAAGTGCATCATTGAGTGGCAATGAACAGGGTGTGTGATGTGTGTACTACTTTGCACGTCTTGCTTCTACGGAGGAGAGAACGATGGAGACTGGAGAGACCAACTCCCAACTCTCAAGGAATACATCATTGCCCTCATCCGTCAGATGCACTCCACCCCGCTCCACTCCACTGCTTAATGGCAGGGTGACGGATTGTGTTCCCTGAAACACGTACACCAGGAGATTGACAGAGCCCCGGGCCCTCTCTATGCGCTGGTCTCACTGGAACATCTAGCTCCTCTGCTGGGCGATATCAGAGAAGACCACCATTGTCCCGGGAAACATTCGTATGACCACCTCGAAATCAGCACGTCTGTGTACCCTTGGTGTATCCTAGGTTGTTTCCACCAAGGTGGATGACAAGGATGTCAGGGGGAGAAGTATGTAGCATAGCCCTCTGTTGTTGCAGAATACAGAGCACCTAATATAACAGTCAGTAATGTATGTAAATAGTTCATGGATAGGCTGCATGTTGATTATTTGTGTATTTTCCAGGAGCTTGCGTGATTGTCTTGTTAAAAGAGATCAGGGAAAGGTTTTGCAGCTTACTCCATATTGGCTTAAATACGCTTCTGGTTTTTCTCTTCCCTCTGGAAAATCAGCTGTTAATATAAATGAAATACGAATAACTACATTATTTCTGTTGACATTTGTCATTGTGTATTTTTACTTTACAGTATTGCTGTGTTATGCTGAATCATGTTGTATAATAATGTTACATAATCACCTTCCGGTGTAAAAAATAAACACGTTATAAGTGAGACGCAGGCATTGGTCTGAATCCGAAAAATAATTGAAATTCACATGAGCATCACAATGCATACTTCACCCATGCTCTACCAAGGTTTTCTAGCACACAGCTTTGACCTACTACAGTATCTATGTTGGTCTATTGTACTTCCAACAATAGATTGCTTAGGATTCAAACCTTCTCAAACAGTCAAATCCATACTCCTCAGCGGGATAATGGACTTTACATCGTCCTGCTATTTAAATCATGTGTATATCATTAGACTATTGTGAGTTTGTGTTATTGTAGCATCATCATCTTTATTGCAAAAAGAAATATAAATACACACAAATTTAAGCTACATAGTAGTTTGACTGCGGTAATGAACTGTCCATTGTTCAGCACAGCAATTGATAAAACAGGACCATGTTTGAAAAACAAGCTTATGAGCTCAAGTCAGTATTACACAGCTTACAGGTACAGGAATCAGGAATGCAGACAGGCTCTGTAGACCTCTATATCTAGATGAGTGACTGTGTCCAACACACCACCGCTTGCTGTTATGTAGAGTACCTACTGACCTGATGGTGTTGTCAGTATAAAAGCAAAGGTTGCTTTCAGATAATAAAAAAAGCTTGAAAAGGTCATGGAATGGGGTAATGTCTTCGTGTGGGGTGGGAAGAACACAATACGTTACCTTGTATGCAGTACAAATCCCATTATTGTGAGCCAGACAGTGCTGTCATATCAGTAATCCCTCTTCGTGCCATCTGGGAATCTTGTACCTTCTTTCCAGGGAAGGGAAATGGGAAAAGGTAGTAAATGTGGGATTTTCAGGGAAAAACACACTAGATATCCCATCCTATTAAGACCAAGCCAGAGTCTAACCACAGTTTCAAAACCCACCTAATCTACAGCGGTATTGAGCTGTAACCTCTAACATAGTGATTTACCGAGTTATAGAGCTATTTTCAATAGCGGTGATTGTGAAAAGCTCAAACACTTTAGGCACTAACTCTAAGCTTTGCTGAGACATGAGCTGGTTAAGACTCAGTATGCTGTCGAAGGCGGTTTTAGTTGTGAAATTGGAGCTATAGGTTTGAAAGTGTTCAGTAGAGTTCCAGTATGACTGAATGAGCTCAGAGGAGGGAGCTCTGACCTCTAGAATCTACTGAGCCAGTGCTTTCATATCCTTTACAGCAGCACCCACTGCATCCCATATAGAGAGAGGATTCGACCACAGTCAAGGACTTATCAGAGGACACAGAGATATGCACACATACTGTATACTGCACATTAGGCTTAATTTATCACTACAGCTATGCTTGTGTACTTGTGCACAATTTGCACACATTAACATTAATACTCTTAAGTATTATCCAAACACACACACTCCCCAGTCAGGTGGGTTTGAGTGTGTGTGTCTGAGTGAGGCAGTTGGTGTGTGCCTGTAGTGACAGCAGGCAGGGAGTCTTCATAAACCACACATCTCTTTATGTTAATCAGACACCTCACATTGACAGGGTCCTTAATGTCAAATGTCAACAAAACCAGAAACCCCAGGGGAGGGCTCTGTCATTCGCCTGAGTAAATGTTATTCACGTTTTATGACAGCCACACACTCAGCCACCATAACCCCCGCTGTGTAACTACGACCCACCTTTTCTGTCCGGCAGAATTGCAGACACCCCTTCACGCAGTCCCCGAGGACCTCTGCATGGTCAGTGATGGCGGGAGCAGAGTGGGCTCTTACAGACAGCAGGGTGTAAGGTCAAAACCCTCGTTTGCATCCTAATCGGTTTGAGGAGCCTCTTAATCAGTTTGTGCGGTGGTCTGAATTCATTAAGGCCAGACAGCACTGACCCTCCAGCTGAGGCAACTGACCCTGGACTGGAAGAGACCGTTCCATATTACTTAGACTGGACCACCTGGCTATCTTTGTCAATCCTGCACATGACAAATCACTGTAGAGAAAAGGGAAACAGACTTGCACTGTAGATTGCGCTAACATAGAATTAGCCTGCTCCTGGACTTAAGTAGTTCACTATTTTACAACATGATGTTAGATGGTTCCTCACCTTGATAGTAGTCTATGGGCCAGGAGAAATTGTAATCCAAAAATGTGGGTTCACTACAATGTTCAGCTAACCTTAGCCACCGCTAGCTAAAAATATATGGAAGTGATGGGGGCATGACCAAAAGCACCTGAAATCTACTCAAATAAACTCCATATTTGGTTTGAGGTTACTTCAAGGTGATATGGACATTAAAAAAAAGTTATGTTCACGTGCCCCTATCATTACCATTGATTTTTAGCTAGCGGTGTCTAAAGTTAGCTGAAGTTTGTAGTGGCTGTTTAAAGAAAACCGAACCATGGATTACAATTTCTCCTGGCCCATAGACTACTATCAGGTTGAGGAACCATCTAACATCATATTGTAAAATAGTTAACTGCTCCTTTAAGTCTCTACTCTGGAACTCTCTCCATTGATCATGCTCTTAAGTCCAGAAGTAGTATCATTGAGATGGCCTTATTTTGACCCTGTGTGCAGAAACTCTGTCCTGCAGCTGTGCTCTGTTCATTTTAGCTTTCTGAGAAATGTCAGTGGTGTCACTGCTAAATGTAGTCTATAGGTGAAGGAATTACACTGCTGAGTGTTGTTGATAGGGGCCAACCAAATGAGTCAGAATGTCTCGTATGGGGCTTTAGGTCTTTACTTCAGCACAGCCGTCATGCCATTTACATTTTACAGATAAGCAGGCAAGAGCCCCTTCTACATTCCAACTTTTCTCATTATAGTCAGTGTATTTCAGTTAGCCTAACCCTTCACTTACTGTGCAGCCTTAACCTGGCTATTTAAGCATAGCCTACCATTCAAGTGTGTTTTTAAGTACTAAAAGACTGTTAGCGGAATGTACACCTGAGCCGTGAAATACACAGACATTTAAGTATACTGTAAAGTCCCAAGACTGTAGGTAATGATTTAGCCACTGTAGTTGTATGGCGATTGTATCGATTCCTTCCTGCCTTCCCAGCTGGAGATTCCGAAGTGTAATTACAGTGTAGTATTATCGTGATTGGTGTGATCTGTATGGTAGATCATGCATTATTCATCAATGCACCAATACCAGGATTTTCACACAGGCAGGATAGACTATGCCCACGCTCATTATACATGCACGCGACCTCATGAATATTCATGAGTCTTCATCCAACCATCAACATCAATCGGGTGATGCTCTTAATGATGAATTATTACAGAGAGATAATGAGGAGCATGTACTTCCTCCAACGGGGATTTAGCATCGCTCTGAAAACATGCTAACGGTGGAAACACATTCTACAGATATAATGGTATCTGCAAGCTAAGATAGTAATTGCATATTAAGTCCTATTAGATGGGTAATGGACAGTAATAAAGACAAATGGGTGGATTCAATTGGTTAAATTGATTAAATTGATTAAACTGATGAGTCAAATTACTGAGATGTTTTTGTAGAATGCATTTCAAACTTTCCACATACTCAATCAGCACCTGTTCTTAAAGATAGTGACCCCTCTGATTTGTGACTGGAGTGACGTGTGTGTTGAGGGACACTCCTTTTTCACCTTAACTCGGTCACATGAAAGGATTAGAGGTTGTGTGTCACGCTACACACATGCACGCATAATCAAAGAGACCCCACTGCATGGCTGAACTCACTCTCAAAATTAATGGATTCATACACTGATAACTGCAGAAAACAGGTTGCATATGCTCGCTCTCAAAGTCACACACACATACATTCAGAGCAAGCACCACACACGCCTTTACTGAGTATCTCCTTACTGCAGAGCTTTTATGTAGTCTAACCTTCAGACTTAGGCATTTGTAAGCGAAGGGGCGACTGGCTGGGATGGGTAGGGATGGGGGATGACAGGGGAAGGTTTAAGGGGTGGTAGGGGAGGTATTCGAGGCCAACGGAGGGGAAGGAAGGGGTATGAAGGAGGACAGACAGGGGGACAGAGCGAGACGGTGAGGACACAGGCTGGCTGCTCTGCAGGGCTTACAGTATCTGATCCTATTGGCTTTGAGCCTGTCAGTCTGTCATCGTAGGAGGGGAACAGGGAGTTATCTCTGAGTTCTCTCTCTCCTCTCTTCCCTCGCTACATTCTTACATTCAAGTGATTCATGGAGACGAGGCCAAGCTCACTGCAAGGTGGGAGATGCTGCATTCAGCTGTATCTGTATTACAGTAAGCATGTTAATCTGTCAGGTATTGATAACACATGCTAGCGTCTGTACTACATCGAGCTGCTCCGACATCTTTATGCATCAATATGTAGGCTACTGTACTCAAGTCTAACATACAGTGCCTTCGGAAACTATTCAGACCCCTTGACTTTTTCCACATTTTGTTACGTTACAGCCTTATTCTAATTTATTGCGATCCCTTTCTCTCCATCCCTCCCTCCTCTTCTCCCTCTGTCCCTGTCGTTCACCCCTACAGAACATCCAAGTGGTGGAGCTGCAGCGGACCCGTCTGCGTGATGACATCAAAGAGTATAAGTTCCGGGAGGCACGTCTGCTGCAGGACTACACAGAGCTGGAGGAGGAGAACATCTCCTTTCAGAAACAGGTTTCCGGGCTCAAACAGACCCAGGTGAAGAGCAACACCACTACACCGGGGATAGGAGGGGGGGGGGGGGGGGGGGGTCGCTAGGTTGGCAAATGGGGACGTGGGATAGTAAGGAGAATAGGTAAGGGAACATCATCCTGAAGAAACGGGTCTCTTTGCTCAACAGAGGGTTGGGGTGTGGCTAGATGGGATGGGGGAAGGGAAATGAGATGAGATCAACCCATCAAGCATTTCACTTTTGTATTCGTCGCATGTGACAAATAAAATTGTATGTGATCTTTACATCACAGGAGGTTGGTGGCACCGTAATTGGGGAGGATGGGCTTGTGGTAATGGCTGGCGCGGAATAGGTGGAATGTTATCAAATACATTAAACATGGTTTCCTTGTGTTTTGATGCCATTCCATTCGCTCCGTTCCAGCCATTATTATGTGCCGTTCTCCCCTCAGCAGCCTCCACAACTTTACATGCACTCTCTTGCTTCTGTAGGCTTCTCCTCCACTCACACTTCATTATGAACCCCTCACTGCGTATAGCTGAATCTGCTCGAGGCCCAGTTAACCCAGGCTCTCTGAACCTAGGCTTTGCACTACTGTCTACCAGACACCCCAGTCTATGCGACTCACAGTTGTCCATGTATTCACACCATAGACCTCTGTCTGTCTGCACTCTCCAGTGTCTGCTGCTCACATCGACCTGGAATACACTGATTTAATTCAGATTATAGAAACCTCGCTCAGATTTAATAAAGCGATACGCCTTTATGTGGAGGCCTATTTGCACCTAGAGAGAGAAGAAGCGTGTCTGAATGTGACACAATTGAATGTAGTGTTTCTGGTAATCCCCACTTCTAGCCAGTTTTCCCTCTCCGTATGCCACAGAGACGGAGAGAGATGCGGTGTTGCAAAGCAAATACTCTGAGTTTAATTCACACCAATGGCAAAAAAAATGGGGGATTTCCTTTCAAAATTATTTTTTAAATGTGGGAACTGCTAACACTTCACATGCCGCATATCCAGGGATTATGTTTGTTAAATTTAAAGGCATGATTTTAAAACAGAAGGCTGTAGGCTAGAGTATTAATTGGCAAATGTAAGATTACAGTACCAAATCCTATTTAAATGAAAAGGCAATTTTGCACTTTTAAAAGCCCCCTTTTTATGGTGACAAAACGAGTTGATTAAACCAGTATGGGGTCCTATTTCCATTTCCCCTATATAAGCCCACCTTTATGCTTTTATTAACACCTACCTGTCTGTCCCGCCCCTACAGGTGGAGTTTGAGGGTCTGAAGCACGAGATTCGTCGTCTGGAGGAAGACACCCAGTTCCTGAACAGCCAATTGGAGGACGCCATCCGCCTGAAGGAGATTGCCGAGCGACAGCTAGGGGAAGCCCTGGAGACCATCAAGACTGAGTGCGAGCAGAAGGCCGCCCTAAGGAAAGAGCTCTCCCACTACATGAGCATAGGCGACTCTATGTACCACAGGTACATACACAATCAAAGGCACCCATTTCATCTGTAACACCTCATCCATCAAAACCCTGTACAATATAATAAAAAGCATTATGAGAATAACTGTCAAATTCATGTTATCATGTTCTGGTCCTCTCCCTCTTCCCAGCCCCCTCAGCATCTCTCTGGATGGGCTCAAGTTCAGTGATGACGCAGGCACGGAACCCAACAACGACGAGGCTCTCCAGGGTTACGAGAATGGCTTCAGCAAGCTTGCCAACGCCATCACTGAGGACAACCGTGCGTCCACGCCCAAGAAGGGTGACCTGTTCCGCCCCGTCCCCAGCCTGGTAGACGACCTGCTGAGTGAACTCAACATCTCTGAGATCCAGAAACTCAAACAGCAGCTTCTGCAGGTACATAGACAGTTCATTTGAGTATGTCTGTGTATGGACTGTGCATGCGAGGGATAACAGTCAGGAATATCCAGCTGCTGCAGCTATAACCATAATGTTGCATTCAGTGAATCTGTTGCACTGTGTATGGACTGTGCATGAGAGGGATAACAGTCAGGAATATCCAGCTGCTGCAGCTATAACCATAATGTTGCATTCAGTGAATCTGTTACACTGTGTATGACTGTGCATGAGAGGGATAACAGTCAGGAATATCCAGCTGCTGCAGCTATAACCATAATGTTGCATTCAGTGAATCTGTTGCACTGTGTATGGACTGTGCATGCGAGGGATAACAGTCAGGAATATCCAGCTGCTGCAGCTATAACCATAATGTTGCATTCAGTGAATCTGTTGCACAGTGTATGATATGAATGACGTCAAGGTTTGAATTACTCATTGATATTAAAATGTCCAAAACAAACTTTGATATCTTCAAAGCCTATGGGAACGTTGTCGTGCCCAGGATCCTCAGTCACCCTCGTAATTCAAACGTTTGTTGGGAGTGGGGAATAGAAGAATGGACTATTGACTGCACACTGTGTGTAGACTCACTTAATATACACTTTCACAGTGTATTTGAAGGCCCAGTCTACACACACTAACATACATGTAAATTAGTTATGGCGATCCTGTCAATATTTTCTTCTGAGATCCAATAACGATGTACATCAGAGGGACCTGACCAATGCACTTAGCTCCTATTTCTAGCCTAGTGGTCAAATAATAAGTGCAATGGTCCGGTCACTCTGAGGAAGACGTTAGTCACCTGTTCTCATTCTCTTCTCATCCACGACAATGGTCACTCTGAGGAAGACGTTGGTCACCTGTTCTCATTCTGTTCTCATCCACGACAATGGTCACTCTGAGGAAGACGTTAGTCACCTGTTCTCATTCTGTTCTCATCCACGACAATGGTCACTCTGAGGAAGACGTTAGTCACCTGTTCTCATTCTGTTCTCATCCACGACAATGGTCACTCTGAGGAAGACGTTAGTCACCTGTTCTCATTCTGTTCTCATCCACGACAATGGTCACTCTGAGGAAGACGTTAGTCACCTGTTCTCATTCTGTTCTCATCCACGACAATGGTCACTCTGAGGAAGACGTTAGTCACCTGTTCTCATTCTGTTCTCATCCACGACAATGGTCACTCTGAGGAAGACGTTAGTCACCTGTTCTCATTCTGTTCTCATCCACGACAATGGTCACTCTGAGGAAGACGTTAGTCACCTGTTCTCATTCTGTTCTCATCCACGACAATGGTCACTCTGAGGAAGACGTTAGTCACCTGTTCTCATTCTGTTCTCATCCACGACAATGCATTAGTGTGAGCTAAAAACAATGATCTGCCTTTTATGTTGAGTGCTCCAACTGCTTTCTGCCATGAATGAGTCCTTTTAGAAGTGTTTAGAAGCTCTTCTCATGATTTTTGTCATTGTTGTTAACCCCCTTTCCTTTCCTGTTTGCTGAAGCGTAGGCCCACCCGAACGCTGTACATCAATCTTCCCCCGCAAGGGTCCAGAAGGATATTTATTCAATAGTAGAGCTCTTGAGAAGGCTCAATCTATCACTTGTTGATTTATTAAGTGTCATTGGTCCAGAGAAGCCAAAGGGAGATCAAAGTCAATTACAGCATAGAGTCAAAAGCAATAAAACACCATAGAACTCCAATACTTTAAGTGTACACATAGCGAATACTGATGAGGGCTTTTTTACCTCAGGCTGTCATGTACTGTAGATCTCTGTATAGCCTCATCAGCTCTTAGAGCCTACATACAGTACCATTCATTGGAATCAGAATGATTTCCTTGACTACCCTAGAAGCCAACCCTCTTGTTGGAATGTGAAGTCGGCCGGTCGACTCGGTCAGACAAGTGTGTCCAGTGGCTGCCCCCCCACCACACCCCCGGAGGCCACACACATGAGGCGCCACCACCGGTCGATCTGCCATCTGTCAGAACATCAGAACACCACAGCTGTCTCCATGGTTACCAGTGTACCTGTGGGTGAAAAGACTCAATTCCCCCCCCAACACATCACAATGAGGTTGTTACCAGGTTTCCTCTAGGTTACCATAGCATTTCCTTGGTATGAGTACCATGACATTTAACCCGATCCGGTCCTTTGATACTGAATTTCTGAGGCAGCAGCAGGCCTTAGTGTTCAGCATTAAGCCAACATAGTGTCAACCAGCCCTGTGGGTCCCCTCCTCTGGCCGGAATTGCAACATGGAAACCCAAACCTCTACTCAATAATTCAACTGCTCTGATGCCATTCTCTCTCTCCTCGCCCTATCAATCACAGACCGATTAATCAATCCCAGACATCCGCTCGCAGCAGGTCACCCAACTCTTCAGTTACAGCAGAATCAATACTCCCACTGTGCAATCAGATCCAAAATGGCTACCGTGGGAGTATGATTCTCACTCATGCGAACCAGTTGCCCTTTTACACAGTAGGCCCAGTGGCCCATATGCCTTTTACATATTTAGGTCACGTCCATCTGCATTAGAGGATGGAAGATGAGTCCTAGCTGTAAGCAGCAGGCATCTTTAATATGCCAAACGTCTACTCTGAGGAAATCATTTGATTAAGACACTCCTCAAGCTTGGCATTACCAAGATGCTTGTCAAGGTCATCAACAAGAATTAGGGAGGGGGACAGATTGAGGGCGGGGTATGGTAAGGGGGGCGGGGTATGGAAAGCTGTATCCTTAGTCTAAGTATCATCACATAATTAAGTTTGTATATACTTTACTTAAAAATACAGAATGCTGAGAGCTAAAAGTTCCTTTCCTTTCTGACTGTTCATGTCTAAATATTCTAGATAGATATTTATTAAACCATTTCCTCCTTTTGAGTCCTCTCATCAAGACATATTCATCCCAGCTGAATAACAGAGTAAGATTTAACAGTGATACTCATCTATTATTGACACACCATCAGCCCCTGAAAATAGCTGGGTGCCTCTGAGGCCTGCACTACTCTGTGTGAGTGCTAGTGTGTGTAAATGGACCCAGCTCTGGTCCCTCTGCCAACACAGAGTTGAACCCATTCCAGACTTCTCCAAGGTCATACAGGCTCTGAATTGGCACAGAGACACACTGTCTTTGGTTACATACTGTAGTCCTTCAAACCACCAGAGAGATGTTATCTGTTATATTGAAAAACCGCCACCATCATCCTTCAGGACATTCATTTGCATTAGGTAGTCTGAGACAGAGAGGGATAGAGCAACACAGGGAAATGGGAAGATTATGTCTGCATAATTATGTCTGAATTCTAATGTTTATCAATTGTCTCAGTCACTTTTCTGTCCAGACACTTACCTTACCAACTTAATAAATCTGTCTTATGTTCTGTCTCCTCCGTCTCTAGATGGAGCGTGAGAAGGTGTCTCTGGTGTCCACGCTGCAGGACTCCCAGAAGCAGTTGGAGCAGGCCCACGGGGCCCTGGAGGAGCACCAGGACAAGGTCAGCCGTCTCACCGAGAACCTCAACGCCATCCGGAGGCTACAGGCCAGCAAGGAGCGCCAGTCAGCACTGGACAATGAGAAGGAGCGCGACAGCAACGAGGACGGGGACTACTACGAGGTGGACATCAACGGACCCGAGATCCTGGAATGCAAGTACAAGGTAATTGAACATGTATACAAACACATATACTGTAAGCACACACAAACGTTTGTTTAACTATCCTTGTGGGGACCAAACAATTGATTCCCATTCAAAATCCTATTTTCCTTAAATCCTATTTTCCCTAAACCTAACCCCAATTCTAACCCTAAACCTACCCCCTAAGCCTAAAATAACACACACACACACACACACACACACACACACACACACACACACACACACACACACACACACACACACACACACACACACACACACACACACAGAGATGTTGAAGCTATTCCTGAAACTCTGCCTCTGATGGGCTCAGGTTGCGGTGTCGGAGGCAGGTGAGCTAAAGGAGGAGCTGAAAACACTGAAGGCAGAGTACCACTCCTGTCAGTCACACTATGAGGAGGAGCGAGGCCGTCTGGAGACTCATGTCACAGCCCTTGGAGAGAAGCTGGCCTCTCTGGAGAAGACCAGCCACGTGGAGAGAGAGGAGAAGGCCAGGCTGGAGAAGGCGCTGCGCAAGGTGAGAAACATATTTTTCTGTTTGTGTTATATGGTGATATCTGTAGTTGATTTTTTAAACTTTTCTCTGTGTATGAATTGTGTATATATTTTTTTTCATACTTGCAAACCAGATTTCTCACAAACGACTGGTTTATTAATTGATAAAGTATCTCTCTTTCTATCTGTATAGGTGAGTGACGTGGCAGGCGAGTCCCAGGGCAGCCTGAGCGTAGCGCAGGACGAGCTGGTCACCTTCAGCGAGGAGCTGGCCACACTCTACAACCACGTGTGCATGTGCAACAACCAGACTCCCAACCGCGTCATGCTCGACTTCTACAAGCAGGGCAAGGGCGGGCGCACCAGCCCTGAGGGTCGCGGCCACCGCTCCCCCATACTGCTCACTAAGGGCCTGTTCCCCGTCCCCGAAGCTGCCGACAGCACCCCGTCCCCTGTCTCCTCTCCCCCCTCGCCCCGGGAACCAATGAACGTGTACAACCTGGTGGCCATCATCCGGGACCAGATCAAGCACCTCCAGCTGGCGGTGGACCGCACCACAGAGCTGTCCCGTCAGAGGATGGCCTCTCTGGAGCTAGGCACAGTGGCTGATAAGGACAAGGAGGCCTGCATGGGGGAAATTCTCAAACTCAAGTCCCTCCTCAGCACCAAGAGGGAGCAGATCGCCACCCTGAGGACCGTGCTCAAAGCCAACAAACAGGTCAGATACTGAATCTCTCTGTTTGTATCTCCCTCCCCTCCCCTAATAATCAAAGTCAGGAGACTGAGGCAGGGAGGTAGCTGTCTGAAGCGTGTTCAGCTGTCACAGCAAATGCACTGCAGCTAAAAGTCATAACAAAACACCATGAGGGTGTGGGTTTGTGTCCATGTGAAAAGATGAATGATCTCTAAAGCAGACACACCCTGCCAGCCCAGAGCCCCAGTCTGTGTGTGTCCAGTTGCTGGTATTTGGTATTTTATTAGGATCCCCCATTATCTGTTGCAAAAGCATCAGCTTCTCTTCATGGGGTCCTCACAAAACATGAAACATAATACAGAATGACATAATACAGAACATCATTAGAAAAGAACAGCTCAAGGACAGAACGACATACATTTTTAAAAAGGCACACGTAGCCTTCATATCAGTGTACACACAAACTATCTAGGTCAAATAGGGGAGAGGCGAGGTGTTGCTTTACCTGTTTTTTGAAACCAGGTTTGCTGTTTATTTCAGCAATATGAGATGGAAGGAAGTTCCATACAATAAGAGCTCTATATAATACTGTGCTTTTCTTGAATTTGTTCTGGGGAAAAAAGACCCCCGGTGGCATTTCTGGTGGGATAAGTGTGTGTGTCAGAGCTGTGTGTAAGTTGACTATGCAAATCATTTGGGATTTTCAACACATTGATGTTTCTTCTAAAAAGAAGAAGTCTGGAGTTGGTGTCAACTCTTTGAAGACGGTGTGTGTTCCTCAGCTCCTGAATCCGTGAAAAGACTCTCAGATGAAAGCCTTTCTTAAAAAGACACACCTGTAGTCTTTAAATCCAGCCAGCTCCCCAATGAACTGCTGTGCAAGTCAACCTGCAGAGGTCACAGCACTAAAACAGACTATAATGACATAAATCTGCAGGAACAAAACTCAAAATTACCGATTGCAGTTGGTCTGACCCGTTGTTGTGTCGTGTCCCCCCTGCAGACTGCTGAGGTGGCGCTGGCCAACCTGAAGAGTAAGTATGAGAATGAGAAGGCCATGGTGACGGAAACCATGATGAAGCTGAGGAACGAACTCAAGGCCCTGAAGGAGGACGCCGCCACCTTCTCCTCACTCAGGGCCATGTTTGCCACACGGTAAGAGGAATACGCTATCACACTTCCTGTTTAAAACACATTAGGAACACACTATCACACTCCTAGTTTAAAACACATTAGGAACACACTATCACACTCCTAGTTTAAAACACATTAGGAACACACTATCACACTCCTAGTTTAAAACACATTAGGAACACACTATCACACTCCTAGTTTAAAATGTACGTTAAAAACAAGTTATCTCTCTCCTTGGCCACACAGTAAGAGAGTAGTCAACGATGCTCCAAGAACAGATATTTACATATGCTCTCTCTATATACAACGGTAACAGATTCATCTGTGCACATCAGATCAGACTTTGTATTCTTTATGTTTGCCACACGACAAGACTCAAAATGTCCAGAAACAAAGAACATTCTTCTGAAACTCCTCCGTCTATTCTTGTTCTGAGAAATATTCCATGCAAGAAATTACCAAGAAACTGAACAGCTCGCACAACGCTGTGTACTACAGCGCAAACTGGCTCTAACAAGAATTGACTGACGAGTTTCAGAAGAAAGTCATTTGTTTCTGGCCATTTTGAGCCTGTAATCGAACCCACAAATGCTGATGCTCCAGATACTCAACTTGTCTAAAGAAGGCCAGTTTTATTGCTTATTTAATCAGAACAAAAGTTTTCAGCTGTGCTAGCATAATTGCAAAAAGTTGTTCTAATAATCAATTAGCCTTTTAAACTGCTAAACTTGGATTAGCTAACACAACGTGCCATTGGAACACAGGAGTGATGGTTGCTGATAATGGGCCTCTGTATGCCTATGTAGATATTCCATAAAAAATGTGTCGTTTCCAGCTACAGTAGTCATTTACAACATTAACAATGTCTATACTGTATTTCTGATCATTTTGATGTTATTTCAATGGGCAAAAAAATTGCTTTTCTTTCAAAAACAAGGACATTTCTAAGTGACCCCAAACTTTTGAACGATAGTGTACATGTCGTGTATTTAGCATGTCCATGTTTTAAAAAGCTGTTGCCATGAGATTAAATGGAAAGATTGATTGTCCAAAACACCTATAAGTCCCGATCTGGCCATCTGGCCACTTTTAATATGATAACCTACCAGTAACACCACAGAGACACCATCCTAACACCACACTCACAACAAGGTCAATCTCTGTTTAACAGCACACGCCATATTTACCATATGGTAACGACGTGTCCATAACTTGCTTTTAATATCACACAGGTTTAATAGGAGTGTTGTTTTTCTCTGTGAATCTGGGCCAGTCGAGGATGGCCATAAAATGGACACATCTCTAATCTGTATGATAATAATGCTATGATGGAGAAGCAGTGTTTTTGACCAAGTGTATCAGATGAAGGGGCTACGTTAAAACCCCTTGCTGGCTAAGTCTGTTGATTCCCATAAGAAGCAGGCCTAAGAGTTTCCCTTATAATCCCTACCTCAGTCTAGACTGGATTACTACCTCAGATACACTGTACTGCACTACAGTCTCAACATAGACTCAACGTAGTCTCACCATACATCTTCCTCCTGAAGAGGTGTGTGTGTGTGTGTGTGTGTGTGTGTGTGGGGGGGGGGTTGTTTTTGGGGTGGGGGTTCTATGTTTTTGGGTGGATGGGTGTGACAATGACTATGAGTATCGCTACACATGTGTACAGTATATTCATGTACTGCACATTCTTTTGGTACTTTTTTTGCTCTGATCTCCTCTCTTCTCCTGCAAACCTCCCTGGACCAGATGGCGACTCTGGGGCAGTCTCTCTCTGTCTTTAAGACTTGCCCAGCTTACAGCAAAGCTCATGTCACGCTGTGCTGAAAGTAGAGGAGAGGAGAGAGGAGAGGAGGGCTGCGCCATCCACAGAGAGTGTGTAGTCAGCACCCCTCATCTTTAAAGTAGGGTTATGCTATAACTTCCCTTCCAGTCCATTAGCTGGTGTTACTGAGAAACTCTATATAACTGCAGTAGCTAATCGATTAGCATGGTGGAGAAAACTGTCTTCCTCTGTAAATATTAGTTTCTGTTGACATAATGATTTGGTGCAATGCAGGGCCAGATGGTCTGATACAGGTGTTAAACCACCCCTCTGAAGAAATGAGAGCAATTCAGTTCTCACTGAGCACCTCAGAGGCAGCCATTTAGAAAATAACTGACATTGTGCTTAGAATAGCTAGGACCAGAGATACTGTATGTAATGACGAGATGGTCTTGTCTCCATCCTAACAATGGGAGTCGTTGGCCCAACAGCAGGAAGGCAGGCGGTCTACTTATCGGTCTGCTTATCACTGTATTTTGACGTGGACCCTCTCACTTCATTTCTACCTCTCTGCTGGCACTGAACAATCAGGGGTTTTGAACCTAGTGGCCGTTAAGAGGTAGTGGCTATTAGTAGCAGAACGAGGGTGTTAGATACTGTATGATACAGAGGAAAAGGGCAGCACTAGAGAGGGGCATGTTAAATGTTTATTTCCCTGGTCTCCATCCTTGTCCTCCTATGCTATTGTAAGAGACTGAAGATGCTGATAACACAACATAACTAAACCAAACATAACATATCTCAGCTCTGCTCTGGGGGACTCATGCTATTGGCCCTTAGCCTCCCCCTCAGTCTTAACCTTGTATGGTGATTGCTATTAGCCTGCGACGTGGCTGCTGCCAACATACTGACTCAACTCCAGACACTTTAATAATGGAAATGGATGGAAATTGATGTAAAAATGTATCACTAGCCAATTTAAACAATGCTACTTAATATAATGTTTACATACCCTATATTACTCATCTCATATGTATATGTATATACTGTACTCTATATCATCTACTGCATCTTGCCATCTTTATGTAATACATGTATCACTAGCCACTTTAAACAATGCCACTTTTATGTTTACATACCCTACATTACTCATCTCATATGTATATACTGTACTCTATACCATCTACTGCATCTTGCCTATGCCATTCTGTACCATCACTCATTCATATATCTTTATGTACATATTCTTTATCCCTTTACACTTGTGTGTATAAGGTAGTAGTTGTGGAATTGTTAGGTTAGATTACTCGTTGGTTATTACTGCATTGTCGGAACTAGAAGCACAAGCATTTCGCTACACTCGCATTAACATCTGCTAACCATGTGTATGTGACAAATAACATTTTATTTGATTTAGATAGAATTATTGTAAAGTTTTTTGTTATTCCCTATATAGTGCACTATAGGCAATATGGAGCCATTTCGGATGCGGCCTCAGTATGTTCAGGGCTGTGTTCAGCCTGGGTATTGGTGGTGGTGGTGTTCAGGGCTGTGTACATCCTGGGTATTGGTGGTGGTGTTCAGGGCTGTGTACAGCCTGGGTATTGGTGGTGGTGTTCAGGGCTGTGTACAGCCTGGGTATTGGTGGTGGTGGTGTTCAGGGCTGTGTACAGCCTTGGTATTGGTGGTGGTGGGGTTCAGGGCGGTGTACAGCCTGGGTATTGGTGGTGGTGGTGTTCAGGGCTGTGTTCAGCCTGGGTATTGGTGGTGGTGGTGTTCAGGACTGTGTACAGCCTGGGTATTGGTGGTGGTGGTGTTCAGGGCTGTGTTCAGCCTGGGTATTGGTGGTGGTGGGGTTCAGGACTGTGTTCAGCCTGGATATTGGTGGTGGTGTTCAGGGCTGTGTACATCCTGGGTATTGGTGGTGGTGTTCAGGGCTGTGTACAGCCTGGGTATTGGTGGTGGTGGTGTTCAGGGCTGTGTACAGCCTTGGTATTGGTGGTGGTGGGGTTCAGGGCGGTGTACAGCCTGGGTATTGGTGGTGGTGGTGTTCAGGGCTGTGTTCAGCCTGGGTATTGGTGGTGGTGGTGTTCAGGACTGTGTACAGCCTGGGTATTGGTGGTGGTGGTGTTCAGGGCTGTGTTCAGCCTGGGTATTGGTGGTGGTGGTGTTCAGGACTGTGTACAGCCTGGGTATTGGTGGTGGTGGTGTTCAGGGCTGTGTTCAGCCTGGGTATTGGTGGTGGTGGTGTTCAGGACTGTGTTCAGCCTGGGTATTGGTGGTGGTGTTCAGGACTGTGTTCAGCCTGGATATTGGTGGTGGTGTTCAGGGCTGTGTTCAGCCTGGATATTGGTAGTGGCATTCAGGGCTGTGTTCAGCCTGGATATTGGTGGTGGTGTTCAGGGCTGTGTACAGCTTGGATATTGGTGGTGGTGTTTAGGACTGTGTTCAGCCTGGATATTGGTGGTGGTGTCCAGGGCTGTGTACAGCCTGGATATTGGTGGTGGTGTTCAGGACTGTGTTCAGCCTGGATATTGGTGGTGATGTTCAGGGCTGTGTACAGCCTGGATATTGGTGGTGGCGTTCAGGGCTGTGTCAAGCCTGGGTATTGGTGCTGGTGGGGTTCAGGGCTGGGTTCAGCCTGGGTATTGGTGGTGGTGGGGTTCAGGGCTGGGTTCAGCCTGGGTATTGGTGGTGGTGTTCAGGGCTGTGTACATCCTGGGTATTGGTGGTGGTGTTCAGGGCTGTGTACAGCCTGGGTATTGGTGGTGGTGGGGTTCAGGGCTGTGTACAGCCTGGGTATTGGTGGTGGTGTTCAGGGCTGTGTTCAGCCTGGATATTGGTGGTGGTGTTCAGGGCCTTGTTTAGCCTGGATATTGGTGGTGGTGTTCAGTCACTATACTGTCTGGAGCCTGCTAATTTGGCCCTATATAATAATGGTGGGGCAGGAGGAGAAGGGGTGGAGGCCTCTTTGAGAAACTTTAAGGGGCAGATGGCCATGACTGACCCACCTCCCCCCCCCCCCCCCTCCGTTCCTTCCCTCCATCCCCTCATCTGTCCTCCATCTTCACAGCAACACATCCTAGAGGGAGAGAGGGATGGAGGGGTCTTTCATTTTAGATTCTCTACAGGGACTTAATTTGATTCTTTCTCATGGAAATTGCATTTTTGACATACTCTGTCGAGTTTAGGTAGATTTTTGGATTTCTGAGACTTTCAGTGGATTGCCTCAGTTTGGTGTGTGTGGCCGCAGAGTGAGGGAGTTAGAGTGAGGGAGTTAGAGTGAGGGAGTTAGAGTGAGGGAGTTAGAGTGAGGGAGTTAGAGTGAGGGAGTTAGAGTGAACAGAGTGAGGGGGTTAGAGTGAACAGAGTGAGGGGGTTAGAGTGAACAGAGTGAGGGGGTTAGAGTGAACAGAGTGGGGGGGTTAGAGTGAACAGAGTGGGGGGGTTAGAGTGAACAGAGTGGGGGGGTTAGAGTGAACAGAGTGGGGGGGTTAGAGTGAACAGAGTGGGGGGGTTAGAGTGAACAGAGTGGGGGGGTTAGAGTGAACAGAGTGAGGGGGTTAGAGTGAACAGAGTGAGGGGGTTAGAGTGAACAGAGTGGGGGGGTTAGAGTGAACAGAGTGAGGGGGTTAGAGTGAACAGAGTGAGGGGGTTAGAGTGAACAGAGTGAGGGGGTTAGAGTGAACAGAGTGAGGGGGTTAGAGTGAACAGAGTGAGGGGGTTAGAGTGAACAGAGTGAGGGGGTTAGAGTGAACAGAGTGAGGGGGTTAGAGTGAACAGAGTGGGGGGGTTAGAGTGAACAGAGTGAGGGGGTTAGAGTGAACAGAGTGAGGGGGTTAGAGTGAACAAAGTGGGGGGGTTAGAGTGAACAGAGTGGGGGGGTTAGAGTGAACAGAGTGAGGGGGTTAGAGTGAACAGAGTGAGGGGGTTAGAGTGAACAGAGTGGGGGGGTTAGAGTGAACAGAGTGAGGGGGTTAGAGTGAACAGAGTGAGGGGGTTAGAGTGAACAGAGTGAGGGGGTTAGAGTGAACAGAGTGGGGGGGTTAGAGTGAACAGAGTGGGGGGGTTAGAGTGAACAGAGTGAGGGGGTTAGAGTGAACAGAGTGAGGGGGTTAGAGTGAACAGAGTGAGGGGGTTAGAGTGAACAAAGTTAGGGAGTGAGACTGAATAAATGTGCAAGTCTTTGTCAGACCCTTTTATATAATGCAAGCTCCCAATGTGTTTGTGCGTGTGTGCGTGTACGCTCTACTCCAGCTGTGGTATCAGTTTACAGTAAGACCCTGGCTCTTACATTCCTAAGACATGTCTGGACATGCCTGCTCTCAGCAGCCCTCAGCGCTACACACACAAGGCAAGACTAATGATCAGACCAGCACCTGCAGTTAAATCATACAAGCACACACTCTCATTCTATACTTAACAAAAAATATAAACGCTACATGTAAAGTGTAGACAAAAGGAAGAAGGGAAGCGGTGCTAAGATACTGTACACAATAGTAGGTTTTAGTGGACAGAAGGTACTAAGGTACACAATAGTAGGTTTTAGTGGACAGAAGGTACTAAGGTACACAGTAGTAGGTTTTAGTAGACAGAAGATACTAAGGTACACAATAGTAGGTTTTAGTGGACAGAAGGTACTAAGGTACACAATAGTAGGTTTTAGTGGACAGAAGGTACTAAGGTACACAGTAGTAGGTTTTAGTAGACAGAAGGTACTAAGGTACACAGTAGTAGGTTTTAGTAGACAGAAGGTACTAAGGTACACAGTAGTAGGTTTTAGTGGACAGAAGGTACTAAGGTACACAGTAGTAGGTTTTAGTAGACAGAAGATACTAAGGTACACAGTAGTAGGTTTTAGTAGACAGAAGGTACTAAGGTACACAGTAGTAGGTTTTGGTAGAGAGAAGGTACTAAGGTACACAGTAGTAGGTTTTAGTAGACAGAAGATACTAAGGTACACAGTAGTAGGTTTTAGTAGACAGAAGGTACTAAGGTACACAGTAGTAGGTTTTGGTAGAGAGAAGGTACTAAGGTACACAGTAGTAGGTTTTAGTAGACAGAAGGTACTAAGGTACACAGTAGTAGGTTTTAGTAGACAGAAGGTACTAAGGTACACAGTAGTAGGTTTTGGTAGAGAGAAGGTACTAAGGTACACAGTAGTAGGTTTTAGTAGACAGAAGGTACTAAGGTACACAGTAGTAGGTTTTAGTAGACAGAAGGTACTAAGGTACACAGTAGTAGGTTTTGGTAGAGAGAAGGTACTAAGGTACACAGTAGTAGGTTTTAGTAGACAGAAGGTACTAAGGTACACAGTAGTAGGTTTTAGTAGACAGAAGGTACTAAGGTACACAGTAGTAGGTTTTAGTAGACAGAAGGTACTAAGGTACACAGTAGTAGGTTTTAGTAGACAGAAGGTACTAAGGTACACAGTAGTAGGTTTTAGTAGACAGAAGGTACTAAGGTACACAGTAGTAGGTTTTAGTAGACAGAAGGTACTAAGGTACACAGTAGTAGGTTTTAGTAGACAGAAGGTACTAAGGTACACAGTAGTAGGTTTTAGTAGACAGAAGGTACTAAGGGACACAGTAGTAGGTTTTAGTAGACAGAAGGTACTAAGGGACACAGTAGTAGGTTTTAGTAGACAGAAGGTACTAAGGTACACAGTAGTAGGTTTTAGTAGACAGAAGGTACTAAGGGACACAGTAGTAGGTTTTAGTAGACAGAAGGTACTAAGGTACACAGTAGTAGGTTTTAGTAGACAGAAGGTACTAAGGTACACAGTAGTAGGTTTTAGTAGACAGAAGGTACTAAGGGACACAGTAGTAGGTTTTAGTAGACAGAAGGTACTAAGGTACACAGTAGTAGGTTTTAGTAGACAGAAGGTACTAAGGTACACAGTAGTAGGTTTTAGTAGACAGAAGGTACTAAGGGACACAGTAGTAGGTTTTAGTAGACAGAAGATACTAAGGTACACAGTAGTAGGTTTTAGTAGACAGAAGGTACTAAGGTACACAGTAGTAGGTTTTAGTAGACAGAAGGTACTAAGGTACACAGTAGTAGGTTTTAGTAGACAGAATGTACTAAGGTACACAGTAGTAGGTTTTAGTAGACAGAAGGTACTAAGGGACACAGTAGTAGGTTTTAGTAGACAGAAGGTACTAAGGGACACAGTAGTAGGTTTTAGTAGACAGAAGATACTAAGGTACACAGTAGTAGGTTTTAGTAGACAGAAGGTACTAAGGTACACAGTAGTAGGTTTTAGTAGACAGAAGGTACTAAGGGACACAGTAGTAGGTTTTAGTAGACAGAAGGTACTAAGGTACACAGTAGTAGGTTTTAGTAGACAGAAGGTACTAAGGTACACAGTAGTAGGTTTTAGTAGACAGAAGGTACTAAGGGACACAGTAGTAGGTTTTAGTAGACAGAAGATACTAAGGTACACAGTAGTAGGTTTTAGTAGACAGAAGGTACTAAGGTACACAGTAGTAGGTTTTAGTAGACAGAAGGTACTAAGGTACACAGTAGTAGGTTTTAGTAGACAGAAGGTACTAAGGTACACAGTAGTAGGTTTTAGTAGACAGAAGGTACTAAGGGACACAGTAGTAGGTTTTAGTAGACAGAAGGTACTAAGGTACACAGTAGTAGGTTTTAGTAGACAGAAGGTACTAAGGTACACAGTAGTAGGTTTTAGTAGACAGAAGGTACTAAGGGACACAGTAGTAGGTTTTAGTAGACAGAAGGTACTAAGGTACACAGTAGTAGGTTTTAGTAGACAGAAGGTACTAAGGTACACAGTAGTAGGTTTTAGTAGACAGAAGGTACTAAGGTACACAGTAGTAGGTTTTAGTAGACAGAAGGTACTAAGGGACACAGTAGTAGGTTTTAGTAGACAGAAGGTACTAAGGTACACAGTAGTAGGTTTTAGTAGACAGAAGGTACTAAGGTACACAGTAGTAGGTTTTAGTAGACAGAAGGTACTAAGGTACACAGTAGTAGGTTTTAGTAGACAGAAGGTACTAAGGTACACAGTAGTAGGTTTTGGTAGATAGAAGGTACTAAGGTACACAGTAGTAGGTTTTAGTAGACAGAAGGTACTAAGGTACACAGTAGTAGGTTTTAGTAGACAGAAGGTACTAAGGTACACAGTAGTAGGTTTTAGTAGACAGAAGGTACTAAGGTACACAGTAGTAGGTTTTAGTAGACAGAAGGTACTAAGGTACACAGTAGTAGGTTTTGGTAGATAGAAGGTACTAAGGTACACAGTAGTAGGTTTTGGTAGACAGAAGGTACTAAGGTACACAGTAGTAGGTTTTGGTAGATAGAAGGTACTAAGGTACACAGTAGTAGGTTTTGGTAGACAGAAGGTACTAAGGTACACAGTAGTAGGTTTTGGTAGATAGAAGGTACTAAGGTACACAGTAGTAGGTTTTGGTAGACAGAAGGTACTAAGGTACACAGTAGTAGGTTTTGGTAGATAGAAGGTACTAAGGTACACAGTAGTAGGTTTTGGTAGATAGAAGGTACTAAGGTACACAGTAGTAGGTTTTAGTAGACAGAAGGTACTAAGGTACACAGTAGTAGGTTTTAGTAGACAGAAGGTACTAAGGTACACAGTAGTAGGTTTTAGTAGACAGAAGGTACTAAGGTACACAGTAGTAGGTTTTAGTAGATAGAAGGTACTAAGGTACACAGTAGTAGGTTTTAGTAGACAGAAGGTACTAAGGGACACAGTAGTAGGTTTTAGTAGATAGAAGGTACTAAGGTACACAGTAGTAGGTTTTAGTAGACAGAAGGTACTAAGGTACACAGTAGTAGGTTTTAGTAGACAGAAGGTACTAAGGTACACAGTAGTAGGTTTTAGTAGACAGAAGGTACTAAGGTACACAGTAGTAGGTTTTAGTAGACAGAAGGTACTAAGGTACACAGTAGTAGGTTTTAGTAGATAGAAGGTGCTCTTTGGTAAAAGGGACAAATTGATCATCAAAAAAAAGGAGGACCAAGGCACTCTTCATATAATGAAATAAAATGCCTTTATTTGTATGGCATGTTCTGCTGCATGGCCTTCATAAGGGGGTACTCCCTGACAAAGGCCATGCAGCCGAAACGCATCAGCATTTTTTATCTTTGTTTCCACTGAACATGCCATACAAATAAAGGCATTTTAATTAGCTACATGTAAAGTGTTGGTCCCATGTTTCATGACCTGAAATGAAAGATCCCCAACATTTTCCTTGCACACAAAAAGCAAATTTCTCTGAAATGTTGGGCACAAATTTGTTTACATCCCTGTTAGTGAGCCTTTCTCCTTTGCCAAGATAATCCATGCACCTGACAGGTGTGTCATATCAAGAAGCTGATTAAACAGCATGATCATTACACAGCTGCACCTTGTACTGGGGACAATAAAAGGCCACTCTAAAATGTGCAGTTTTACAATGCCATAGATGTATCAAGTTTTGAGGGAGTGTGCAATTGGCATGCTGACTGCAGGAATGTCCACCAGAGCTGTTGCCAGAGGATGTAATGTTAATTTCTCTACTCCAATGTCATTTTCGAGAATTTGGGAGTACGACCAACCGGACTCACAACCGCAGACCATGTGTAACTATGCCAGCCCAGGTCCTCCATATCCAGCTTCTTCACCTGCAGGATCGTCTGAGACCAGACAGCTGATGAAACTCAGGAATATTTCTGTCTGTAATAAAGCCCTTTTGTGGAGAAAAACTCATTCTGATTGGCTGGGCCTGGCTCCCAAGTGGGTGGACCTATGCCCACCCACGACTGCGCCCCTGGCCCCCCAAAAATCCATAGATTAGGGCCTAATTTATTTATTTCAATTGACTGATTTCCTTATATGATCTGTGAGTCAGTAAAATATTTCAAATTGTTGCACGTTGCGTTTATATTTTTTGTTCAGTATATCTTTGTCTTCCTCTGATTTCCATTTTGTTCTTCATTTCATTGTTGGTTATGTTATTCATCCTTTCTCTCCCCCCTCCTCCCTCCTGTGTCCTCTCTCTCATCTTCCTCCACCATGACCAGTGCTGTTCCCACATAGCCAGAGAACAGCTGAGGGGAGTGTGTGGGTCTGAGTACATGGTCCATTTGTGATAAACAAATGGGCTGTAGTGCTGTGTGCCTGCACCGCATTTTTCAGTATGGGCATGTTTAGGGCATGTCTGTGTAGTCCATACCCTCCCTATGAACGCCTCGTCATATTTCATTCAGCGCATGTGTGTGGGTGTGGATATGAGTGAATTCCGTGCACATGTGTATACTCTGTGCGCATGTGTGTGTGTGCAGTGAGCCTGTGTGTGTGTTTCGTAACCCCTGCCTTCTATAGATCATCTGAGATGTGGAGTCTCTGTTCCTGACTACTCAGAATGTGGAGACTGTTGCTCTACAAAGGGCCAGCCGCCCCCAGACACCCAGGGCCATTGTAGCCCACCACCCCTCTCTATCAGGCCAAGAAGGGCCCCATTGTAACTCCTCATCCCCAGAATGGAACCCTGTATTTTTTCCCGGGAAAACCCACGCCCTCTTACACCCTCCCCCCAGCATGGCTAGTCCATCTTAAAGGGCACTGCGTCTCCTGGGAGCCCCTCCGCCCCCATTCACCATCTCACACTGGGTCAAATTAAACTGCACTGATCCCTATTGTCTGGGTGTGTGTCCCACTGGGAATCAGACTGCAAGCCCGCAAGGGAGGGGGGGGGGGGGGGGGGGGGGGCGTGTTTGTGTATATGGGGGAAGAGAGGAGTGCCCATGTGCAATAACACAACACCTCAACGGGCCAATAGTGAGATGAGAGACTCAATAACAAATGAGGTCTTATGTGAATTATAAGAAGAGGCAATGGTAAGAACCACAACAGACCTCAGCAACATGGTTGTCGTGTTGTCGTTTTATAGATTATTATTGACACTTGGAATTGTAGAGGAAAACATTTCAATCCAGCAGATCGAACTTGCAGTGTTTTTTGTCGCACGGTTTAGATTCAGACTAACCTGGAATTCCTTTGATTGAATCCAGTGCCAGGGAGTGTTCTAATTGCAGGATGTGTGAGGACCTGCGGGCAGGATTGAGGGAGTGCTTTGAGATGCCATTTCATTGGTGCCAATGTGAGTGAGGCTAAAGGACAGCTGGGGTGGAAGGTAGGATGCAGATATCTCTGCAGTGGTGTGGCTAACATCATTACTGGGGAATGTCAATGTCATCGCAGATAGCCATGACAGCAGCATTGAAATGGGACTGAGAGCGAGAGAAAAGGGAGAGAAAAAAGTGACTGCAGGTAGCGAGCATAGAGGAGTTCGATAGAAGGCTAGAGAAAGGCAGGGGGAGGGAGAGAAGAGGAAATAAGAGAAAGGATGAAGGAAGGATGATACATGAAGGAGGGGATGACAGAGAGATGATGGAGAGATTTAATATGAGGATGCAGGGAAAGGAGAGAGAGGGTCAAAAATAAAATGGCATAATGAGTAATAATGAGAGAGGAGGGGTTGAGCAGATTAGAGACTATATGATTACATGAACCCCTGCCTCTACATTCCGGGCAGCATGACCTAGTTTTTCACACCTGCCTGGCTCTAACACACTCACATTCACACACACCAGATCAAAACGGTATAGAAAGGGTAGAATTAGCATCACAGCACAGTGAGACTAAAGAAGAGATAAAATGAACGAGGGAGAGAAAGGCAAAATAAGAGTAGTTTATATCTTGGGCTATTTCCCACTAATGTGAGAGATTGCATGTTATATTACATTGATGCTAGAGAAAAGGTGAGGCCGGATGAATATAAAGGAAGCATCAGAGATAGCGAGAGGACAGTAAATCTAGGTCTGTGAGCTCAGAAGTACAGTTGATGTCGGAAGTTTACATACACCTTAGCCAAATACATTTAAACTCAGTTTTTCACAATTCCTGACATTTAATCCTAGTAAAAATTCCCTTGCCTTAGGTCAGTTAGGATCACCACTTTATTTTAAGAATGTGAAATGACAGAATAATAGTAGAGAGAATGATTTATTTCAGCTTTTATTTCTTTCATCACATTCCCAGTGGGTTAGAAGTTTACATACTCAATTAGTATTTGGCAGCATTACCTTTAAATTGTTTAACTTGGGTAAAAAGTTTTGGGTAGCCTTCCACAAACTTCCCATAATAGGTTGGGTGAATTTTGGCCCATTCCTCCTGACAGAGCTGGTGTAAGTGATTCAGGTTTGTAGGCCTCCTTGCTCGCACATGCTTTTTCAGTTCTGCCCACAAATTTTCTATGGGATTGAGGTCAGGGCTTTGTGATGGCCACTCCAATACCTTGACTTTGTTGTCCTTAAGCTATTTTGCCACAACTTTGGAAGTATGCTTGGGGTCATTGTCCATTTGGAAGACCCATTTGCGACCAAGCTTTAACTTCCTGACTGATGTCTTGAGATGTTGCTTCAATATATCCATATAATTTTCTTTTCTCATGATGCCATCTATTTTGTGAAGTGCACCAGTCCCTCCTGCAGCAAAGCACCTACACAACATGGTGCTGCAACCCTTGTGCTTTATTGTTGAGATGGTGTTCTTCGGCTTGCAAGCCTCCCCCTTTTTCCTCCAAACATGCAGAGCGGTCTTTCAGGTTATGTCGATATAGGACTCGTTTTACTGTGGCTATAGATACTTTTGTACCTGATTCCTCCAGCATTTTCACAAGGTCCTTTGCTGTTGTTCTGGGATTGATTTGCACTTTTCTCATCTCTAGGAGACAGGATGCGTCTCCTTCCTGAGCGGTATGACGGCTGCGTGGTCATACTATTGTTTGTACAGATGAATGTGGTACCTTCAGACGTTTGGAAATTGCTCCCAAGGATGAACCAGACTTGTGGAGGTCTACTATTGTTTTTCTGAGGTCTTGGCTGATTTCTTTTGATTTTCCAATGATGTCAAGCAAAGAGGCACTGGTTTTAAGGTAGTCCTTGAAATACATCCACAGGTACACCTCCAAATGACTCAAATGATGTAAATCAGAAGCTTCTAAAGACATTACATCATTTTTTGGAATTTTCCAGGCTGTTTAAAGGCACAGTCAACTTAGTGTATGTAAACTTCTGACACACTGGAATTGTTATACAGTGAATTGTAAGTGAAATAATCTGTCCGTAAACAATTGTTGGAAAAATTACTTGTGTCATGCACAAAGTAGATGTCCTAACCAACTTAACAAAGCTATAGTTTGTGGAGTGGTTGAAAAACGAGTTTTAATGACTCCAACCTAAGTGTATGTAAACTTCCAACTTCAACTGTATCTCTTCCAATCTTGCACCTCTCCATCCCTTGCACCTCTCTCGTTTTCCCCCTCTTCTTCTTCTCTCTCTCCCTTAGCCCATTCCTTAGGTGATGCAGGAGGGACATTTCCTCCTTTGTGCGTGATCTATTATTAACTCGCTCTGTGCTCAGACTCCTCATATTGTCATGCAGACAGACAAACTGAGGCACACGGTAGAGCTGCATTCAGAATGAATGTTAATCACAACCATAGAGTTTTTAGTCCTCATCAGCATAGACCACATGAAAACCGGGGACACATTCAAATGGGCTGTATGTTAGGCTAATAAACTCTGCATATATTACCATACTGTGTTTGGATATTAGCAGCACAAAGTGAGTCATGTGTGGCTGGGCCTTGAGATGAACAGTTTGATGAAGGGGGGGGGCTGTGAATAGTAAATACATCTCTACATTCTCTATTGTCTCAGTGCAACACTTAGATGAGGTCTTGTGGGGGTGAAATGAGATCCTGTTGTTCTTACAAGATGACAAAAGTTTAGGTGCTTGGGGAGATGGAGAGATAGTCTGGTGAAATGACAGTGCCGTAGACTTGGTAGACACCTTAAGGGCTCTATCTGGTGGTGAAGATAGGCCCTAGGGAGGTAGGTCAAGGCGAATATAGGTCAAAACGTGTTTCTTGCATTGGTATTCAGAGGGCTCAAAGGGAAGTGAAATCTTTCAGATATGGCCACAGACAATATGAATAGTCTGAATGGACTATATGACTATTTGACTGTATGGTTTACTACCCACGGTAGTGAACCCTACAGACCAAAGTCACTGCGACACTGTACCTTTGGCTGTTTACAGTGCAGGTTGCTACTGCCACCTACTGGATGGCCAATGAAAATGTCTCAATTATCTTCTCTGGTGTTCAAGTTCAAAGACTGGAATATCACTTACTTTGGAGACAAATGCCTGATTCTAATGTGATCTTGCTCTCTCTCTATCCCTCCCCCTCCCTCTCTCGCTCTCCTCCCATCCTTCTCTCTCCTTATCCCTCTCTCTCACTCTCTATCTCTCCTCCCACCCCCCTCTCTCCCTATCTCTCTCCCTATCCCTCTCTCCCCCTTTCCTCCTTTCTCTCTTTCTCTCTCTATCCCTCTCTATCTCTCCTCCCATCCCTCTCTCTCCCTATCCCTCTCTCTCACTCTCTATCTCTCCTCCCATCCCCCTCTCTCCCTATCCCTCTCTCTCTCACTCTCCATCTCTCCTCCCATCCCTCTCTCTCTTCCTATCCCTCTCTCTCCCTCTCTATCTCTCCCCCCATCCCTCTCTCTCTATCCCTCTCTCTCCCTCTCTATCTCTCCCCCATCCCTCTCTCTCTCTCCCTCTCACTCTCTCTCCCTATCACTCTCTCTCTCCTCCCATCCCTCTCTATCTGTCCCTCTCTCTCCTCCCATCCCTCTCTCTCCTCGACTTCCCTCTCTCTCTATCCCTCTCTCTCTCTCCCTATCACTCTCTCCTCCCATCCCTCTCTCCCTCCCTCTCACTCTCTCTCCCTATCACTCTCTCTCTCCTCCCATCCCTCTCTCTCCTCCCATCCCTCTCTCTCCTCGACGTCCCCCTCTCTCTATCTCTCTCTCTCTCTCTCTCCCTATCGCTCTCTCCTCCCATCCCTCTCTCTCTATCCCCCTCTCTCTCTCCCTATCACTCTCTCTCCTCCCATCCCTCTCTCTCTATCCCTCTCTCTCTCTCCCTATCACTCTCTCCTCCCATCCCTCTCTCTCTATCCCCCTCTCTCTCTCCCTATCACTCTCTCTCTTCCCATCCCTCTCTCTATATCCCCCTATCTCTCTCCCTATCACTCTCTCTCCTCCCATCCCTCTCTCTCTATCCCCCTCTCTCTCTCCCTATCACTCTCTCTCCTCCCATCCCTCTCTATCTATCCCTCTCTCTCTCCCTCTCCGTCTCTCTATCTCTCCTCCCATCCCTCTCTCTCTCTCTCTCTCTCTCTCTCTCTCTCTCTCTATCCCTCTCCCTCTCTTATTCTCTCCCTATCACTCTCTCTCTCATCCCATCCCTCTCTATATCCCTCTCTGTCTCCCATCTTGCTCTCTCTCTCTCCCTATCCCGCTCTCTCTCTCCCCCATTTCCCTCTCTCCCTCTTTCTTTCTCTCTCTCTTGCAGTGCATGCTGAGAGTTTTGGGGAGTTTGAGTGTTTGGTGTGGAGGACTCTGTCCTAACTAACTTTCTTGTTTCTTTTCTTGGTCTTTTCTTTCAATTTTATTTTCTATGGTGGAGGGTTAATGCAATATTTGTTTTAGCGGTATCCACAGTTTTTTCAAAGTTAGGTTGGAAGAGGACAGAGTAAGTTCCCTGGGGTTTGGAAGGTGTGGTGTGTGCGATGGCTTCTCAGCCTAGTGCGGAGGAGACGCTGTCAATACAGCATGGATTCAGGTGTGTTCCTGAGAATGGAGTTAAGGTGGAGGAGGTTCTGCTTGCAGTCGGTGAACAGGTAGGAGCTGAACTTATACATTCTGCTTCTAGAATGAACAAAGCTGTGGTTGTGTTCATGAAAAGAGCAGACTTGGTTGGTAGGCTAATTGAAAGTGGAATATTTGTAAGTGGTGTGTTGGTGCCAACTTCACCTCTCTCTACCCCTTCGACAAGAGTGGTAGTTGAAAACGTGCCTCCATTTATTACGGAGGATCAAATCAGGAAAGAGCTGAGTCGTTTAGGTAAGTTTGCTAGTGGTCATCGTGTACTGTCAGCAGGTTTTCAGGCAGATGCCGTTAAGCACGTTGTTTCCTTCCGGAGGCAAGTGTTTATGTTTCTGAATAACAATGAGCAACAGCTAAAAATGCATTTTTAAAGTGAGGCATGGGGAGGGGCTCTATGCAGGGTTTGCCAGCACAGATAGTCTACGGTGTTTTGAGTGTGGGGATTTGGGGCATAAGAGCTTTGCGTGCCCACATAAAGGCCATAGACAAGGTGAGGGCACAAGCACCAGTGGGAGAAATCGAAGTCAACGTGCAGGGGGTAATGAGATGCAGACAGCAGAGGCTGGGCATAGTCATGCCAGGGATGGTGGTGTAGATGAATCTGGGCCTAGTCAGGCTAGAGATGGTGGGGTAGCGGAGGCTGGGTCTAGTCAGGCTAGAGATTGTGGGGTAGCTGAAGCTGGGTCTAGTCATGCTATGGAGGGGGGTGTAGATGAGACTGGGTCTAGTCATGCTATGGAGGGTGGTGTAGATGCGACTGGGTCTACTCATGCTATGGATGGTGGTGTAGATGAGGCTGGATCTAGTCAGGTTATGGAGGGTGGTGTAGATGAGGCTGGGTCTAGTCATGCTATGGAGGGTGGTGTAGATGAGACTGGGTCTAGTCATGCTATGGAGGGTGGTGTAGCTGAGGCTGGGTCTAGTCATGCTATGGAGGGTGGTGTAGATGAGGGATAAAATGGACATTCCTCTGTTGTCCCATGAACTGGCAGAGGCCGTAACCCAGATGTCCCCCGGTCGTGCACCGGGGTTCGATGGACTCCCAGTGGAGTTTTCTAAAAGATTCTGGGGAATAATTGGACAGGACTTATTTTGCATGTTGTGTGAATGCGTCGGGGTAAGAGAGTTGCCGATGAGCTGCCTTCGGGCGGCTCTGACTCTGCCCAAAAAGGGGACTTGTGTGAACTTAAGAACTGGAGGCCTGTGGCATTACTCTGTACGGACTACAAGATATTTGCCAAGGTCATCTCTAACAGACTGAAGTCCCATTTGGACTCGATAGTACAGAAGGACCAAACATATTGTGTACCGGGACACTCAATCACGGACAAATTGTTCTTAATTAGGGACATGTTGGACTTGTCGAGAGGTTCTAAAGTGAACTTTGGACTGGTCTCTTTAGATCAAGAGTGGACCATGTCTTTTGATAGAGTGGACCATGAGTATCAGGTTTAATGTGATGTTTGGGTTTGGGAAGAGTTTTTTTGACCTGTGTGAAGCTGTTGTATGCTTGGGCGTCATGTATGGTTAAGGTGGGAGGGGGGCTCAGTAGGCCAGTCTGGGTGAGACGGGGCATTAGACAAGGATGCCCTCTATCTGGGCAGTTATACACACTAGCCATTGAGCCTTTTTGGGACTGCTACGCAGGAGACTGCAGAGAGTGTACTGGACAGGCATGGATGTGGTGGCAGGCATAGCAGTGTCAGCATATGCAGATGATGTTTCTGTGATGGTCAGGGATGGTCGGGATATGCAGGCACTAGAGACCAGTCTGAAGGTGTACGAGGGAGCTTCTTCAGCTAAGTGGGGCAAGAGCAAAGCTCTGTAATGTGGAGCATGGGGGATAGGGCTCCTCTGCTTCCAGGGGGTTTGCAGTGGGGTTGTGAAGGGTTTGAAGTGTCGGGGGTGTACCTGGGCTCGGAGAAGTTGGTCAGGAAGAGCTGGGAGGGGCTGTCACAGGTAGTGGTGTCAAGACTGGCCAGGTGGAGGTGGCTCCTGTCCAAAGTGTCATATAGAGGGAGGGTGCTGATAATCAACAACCTGGTGGCATCTTCCCTGTGGTATAAACTGGCTGTCCTCAATCCCCCTGCTCGCAGACCAGCAACGCAAGCTGGTGGACTTCTTCTGATCGGACCATCACTGGCTGAGGGCGGCAGTGTTGTCCATGACCGTCCACGAAGGAGGACAGGGCCTGGTGGAACTGGAGAGCAGGATGGCTGCTTTCCGGTCAAAGGGCGGTGCAGAGACTGCTGTACCATACCGATGTCGGCTGGAGGGAACCAGCATGCACGCTGCTGAGGAGAGCTGGCGGATTAGGGTTGGACCGGCAGCTGTTCCTCATGAAGTTGGAGAGGCTGAGTACAGCAGGTCTCTCAGATTTGTACTATGCAGTGCTGAGGGCCTGGCAGCTGCTAAGGCCCATACGAGAAGGGGGTGTGAAGCCTGGGCTGTGGGTGTGGGAGGGAGGAGCCTATCTTCAACAACCCAGCCATCCCTTTGAAATCGGTTCAGTCGGCCACCCTGCAGAGGCAACTGATGGCAGGGGGTTTACAGAGGCTGGGTGACCTGAGTCTGCTGGGAGAGGAGGGGTGGAAAACCCCGGAAGTCTTGGCACAACAAACAGGAATAATGTCTCTTAGGCTGCTGGAGAGATTCCTGGAGGAGGTCCAGGAGGCACTGTCTGAGCCGGTAAGGGGGGGTGTTTGAGCGGCCGAAGGGGGAGCGGCCACCAATGTTTTCGCAACTGCAGGTGATGGCAGAGACTGGAGACTGGCAAGGGGGTCTGGAGGACTTGTTAGATTTTACACTCTGAGCCTGGGGGAGTTTGAGGATGTGGGAGTTAAAGCCCTCTACAACCTCGGGATTAAGGTGAGAAACATTAGGAGCCTGGGGGAGTTTGAGGATGTGGGAGGTAAAGCCCTCTACAACCTCTGCATTAAGGTGAGGAACATTAGGAGCCTGGGGGAGTTTGAGGATGTGGGAGGTAAAGCCCTCTACAACCTCTGCATTAAGGTGAGGAACATTAGGAGCCTGGGGGAGTTTGAGGATGTGGGGGGTAAAGCCCTCTACAACCTCTGCATTAAGGTGAGGAACATTAGGAGCCTGAGGGAGTTTGAGGATGTGGGAGTTAAAGCCCTCTACAACCTCTGCGTTAAGGTTAGGAACATTAGAAGCCTAACAGGAGTGAAGGCACATCAGTGGCAGGGGATATGTGGGGCGGAGAGTATGGTGGGTTTTAGGTGGAGGGGGCTCTACAAACCCCCAGTACCAAAGAGGTCAGGGGGCCTCCAGTGGAGGGTTCTTCATGGAGCCCTGGCCACTAACAGCTGGTTGGTACGGGCTGAACTGGGAGTCGGACAGTGGTGTCCTTTCTGTGTAATGAAAGAAACTGTGTTTGTCTGTATAGCTGGGGAAGATGTTTTGGATATACGGTTGTAGAAGTGGGTATTGTTTTGGGTATTGTGATGTCGGTTTGTATCATGTGGTAAATGGAAAGGTGAGTATGGTACATGTATGCAGTACAGGATATATTTAGATGTTTTATTTTTAAGGGGGTGTGAGTTTTTTAAAAATGAAATGAGTTTCAGTAAAGAAAGACAAAAAGTCAAGTCTCTCTCTCTCCTTATTTCTGTATCTCTCTCTCTCCCTCCTTCTCTGCTGTAGCTGTGATGAGTATGTGACTCAGCTGGATGAGATGCAGAGACAGCTGTCTGCGGCGGAGGATGAGAAGAAGACCCTGAACTCCCTGCTCCGTATGGCCATCCAGCAGAAGCTGGCCCTGACCCAGCGCCTGGAGGACCTGGAGTTTGACACCGAGCAGACCCGCCGCGGAGGCAAACCAAAAGCCAAAACCACTAACGGCAGAACCACTAACGGGCAGACCAACGCCGCCAACAACCCACGCATTAGTCACGGCCTCACCTGTGCCGGGATCGGCCGCCCCAACGAGCTCAACGCCATGCCCAACTGCATCCGTGGAGGCCCTGTGGTCTTCTGCAGCGAGAAGTACAAGATCTACTGCGACTGAAGCGGCTGCGTTGTCAGCACGGGACTGCTGTGTACAGAGGGGAGGAGCCCGAGGCTCTCCCCTGCATTAATGTTAAAGAGCCCCACTATGCTCGCTTAGCTCCCTGCCTGCCCAGCCTGTAGCCACATAGGGCCTGGTGTGTGTCTAACCTACAGTACATAAGTATGCCCATGGCCACGTATAGCCACTCACGTCTGCTAGTGTAAATGTTTAGGGGAATGCAGATGTGCATGTACAGTACAGTGTGCACTAGAAGTTTGGGACTGTTGTAGACATAATGTATAGCATGTGGATAGGGTCTCAACCGGCTGCCGGTAGGCTTCTGTGGATATTATGGGGTGCTGCACTTACGATGATGTTAAAGGTGGCAGCATTTGTGCTTAGTGTGTTCTGAACCCCCTGAGTGTGTTGCCTGGTAACTGTAATGCACTTAGGGGGTGGGGACTTGGGAAGAGGGTGTCACTAAGGGGTCATGTGACTGAAGCTGACATCCTCTCCTTGTGTTGCTCGTCTGTTGGCGTTGGTGCTCCTTCGATAAAGCCTCCCATCCTCCTCTCTCCTGGCCCCCCAGGACTGAGCCAGCCCAGCAACCCGCTGACCAATCAGGTCACTCTTTAATGTTTACATAAACAAATGAAACAAAACAATATGCAAACTCCCCATGCTGTTGCTTAGGGGAGTCCAGTGTGATTTGCTGGGTTTTCTAACTGAATTTCAAAACTCTCAAAGCGGGTTGGCTGATGATTAGTGATGTCGGAGGTGGGTGGTAAAGGAGCACCTAAGACCACAGGTGTTTAATTTCAGGATTCATTCAGATCAATCGCATGGCATTGCAGCTGAGAATGCTACTGAGCTTTTAACTGTTTTTTCTATGTAAAAAGGTGTGTGGCACAGCACAAGCTATGTACTACAGGGCTGTACATTTTAACCAGAGCAGTTATTTAGCGTCTGCTGAAAGAAATGGAGGGCTATTCCATGTGACCCAGTATATGTCATATTGGTGTTCTTTCAGAGCCATATTACTAGAGAACGAAAGCAAGACGAAACGATCTCTACACCTAAATTAAGTGCACTTCAGAATAGGTGCCTCAGGTTCTAACTTCTATTAGAAAAGGATAAAATAACTGTGAACAGATACAATATAGTTTTGATTGATGGTGATTTTTGTAACATCAGTAAAGATCCTAAAAAAAGCACAAAAATCAATGGCACCCAGATCCGGATCATAATTCTGCAAACAAAACTGACAACCTTCAGCAAAGTGCCTGTCGACCCAAGCACTTGATATCAACTATATCTATCTATCGATGTAAAGCCCCGTCTTTGTGTCTATCACCCTGATGCTCATCTCTCCCTCTATCTCCTTTCCCTCTCTTTTTGGAGGCCCTTTTGAGCTCTCAAATGAACTATGTGTGGTTATGTGGCTGAAAACCCTGTCCTCCTCCTCATGACTCTAACCTGTGTCTCGTCACTTGGTTGTCATGACAACCCCTCTCTCTCTCTTTTAGATTGTCAGCAGCTTGCTCGCCCTGAAACGCCACTCCCCCTTTAAGTCGAGAGGGGGATTTGTGTGTGTGGGGGGGGGGGGGGGGGGGACTCTGAATATCATCAGGTAACGTCCTCACGCGTATGCGTGTTCTGAACCCTGCGTGTGTCTGTGTGTCTGTCTGTGTGTGTGTCTGTGTGAGTGAGAGTGATCTCAGTGATCTGTATGTGTATGTTGTTGTCTGAAAATATTATAAATGGAGGGTCGTTCATTTCTGAGATGCTGTTTGTATGCAAGAGGACAAACCAATATACTGTCTTCATTACCCCCCAAAAAAGCTTTAAACCTTGCAAGCTTGTGCCAGGCAGATAAAAATAAATGTGGGGCTTGTGTTAGATAAATCCACGTTTTACATAACCACACATTGTTAGCTTTATGATGCTAAAAGCAGGGTTGATACCAGGAAATCCTTGAAGATTCATCAAATTATGCTTTTTCTACCAGTAACATATAAAAAACGATATATTCTTAATGATATGATTGTAATCAGGTTAGAATCTTCTAGGATCCTCCTAGGCCCCCTCTCTCTGGAATAGAGAGGGAGAGCTGTCATTCCTCAGAACGAGGGACATCCCCAACCCTGCTTGAGTTGAGTATGTGCTGTGCTGCCCTACGAGGCCTTTAGACACACAACACAGTATGGAGACTGTGTTCACATCATTCATACACCTCCACTGAGTGAAAATCACTCTTCGGTTATTGTTCCACTTAAGTGACAGCGATAGATTCACTCTTTGTTTATATCAGTTTGCGCTGAGTGTAGAGACTAGGAGAGAACAGAGGACTAATAATAGTGTTTAAACGATGCTGATCATGAATTTGATTCTGTGTTTGGAGACATGGGTTCCAGGGTTATTTGAGGTGCTCTAAACCCTTGGTGATTCAAAAAAATGATACATTTTGTTTAACTACTTTGTCTCTAACTGTGGAATCTTACCAGTGGACATTGATTCAAATTAGTTGACCCTCTATCCCCCTTTCCTTGTTTCGGCTCTAAGGATTCACTGAGCAATAGATAGATTTAATAATCCAGGATGTGATTGTGACTAGAGAGACCCCCCCCCCCCCCCCCCCCAGTTCTCTTGGTCTAGTTTGAGATCAATGTCCGTTTATCTGGTGTCATCAATAGAATGCCACCAGAATAAACTCCTCCTACCTCTGTCTGCAGGCTCTGCCCACATCAATGTTGAGTTCTCTCACACGCTCTTAATTAGATTTTTGATTGGTTGAGAGCCTGCATGCAACAAATAAAAAACATGCCCGTTCTCATTAACCTGCATGCCATTGGGGGGGGGTCTGTGTTTTGGAGGTGTCAAAGGTCATAGTACTTGTGAGGTCATCGGCTTCTCGCACTTGCTGGTCTTCCTCAGGCAATAGTGCTTTTACATCAGCTCCTCTAGAACATATTGACATGATGTTGATAACTAACCCAGTTTGCACCTACCTGTAGTTAGTAGCAACTATAACTAACCCAGTTTGCACCTACCTGTAGTTAGTAGCAACTATAACTAACCCAGTTTGCACCTACCTGTAGTTAGTAGCAACTATAACTAACCCAGTTTGCACCTACCTGTAGTTAGTAGCAACTATAACTAACCCAGTTTGCACCTACCTGTAGTTAGTAGCAACTATAACTAACTGGGGCTTCGGCGTTCATCTTTTTACTCTTTCTTATTTCGTGTTTTTGATTGGACTGGCATCATTACTGACCAAGTCTAAATTGACCAATAATGCAAATTTTTCTGATTTCTATGTTTCTTCATTTTGTATTAATTTAATTCTGCCCGGATGAGGATCCTCAAACTCAGGATCCTCTAACACTGCCGACGTCACATTCAGTGTTCCTGAAATCAGCTAGCCCTAGAGGCCAAAATTGTAAAACCCGACCAAACAAAATCTCTTATATGAATATGAAATATTCCTCCAAGTTGCCCTTTAACTCACTATATAGCATGATCTATATGTCCTCTATGGCCTCTATAACCTATATGACCTCTAACCTCTATGTCCTATGTGTGGGAATGAAAAGGTATTTCACATTTCCCAGTGCTGCTGCCGGAAGACGATGCTCACAAGTACAGTGAACTCTGCCCTCCTAGTAAAATGATGATCAGAGTTTGTGATTATTTGAGGTATCCCTCCCATGAGAAGCCAGGGGAGTCGGGGTCTTTCCTCAATGTAAATCAACAAACCGTTTTGATCTTTTTATTTTTTTATATATCTTTTTTTCTTTAACCTGTGCACTTTTATTATAGTATTATAACTTTATATTATTAACCTAGGAAAGGTTTAGTGCTATGGTTTGAGTTATTTAGTCAAGTATACACATATAGGAATATATTTCCTCCTATATGTTGTCTCTTTGTATCATCCATAGAGACCATTTACTCTCCTAAAGCCACACCGCAAACCACAGTCCTACTGTTAAGATTCTGAGAATTTGTCCAACTGAATAAGCATCCTTTTATTGTTATGTCTCATATTATTATTATGCTGATGGTTTGATTTTATGTTTGTTCTGCTGCCATGTTCTAAACGAAATCCAGGGTGAGCTAATTCTGGGGTTTTCATGTATTTATTATTCCTAGGAATAGTTCAAAGATAACGCAGAGAAACTTGACGACACTCTGATTCCAAAAATGGTAAGAAGTTATTGGGGGAAGAAATGGAGTGACAAAATTATTTTGGTTTTTCCAGCTTCTTACCAGGGTGTCACACTGATAAGGGATCACTGGCTCACAGAATTCTCTGCAAGTGCAACGATTAAATTCCAAATTGGAATTGTTTCATTCTCTCTTTGTTTATCGTGCCAAATCTTGGTACATCATTTAGGTTTGAAAAGAATGAAGAATCAGAAAGAAAGACAAGCCGTACATCAGTGGGAAAGGTATAGTTTGGGGCCGTGGCTTTCTGTCCTAAAGCTGCCCAGGATTTGTTTTGGGTCTGTTTTGTTCTTCGTTCTGACCAGTCGTGCCTTTCATTGTTTCAAGGGAGAATCGTAGACTAGTGTTTTTTGTTCGTTTTTTAGGTGTGGAGGTTTGGGTTTAAACCGACTTTGTGAGCAGCAATAAATGCAAAGATGAGCCCTTTTTGCAGGGGTGAGATGATAGTTTTCAAATTAGCTCAATTCAATTGATATTGTGTTGAATTCTGCAGGTCAGTGATCCTAACAGAAAATTCAGGGGTATTGAGAATTTTTTTTTTTTTTTATCAAACTGGGAACCAAAATAAATCCCTTTGGCCTCCTATTGAACAAAATGTTACAAACACCACTACTGTATTCTGGGTAGATCAGTGTTCTATTGAAACATCTAGGTGATCTCGAACTTTGTTTGGTTAAGGTAATGTGCTATCAATAGTATTGTTGGCAAATGTGCAGGGAGCGCATTTTGTCGTTTGTTTGTCCATTTTGAGTTTTTAAATCTTATTTTTTATTCTTGAATCTTTTTTTTACATCTTATTCAAGCGTTGTGATTTCAGGAAACAGAAAACAGATTTTGCATCAACAAGCTTGAATTGTGCCATTATTGCCAATGCTTGTTTGTTGAGGCGTAAAAAGTTATCAATACGGTTGGGAAGCAAAAACAAAAGAAGAAAATAAAGTGCCATTTTAATGCTGTTTTACAAGGAAAATAAACGTTTTCTGTTTGCTGGAAGCAATAGCACTGTGATAATACACTAGCTGTGTAAACTTTATATTGTCATATTGTGTTTCAGTATTGATCCATATTGAGTTTGATACCTTTATATGAAATAACAACTTCATCTGTATGTTGGTATGTATTTGAATTGTTATGCAGTATGGTATTCTTCTCAATAATGTGCATTATGATTAGTGGCATATTCATTACAATTTAATGTCATATGCATGTTCATCAGTCATGGGAACCTTTACACAGAATCGAAAACAAACCTATAACTTTGAAGATGTTGAAAAAGTGAAAAAATGAAATGATGAAATAACTGAGTTTAGTCTAATGTAATACTGCTGAACTAATCCTATGAAGTTTTGTTTTCCTATAGAGAAGTGGTATGTCTGTGTAAAGGTAGTCATACTGGATAAAGACAATAAATGTGACTAAAAAGACACAGTGTCCTGTGTGTATTTTCATTACTGTGTTAAGTCAGCAATGTTGTGCTGCTATTTTTATTGACTTGGCCAAAGCTTGTGATACGGTAGATCATTCCATTCTTGTCGATCGGCTAAGAATTATTGATGTCTCTGAGGGGTCTTTTTGGCCTGGTTCGCTAACTACCTCTCTCAATGAGTGCAGTGTATAAAGTCAGAACATCTGCTGTCTCAGCCACTGCCTGTCACCAAGTTTGTACACCAAGGCTCGATCCTAGGCCCCACGCTCTTCTCAATTTACATCAACAATATAGCTCAGGCAATAGGAAGCTCTCTCATCCATTTATATACAGATTATACATCTGGGGAGGCAGGTAGCCTAGTGTTTAGAGTGTTGGGCCAGTAACCGAAAGGTTGCTAGATCGAATTCTGAGCTGACTAGGTAAAAATCGGTCGTTCTGCCCCTGAACAAGGCAGTTAATCCACTGTTCCCTGGTATTTTAAATAAGAATTGTAAATAAGAATTTGTTCTTAACTGACTTGCCTAGTTAAATAAAGGTCAAATTTAAAAAATACAGTCTTATACCCAGCTGGCCCCTCCCTGGATTTTGTGTTAAACACCCTACAACAAGCTTTCTCTGCTCTTAACCTTGTTCTGAACACTTCCAAAACAAAGAATGCCCCTCTCCCCACAGGTGTGATTGCTACCTCTGAGGGTTCAGAGCTTGAGGTAGTCACCTCATACAAGTACTTGGGAGTATGGCTAGACGGTACACTGTCCTTCTCTCAGCACATATCAAAGCTGCAGGCTGAAGTTAAATCTAGACTTGGTTTCCTCTATCGTAATCACTCCTCTTTCACCGCAGCTGCAAAACTAACTCTGACTCAGATGACAATCCTACCCATGCTAGATTACGGAGACGTAATTCATAGATCGGCAGGTAAGGGCGAACGGCTAGATATTTTTTACTGTTCGGCCATCATATTTGCCACCAATGCACCTTATAGGATACATCACTGCACTCTATACTCTGTAAACTGGTCATCTCTGTAAACCCGTCGCAAGACCCACTGGTTGATGCTTATTTATAAAACCCTCTTAGGCCTCACGCCCCCCTCACTCATACAACATCCATTCTGTCAGTCACATTCTGTTAAAGGTCCCCAAAGCACACACATTCCTGGGTCGCTCGTCTTTTCAGTTCGCTGCAGCTAGAGACTAGAACGAGCTGCAACAAACATTCAAAGACTCAATCACGGACACTGTTACTGACAGTTGTGGTTGCTTTGGATGATGTATTGTCTCTACCTTATTGCCCTTTGTGCTGTTGTCTGTGCCCAATAATGTTTGTACCCCGTTTTGTGCTGCTACCATGTGGTGCTGCTGCAATGTTGCTGTCTTAGGTCTCTCTTTATGTAGTGTTGTCTCTCTTGTCGTGATGTATGTTTTTATTTAATTAATTTTTATTCTCAGATCCCCGTCCCCGCAGGAGGCCTTTTGCCTTGTGGTAGGCCGTCATTGTAAATAAAAATTTGTTCTTAACTGACTTACCTAGTTAAATACATTATTTTTTTTTTAAATAAAGACAAACTCTTCCACTCTAAGTAAATTAACAGTTAACTGTGGAGCCAGTCTGATGCTGCAGCCTTCTTTTTCTCCTGAAGATTCCTAGCTGGGAAGCAAGGGGCGAGGGAGAACTGAGGGGGGACTTCCCAGCTGTCTGTAAAGTCTCCTTGACATGATCAAATTTCACACTATGCACAAAACTCTTCCACCCCCACCTTCCGTCTGGCTCCCTCTCTTTTCCCACTCTCCCTGCACTCATCGTATGTCTTCCCTCTTCCACCTCACATTTTCCATATTTTTTCCTCTACCTCTCCCCCCTCTTTTTTTCTATTTTACTCTCTAGATAAATCCATCCCTCTTTCATTGTTTCCTTTCTTTTTCTGTCCTTCCCCTATTTCTTGTCCGTTATTTTTCTTCTGTGTATTAAGGACATACAAACAAACCCTGTGACTCTTGACCTCTCAACACCCAGTCACTTCCTGTCCACGTTCCATTAGGACCAGTTTCCATGAGCCATAAAGACTTGCCATGTCTGTCCAATCATGCAACAGTTTTATATCACATATGGTAGGTTTTATATGGCAAGAATATGTAGAGCTCTAATACATACACAGATACACTATCTGGCCACGACTCCAACTCCATCAAGTTTGCTGATGACACAACGCTGGTAAGCCTGATACCACCGGCAACGAGACAGCCTACAGGGAGGAGATCAGAGAACTGTCAGTGTGGTGCCAGGACAACAACCTCTCCTTCAACGTCAGCAAGACCAAGGAGCACACCCCCATCCACATCGACGGGGCTGCAGTGGAGAGGGTCAAGAGCTTAAAGTTCATCATTGTCCACATCACTGAGGACTTAACATGGTCTTCTCACACCAGAACTGTCGTGAAGAAGGCACAGCTGCGCCTCTTCTCCCTCAGGGGGCTGAAATTATTTGGCATGTCCCCTCAGATTTACAGCTTCACCATTGAGAGCATTCGGACTGGTTGTATCCCTGTCTGGTATGGCAACTGCCCAGTTCGGAAGACCCTATATAGGGTGGTGCGGACAGCAGGCGGATCACTGGAGGCGAGCCTCCAGTCATCGTGGACGTATATGCCAAGCGGTGTCTGAGAAATGACCGAAGAATTGCCAAAGACTCCAGCCGACGGACTGTTCTTCCTGCTCCCGTCCCGCAGGCGATACTGATGCATCAAGGCTCAGACAAACAGACTCCATAACAGCTTCTATCCCCTCGCCATAGGACTGTTAAATGGAGCTCTTTAAGACACACATTCATAGCAAAAATAAATAGTAAAATAAAAATATATGTATTTTGTTGAGGTGGCTTGCCTGTTTTGCATGTTATTTTGGCATTAATACGAGTTACATATCAGTTTGCAAACAATGTAAAATACATATTTATCATTGAGTTAATAAAGCTGCATGCATCTTTTCTGTTTTCTTGAGTAAGGCAGCTCCAAAATGCAGGTGTTTCAGCCTAGCTCAGTGCTTTCTGTGGTGGTGGGGCAGAAAATAGGAGTGGCGTGCCATGAATGGCTCAGTGTTTTGTCACTCATGGGGAAACTACGTCACCAGTCCTTAGTAAGGGTAGACATCGAAAATTCTAGTCCTCCTCGTCCTGCCATATAGTTACATTAGTATTGCCCTTCCAAGAAGGCTCACGTTCATTGGCCACAGATAAAATGACATCATGCTATATGTACAGTAGCTTTGATTGGACTGATCATGTCAACATCTTACTTTCAAAATCTTAGCTAGCAGTCATCATCATGAATCAAGTCGACAATCTACTGGCAAATCCTTTTTAATCCTTGTCATATGAAAATAAATAATAAAGATAAATGATAGATCAAATGAATTGGTGCTCATTGGCCATTGTGTAACGGTTTTCTTGGTGAGAAGGAGAGTCGGACCAAAATGCGGCGTGTCTATTGCAATCCATGTTTAATGAAGTAACACACTAAACACAAACACTACCAAAACAATAAACTTAATGAAAACCGAAACAGCCTATACTTGTGTAACCTAACACAGAACAATGACACTAAGGACAATCACCCACGACAAACTCAAAGAATATGGCTGCCTAAATATGGTTCCCAATCAGAGACAACGATAAACACCTGCCTCTGATTGAGAACCACTTCAGACAGCCATAGACTTAGCTAGAACACCCCACTAGCTACAATCCCCATACATACACACCACATACAAAAACCCATGCCACACCCTGGCCTGACCAAATAAATAAAGATAAACACAAAATACTTTGACCAGGGTGTGACACATTGGACATAAACATTACATAACAAGTTGGAAATCTCAAATTCAACAATGAGTGGTTTGAAAGAAATCGGTGACAGTGGTTAACAGCAAGCATTTCAACTGGGAAGTCGGGAATAAACGAGCTCAGACTGGGAAAATATGTTTTGAAAGGTCATCCAACTCGGAATTGTAAATCTTTCTCTTTCTCTTTCCTTGATTACAACATTTTACCATGAAGTACTGCCGCGCCACCTTCCTGTTCAAGTGAGCACATCACAACAAGGTGAGTCCAAAAATGTCTTATATGCTGCTGAATAAATGATGTAGTATGCCAGTGAGATAGTATTACATCTTAGTTACAGTATACATAAGTGTATGTTAAGTAGTAAGCTGTTAGTAGCCCATGTGCCTCACCCTAATAATTTGGTATATTTTCACCTCTTAATTTCGCCTAATGTTACTGTTCTGACTCGGTGGTGCACATGTAGCCTATAACCTGTTTTTAAGAAATTTCATAAACTAATATTGTAGGAGCTTTCATTGTCTGCTTATATGTCCCCTTTATTTATCCTACGGTTTTGACTTGGTTTACAGGGTAAATACTGTAAGAGCAGCCCATGTTCTGCATTCTGTTGCTGCATTTCAAAACTGCTAAACACATAGTTATATTTACAACGTCTATCTTAGCTCGCTCATTAATGTCTTAATCAAAATTACGGATTGCCTCTTATCCGCTCATCGTTCCCTTATGCCATAGTTTGTACATCTCAATTGTCAGTAGAAACCACATTTGTTTAAGCAAGTCAGCCATATCAGCTATGTGTTTAAAAAAGGCAGTAAATGAGGCTGAATGAACTGTTTAGCTGCCAGACAAGGCTCCGCTGATAGCAAGTTGTAGTGATGGTAAGGATTCACTCCATGGCGCTGAAAAGAAAGATCTGCTGTTGGGACAGCTTTATGTAGGCCCTAACAGTTTGTGGGCACCGCTTGTCGCCATTATAGTGACATTATTAATGTATTGTTTAGTCTTGTGTTGTGCAGGGGCTTGCTGGCATGCATCTAACACTTTTTGGGGGAGTTTGCCCCTTCAATATTTACTTGCTAAAATCGCCACTGACTTTAAGTATTTATATATTTCTGCTACCATCCACTTTTAAGCCCTGTTTACATGTAAACTGAGTATCCAAAACATGTATTTCCATGACATAGATTGAGCAGGTGAATCCAGGTGAAGGCTATGAACCCTTATTGATGTCACCTGTTAAATGCACTTCAATCAGTGTAGATGAAGGCGAGGAGACAGGTTAAAGAAGGATTTTTAATCCTTGTGACAATTGAGACATGGATTGTGTATTTGTGCCATTCACCGGCTGAATGGGCAAGACAAAAGATGTAACTGCCTTTGAACGGGGTATGGTAGTAGGTGCCAGGCACACCGGCTTCAAGAACTGCAACGCTGCTGGGTTATTCACGCTCAACAGTTTCCGTGTGTATCAAGAATGACATCCAGCAAACTTGACACAACTGTGTGAAGTATTGTGTGAGTCAACATGGGCCAGCATCTCTGTAGAACACGTTCAACACCTTGTAGAGTCCATGTCTCGACGAATTGAGGCTGCTCTGAGGGCAAAGGGGGATGCAACTCAATATTAGGATGGCGTTCCTAATGTTTTGTACACTTAGTGTATATCCCATTACCAGTCACTTTATATGTATAAACCCACCTCAATGACTGCAGTACCCCTGTACATGGAATGAGGTACTGGCACTGAACTGTATATACCTGCATTCTATTTTATTTCACTCTCATCATAGTTATTGTGTGTTTTTTATTTGTACTTAAAAATGTTTTTCTGTTCTATTGTTATCTATAGTATTATTATTATTATTATTATTGTTATCTTTAGTATTATTATTATTATCTATAGTATTATTATTATCTATAGTATTATCGTTATTATCTATAGTATTATTATTATCTATAGTAGTATTATTATTAGTATCTATAGCATTATTAATAGTTTCTATAGCATTATTATTATCTATAGTATTATTGTTATTATCCATATTATTATTATCTATAGTATTATTATTATTATTATTATCAATTGTATTATTATTATCTATAGTAGTATTATTATTATTATCTATAGTATTTTTATTATTATTATCTATAGTATTATTATTATTATTATCTATAGTATTATTATTATCTATAGTATTATTATTATTATCTATAGTATTATTATTATTATTATCCATAGTATTATTATTATCTATAGTATTAGTATTATTATTATCTATGGTATTAGTATTAATATCTATAGTATTAGTATTATTATTATCTATAGTAGTAGTATTATTATCTATAGTATTGTTATCTATAGTATTTTTTTTTATTATTATCGATAGTATTATTATTATCTATAGTATTTTTATTATTATTATCTATTGTCACGCCCTGGTCTTAGTCTTTTGTGTTTTCTTTATTATTTTGGTCAGGCCAGGGTGTGACATGGGTTTATTTTGTGGTGTGTTTTGTCTTGTTTTTTTTTGTAGGTATTGGGATTGTGGTATAGTGGGGTTCTCTAGGTAAGTCTATGGTTGCCTGAAGTGGTTCTCAATCAGAGGCAGGTGTTTATCGTTGTCTCTGATTGGGAACCATATTTAGGCAGCCATATTCTTTGAGTGTTTCGTGGGTGATTGTTCCTGTCTCTATGTTTGTTTTGCACCAGTATAGGCTGTTAGGTTTTCGTGTTACGTTTCTTGTTTTTGTATTGTTCGTTTTTCATCTTTATTAAAGATGTATAAAAATTACCACGCTGCATTTTGGTCCGCCTCTCCTTCATCGGAAGAAAACCCTAACATCTATAGTATTATTATTATCTATAGTATTATTATTATCTATCGTATTATTATTATTATCTATAGTATTAGTATTATTATCTATAGTATTAGTATTAGTATCTATAGTATTATTATCTATAGTATTATTATTATCTATCGTATTATTAGTATCTATAGTATTAGTATTATTATCTATAGTATTATTATCTATAGTATTATTATTATCTATCGTATTATTATTATCTGTAGTATTATTATTATCTATCGTATTATTATTATCTTTAGTATTATTATCTATAGTATTATCTATAGTATTACTATTATTAGTATCTGTAGTATTATTATCTATAGTATTATTATTATTATTATCTATAGTATTAGTATTATCTATAGTATTATTATCTATAGTATTATTATTATCTATAGTATTAGTATTATAATTATCTATAGTTTTAGTATGATAATTATCTATAGTATTAGTATTATTATTATCTATAGTATTTTTATCTATAGTATTAGTATTATTATTATCTATAGTATTATTATCTATATTATTGGTATTATCTATAGTAGTATTATCTATAGTATTAGTATTATTATTATTATCTATAGTATTAGTATTATCTATAGTATTATTATTATTATCTATAGTATTATTATTCTTATCACTGCATTGTTGGAAAGACCTCTCAAGGTAAGAATTCCACTGTACTGTTTTACACCTGAGCACGTGGCAAATAAACGTACAAATTATAAACGAAACGGCCCCATTCAGACGCTGGCATTCTACAAAAAGGAGGATTTATTTTCAGTGTATTATGTGCCTAATCTGATTATAATGTCCGTGACAAATGTATAAATTGCATTTTTAGAGTTGCACTGCAACCAACCACCGTTCAATTCTCATGAATAACCATTTGACAGAAGCAGAATGGAAACAAAAGGGCCATTGATTACGTTTTTAAATAATCTCTCCCTTTTTGTCTTCATCTCCGCTGTGTGCGTGTGCTTGCGTGCGAGACAGCGAGAGATGGTGGGAGGGAGGAGAAACTGCTGCAACGCCTAATTATCTCCTCTAGTTCTCTCTGAAATGGGGCACTGATGAGGATGACTGGCTTTGTGTCTCTGTGGTGGTGGCCAAGGAACCCAACAGGTACTGAACACATTCGGTCACATGAAAAGCAATGTGTGAAGCTAACAGTTAGTGTGATGTCTGAGTGATGGAAGAAGTGCTCTAATCAAGACAATCAATGGGTTTGCATGCAGGGCTCAAACATAAAACTATTATACACACTATTCGTACCCTCACGTATTGATCTTTTGACCAATCACATCAGATCTTTTCTCATCGGGACTTTTTCAGAGCTGAACTGATTGGTCAAAAGATCAAATAGTGAAACAAATATAATTATTGGACTGCCTGTGTTAATGCAGCCTATGAGAGGTCACTCCATTGTCATGAAATCTCCCCCATTTCCTGTTAATACCATGTGAAGGAATATGGGTCAGTGGAGTATGTTCTACCCCACTGCTCAGGTGGTATGATTGTACCTGAAACAGAATGCAGGTGAGAACATCTTTTCACAGTGGTTTTTGCAACTGTTGCAGTATTTTCTCTGACCACTTGGTGTCAAGATAACACTGACAAATACAGAGGTAACCAGTGACCGTTTGAATCCGATGATATTCTTCATTCTTGTATGATTTCTATTTTCCAAGTGTGTATGTGTTGGTGACTGTGTATATGTTGGTGAGTGTGTGCTGCTACACAAAGCTCTCTCTCTCTCTCTCTCTCTCTCTCTCTCTCTCTCTCTCTCTCTCATATCATATCATATCATGTGATGTGATGAGATGGACACACGAGGACCCTGAAGGAGCAGTATCGTGTGATGAGATGAACACACGAGGATCCGGAAGGAGCAGAGAACACATCAGGTGGTCCACAGAACCCTGATTAACAACAGAACACACATTCACACACATACACCACACAGCTGAATAGACAGCAGCACCATGTCTGCCTCCTGTGGCTCTGACTGCTGCACACACACACCTAAATGGCTGCCTGCTTTGTATACTTTAGTGCTGGACTGTATCTTCCAGTCTGCACAGAGGACGTTCCACACGCAGCAGCTCTGACAAACTGTATGAACTTATCCTCATCAGACACCAAATATCCCATACAGTCTGGCGGGACAGGGGTGTGTATTCTCACCTAGGCTCATGAGAGAAATGGATACCCCAAAAGTGAGCTCTCTCTCTGAAGTCTGTAGGTGTGAACCCAAAATATTTGGTTATGTGCATTGAAACCATGCCTACAAACTGATCAGCAGGAGACTTTACTTTCAGTTCACACTCTATGTTGAGTGACATGGTTCCATAACAGAGCAGGTGTGATTTCCAATTGGTGTGAAAGAAGTTGATGGCCCAACTCACACCGTCCCTCCTTTCAAATCAATTCAATGAGCTTTATTGGCATGGGAAACATTGCCAAAGAAAGTGAGGTAGATAATACACAAAAGCGAACTAAATATGGGTTGTATTTACAATGGTGTTTGTTCTTCACTGGTTGCCCTTTTCTCGTGGCAACAGGTCACAAATCTCCCTGCTGTGATTGCACACTGTGGAATTTCACCCAGTAGATATGGGAGTTTCTCAAAATTGGGTTTGTTTTCGAATTCTTTGTGGATCTGTGTAATCTGAGGGAAATATGTGTCTCTAATATGGTCATACATTGGGCAGGAGGTTAGCCTGTCTTCTCTTGAGAGCCATGTCTGCCTACGGCGACCTTTCTCAATAGCAAGGCTATGCTCACTGAGTCTGTACATAGTCAACGCTTTCCTTAAGTTTGGGTCAGTCACAGTGGTCAGGTATTCTGCCACTGTGTACTCTCTGTTTAGGGCCAAATAGCATTCTAGTTTGCTCTTTTTTTTTGTTAATTCTTTCCAATATGTTGAGTAATTATCTTTTTGTTTTCTTATGATTTGCTAGGGTCTAATTGTGCTGCTGTCCTGGGGCTCTGTGGGGTGTGTTTGTGTTTATGAACAGAGACCTAGGACCAGCTTGCTTAGGGGACTCTTCTCCAGGTTCATCTCTCTGTAGGTGATGGCTTTGTTATGGAAGGTTTGGGAATCGGTTCTTTTCAGGTGGTTGTAGAATTTAACGGCTCTTTTCTGGATTTTGATAATTAGTGGGTATCGGCCTAATTCTGCCTCTCTCTTCTCTCGCTGCCTTCCTTTCTTATTCATCCAATTATCTTCACTTCTCTGACTCCCTCCCCCCATTTTCACTCTCTTTATTTCTGTCCTCCCTTTCCTTCTTTCCATCTCCCTCCCTCATACTTTCTATTTCCCCCTCTCCCTCTTGCTCTGTGGGGTTATTTAGCTCTGGTCTGTGGTTGTGACTGTCGGAGCCCCCAGGGGACCGGAGGATGTTGTTGAATGGGACTGTAGTTCTGCATTCTTTGGGCCAGCATGGGTGGTACTGACTGGCTGGCTGACACCTCTCTACATAGACTTGTAGAGGCACAAGCAGAAGCCCCAAGCTCCAACTAATGGTGCTTATCTCCACTCCAGTGGGTCAGCAGTGTTTTACGTTGATGAATGTTCTGGTGTTATTGTGTTTCCCTCAGCAGTGTGACACTAAAGACTTGTAGCAAGCAGAATCAACAACCTCTGCCTCCTTCTAGACTGTTGCCATTGTTATGTAAGTGACAGAAGGTTCAAGCCATCCACAGAAATACTTGGCCTTTTAGATTCAGTAGCAGCATTCTCAAAATGATCCTCCTAAAATTTTGTTTTTTTTACTGTATGTTACCCTGCTATTTATACTATTAAGACTTGTATCGAGAGAGAGAGAGAGAGAGAGAGAGAGACAGAGAGAGAGAGAGACAGAGAGAGACAGAGAGACAGAGACAGAGAGACACAGAGAGAGAGAGAGAGAGAGAGAGAGAGAGAGAGAGAGAGAGAGAGAGAGAGAGAGAGAGAGAGAGAGCCTAAGCAACGACATAGAAATGTCAGTTAATATTTGTGTGTGTGTATTTTCCCCTTTGCCATTGTTGGAGTTGGGAGAGCTTCTCTTCAGTCGCCTGACTGGATGATACAGTCAGGCGACTGAAGAGAAGCTCTCCCAACTCCAACAATAACCATTAATGCAGTGATGGAACAAAACCCAGCGACCCTTAGACAAATGGCCAAATGGAGCACGGATGTAGGTCTACAGTGATGCTCATTTTAGAATGTGTACCAATATAATAACCTTGCCTAACAGTCAAAACAGACTCATGTTTTATGATAAGGAGAATTAAAGGCACAACAATCTGTGTTTCAACAGCCTGACCCTGCCACTTTGTTTGGTAGAGGCCGGAAGGGGCTGGGTGGGGACTGACAGTCCATGAGATTGACATAATAGTTTGTTTAAACATATTGAAACACTGTTTACAAAAACTGAAAAACAAAACCAATGGTAAAACAACCTTAGATTTGGGTTTATAAAACAGTAATACCGTTGTAGGGTACTAAGAAATATAGTTTACAAGTATATTTCTACAAAACTCAATGGGTAGACAATTGAACGGCAAAATAAACACTATTTTGTAGGTTATTGTGTAAAATATACGTTTTTGTTTTTCTCTTAAAGGACAGAGCAAAGGCAATAAACACAAATTTATGAAAACTCATAGTCCGTTTTTTTTCCCTGCTGTACTCAATGAACAACCAGGGTAGTTTTGAGCGCGCCTTACACCAGCCAGCGTGAACGCGCAGCTCCTTCACAGCGGCGGAGTGGAGCTCAGAGGAAGGAATAGTTTTGCTGCAAGGAGGGCAGATCCCTGAGGAGTGAATGGATCAGTGCACTAATGCAGGAAAAACTCTTCGTGGAAACACTTCTTCTATCTTCGTGAGAGAAGCACTACATGCCCGTTATGTTCTACTGTGGAGGCTAGAGCATTTTGCCAAGAGAAGGGAAAAAGCAGCGGACTTCGAGTCGGGACACTCCTTCGTTTGAGTTGCCTGTAACGTTAGCTCGTCCGGGCACTGTTTCCAATCTGCTTTGAGCATCGGAGAAGGGTTCAGCCAAGCAGGACAACTGTCGGCAAGATGCAGGAGGTTTCGGCAACAGCTGGTAAGCCAGTTGGTTGGTTTGGCTACTTTATATGTTTGCCGCTCTGAATAGAAACGGTGTCTTGCTTTGGGGGGGTTGTCTTGAAGTATCCATTTCGAGTGGCGGTACGGTGCTACAAAGTTACGCGGGGGGGATGGGGGGTGCTGCTGCTACTACTACATGTGGCAAAAACTAGCTCCTTATGGCGCAAACTTCTCCTTTGTATTGTGAGGAGTTGTTGCATTATCTTATTACAACTTTAAAACTATGCAGTTTGTCTGTGAGAGAAATACGACCTCCAACAGCAAAGGATTGTTCTTATTAGTAGGCTGCATAGCAGCACATTTACCTTTCAATGACATGTCACACACACACACACACACACACACACACACACACACACACACCTTCAAGGTCGTTGGGCAGCTGACGAGACAAGAAGAGGGGTAAATCGGTACCAAACCCCAAGTGGCAGCAGCTCTGACGTTATCATTGCCCCCATACCACTCATCCAGAGGCATATGCTTCTCTCAGCCCTTCTCTCAGCTCTACAGACACACACACACACACACACACACACACACACACACACACACACACACACACACACACACACACACACACACACACAGACATGAATGTATTCTTTGTTGTAAAGTTCCCTCCTCATTTTATTCTGTGTGTTTTGTCTGATTATAGTTATTAGGCTACAGGGAAACCATTGTATTGAATGGAGAGAGAGGAGGAGGATGGGAGGATGTTTGAGATGATGATGAGATTATGACATGTATCTGGTGGACAGGATGTTGAGGGGAGTTATAGACTGAGATATGATGAGCATGACGAAGATGGTGGTGATGGTGATTATGATAGATCCATAGCTGTAGAGGTGAGTTGGTTTCTGATGTGTGCTGCTGAAGATTATGAATGGTGATGATGGTGCAGGCGATGATGATAAGGGTTACAACGATGAAGACGATGATTACAATGACTTACAATTATGATGATTATGATGAAGTTCAATGATATGCAGGCTGCTATCTGGTGTGCAGGATACAGTCCGAGGGCAGTCAGAGGGCAGTCCGAGGCTGAAGTGGATACATGGTGTGTGTATAAAGACTAGTGTTCTAACTCTCCTCCATGTGAATCCCTCATGGTGAGGAATGTGACGAGGCTGCAGGAGAGTGTCTGGATGAGAGCAGTGTCGCCTGGCCTCAGGAATGACATTACAACGGAGAGAGAGAGAGAGGTGTTTGTGTGTGCGTGCACATGTTGACGTACGTGTGAGAGATGTATGTTCTCTGTCTCTTAATATAGAGTTGGGTTGTTTGTTTAGAGGCGACAACAGATGTGTTATCACACAGTTGGTTGTGAGAGATGTATGTTCTCTGTCTCTTAATATAGAGTTGGGTTGTTTGTTTAGAGGCGACAACAGATGTGTTATCACACAGTTGGTACAGGCTGTTTAGAGGTGACTACAGATGTGTTATCACACAGTTGTAACAGGCTGTTTAGAGGTGACTACAGATGTGTTATCACACAGTTGTAACAGGCTGTTTAGAGGTGACTACAGATGTGTTATCACACAGTTGGTACAGGCTGTTTAGAGGTGACTACAGATATGTTATCACACAGTTGGTACAGGCTGTTTAGAGGTGACTACAGATGTGTTATCACACAGTTGGTACAGGCTGTTTAGAGGTGACTACAGATGTGTTATCACACAGTTGGTACAGGCTGTTTAGAGGTGACTACAGATGTGTTATCACACAGTTGGTACAGGCTGTTTAGAGGTGACTACAGATGTGTTATCACACAGTTGTAACAGGCTGTTTAGAGGTGGCTACAGATGTGTTATCACACAGTTGTAACAGGCTGTTTAGAGGCGACAGCAGATGTGTTATCACACAGTTGTACCAGGCTGTTTAGAGGCGACAGCAGATGTGTTATCACACAGTTGGTACAGGCTGTTTAGAGGTGACAACAGATGTGTTATCACACAGTTGGTACAGGCTGTTTAGAGGTGACTACAGATGTGTTATCAAACAGTTGGTACAGGCTGTTAGAGGTGACTACAGATGTGTTATCACACAGTTGGTACAGGCTGTTTAGAGGTGACTACAGATGTGTTATCACACAGTTGTAACAGGCTGTTTAGAGGTGACTACAGATATGTTATCACACAGTTGGTACAGGCTGTTTAGAGGTGACTACAGATGTGTTATCACACAGTTGGTACAGGCTGTTTAGAGGTGACTACAGATGTGTTATCACACAGTTGGTACAGGCTGTTTAGAGGTGACTACAGATGTGTTATCACACAGTTGGTACAGGCTGTTTAGAGGTGACTACAGATGTGTTATCACACAGTTGTAACAGGCTGTTTAGAGGTGGCTACAGATGTGTTATCACACAGTTGTAACAGGCTGTTTAGAGGCGACAGCAGATGTGTTATCACACAGTTGTACCAGGCTGTTTAGAGGCGACAGCAGATGTGTTATCACACAGTTGGTACAGGCTGTTTAGAGGTGACAACAGATGTGTTATCACACAGTTGGTACAGGCTGTTTAGAGGTGACTACAGATGTGTTATCAAACAGTTGGTACAGGCTGTTAGAGGTGACTACAGATGTGTTATCACACAGTTGGTACAGGCTGTTTAGAGGTGACTACAGATGTGTTATCACACAGTTGTAACAGGCTGTTTAGAGGTGACTACAGATGTGTTATCACACAGTTGGTACAGGCTGTTTAGAGGTGACTACAGATATGTTATCACACAGTTGGTACAGGCTGTTTAGAGGTGACTACAGATGTGTTATCACACAGTTGGTACAGGCTGTTTAGAGGTGACTACAGATGTGTTATCAAACAGTTGGTACAGGCTGTTAGAGGTGACTACAGATGTGTTATCACACAGTTGGTACAGGCTGTTTAGAGGTGACTACAGATGTGTTATCACACAGTTGTAACAGGCTGTTTAGAGGTGACTACAGATGTGTTATCACACAGTTGTAACAGGCTGTTTAGAGGTGACTACAGATGTGTTATCACACAGTTGTAACAGGCTGTTTAGAGGTGAATAGAGATGTGTTATCACACAGTTGTAACAGGCTGTTTAGAGGTGAATAGAGATGTGTTATCACACAGTTGTAACAGGCTGTTTAGAGGTGAATAGAGATGTGTTATCACACAGTTGTAACAGGCTGTTTAGAGGTGACTACAGATGTGTTATCACACAGTTGGTACAGGCTGTTTAGAGGTGACTACAGATGTGTTATCACACAGTTGTAACAGGCTGTTTAGAGGCGACAGCAGATGTGTTATCACACAGTTGTAACAGGCTGTTTAGAGGTGAATAGAGATGTGTTATCACACAGTTGTAACAGGCTGTTTAGAGGTGACTACAGATGTGTTATCACACAGTTGTAACAGGCTGTTTAGAGGTGAATAGAGATGTGTTATCACACAGTTGTAACAGGCTGTTTAGAGGTGAATAGAGATGTCTACAGAGGCCTTTCACGTGGGTTTATTTCAAAGTGCACACTAAATGACATAGTTATTTTGCGAACCATAACATACAGATAGATCTATCTTAATTTGATCACCCTGTTGTTGCAGATAATTTTCCTGTGATTCAAATCAGCCTGGTGATTTACATAAATTCACTGAAAACCTGTAGTTCTCTTTCTCGCTCTCTCTTGCTCAAATGTTAAAGCACCGGACAGAATAACTGGCCTAGGTCATACTACTGCGACATTCAAATGTACAAAAATGTATCTGAAATGCAGCCATACTCATCAACAACTGTCGTTTTATATAGCTTAATAACACAAAATAAATATTAACCTCCACTACGACATAAGTGTATCGAACTATAGCCCACTGCAGCCTGTTAAAACAAATTTCCTGTTAGAAATTATAACTTATTTTTTAGGATAATTAATTCCTCCTCCTGAAGGATTGTTTTACTCCTGCAACGAAACTGGTTAAATTTAAGGGGCCACATAATCATGAGTGGAGTTCCTCTTTAAGATCAGACATCTGTAATATTAGACAAGGGACATTTTAGCATAGAGATGAAATGATATAGCTCTTACAAAGAGGAAGTGTAGCCTACAGACAGAGATGGTTGGAAAGAGTGGTAGAGGACTATAACAGAGGTAGTTGTGGAGGTGAACTGTAGAGAGTATGTTTGTTGAGGGTCTCTGGGGAGGGATCGATTGGCTCTTATTCAATTAATGTTCCTTTTGTTTGATAACGTCTCTTTATATCCGAAAACCGCCACTTTGTTCTGGCATTTTCTATCTACACTATCAAACGCAGTCACAACTCATACAAACATGTCAAACGATGATTGTGTTTAGCCTAAATAATCAATAATATTTCAACCGGACAATAACGTAGTCAATATAAAAGTTAAACAACAAAGGCACTCTCTCAGTCGCGTACATGAAAAATCCTACTTCCTGAATTGATTTTTCTCAGGTTTTCACCTGCCAAATAAGTTCTGTTATACTCACAGACATTATTTTAACAGTTTTGGAAACTTTAGAGTGTTTGCTATCCAAACCTACTAATTATATGCATATCCTATCTTCTGGGCCTGAGTAGAAGGCAGTTTAATTTGGGCATGCTTTTCATCCAAAATTCCAAATGCTGCCCCCTACCCTAGAGAAGTTAACATCTCTCTCTTTCCTCTCTCAGACCTCCCCCTGTACTCCTTACTGTTCACATGGGAAGACCAGCTCAGGGCCCTCTTAGAAAAGTGTGTGTGGGTGTGTGTTCGCACAGAGGATCTTCATGAAGAATTACCAAAAATAAACCACAACACAACATAGCTTTGGGTGACCTATCTAACCCTAGCCATCCTACAATCTAAGCTAGATGCCCTCAATCTCACACAAATTATCAAGCAGCCTACCAGGTACAACCATAAATCCGTAACCATGGGCACCCACTGAGATCTCATCCTGACCAGCTTGACCTCTAAATACACCTCTGCTGTCTTCAACCAGGATCTCAGTGATCACTGCCTCATTGCCTGCGTGGGTAATGGGTCCGCAGTCAAACGACCACCCCTCATCACTGTCAAACGCTCCCTAAAACACTTCAGTGAGCAGGCCTTTCTAAACGACCTGGCCCGGGTATCTTGGAAGGATATTGACCTCAACCCGTCAGTAGAATGCCTGATTGCTCTTCAAAAGTTGATTGCTCTTCAAAAGTGCTTTCCTCACCATCTTAAGTAAGCATGCCCCATTAAAAAATGTAGAACTAAGAACAGATATAGCCCTTGGTTCACCCCAGACTTGACTGCCCTTGACCAGCACAAAAACATCCTGTGGCGTTCTGCATTAGCATCGAATAGCCCCCGCAATATGCAACCTTTCAGGGAAGTCAGGAGCCAATATCATAACCGCCATTGATAAAAGTGTGCAGCCGTCTTCATCGACCTTCCCAAGGCTTTCGACTCTGTCAATCACTGCATTCTTATCGGCAGACTCAATAGCCTTGGCTTCTCAAATGACTGCCTCGCCTGGTTCACCAAACACTTCTCAGATAGAGTTCAGTGTGTCAAATCGGAGGGCCTGTTGTCCAGACCTCTGGCAGTCTCTATGGGGGTGCCACAGGGATCAATACTCAGGCCGACTATTTTCTCTGTATATATCAATGATGTCGCTCTTGCTGCTGGTGATTCTCTGATCCACCTCTATGCAAATGACACCATTCTGTTTACATCTGACCCTTCTTTAAACACTGTGCTAACAAACCTCCAAACGAGCTTCAATGCCTTACAACATCCCTTCCGTGGCAACCAACTGCTTTTAAATGCTAGTAAAACTAAGTGCATGCTCTTCAACCGATTTCTGCCTGCACACTCCCACCCGACTAGCATCACTACTCTATTCTGAATTAGAATATGTGGACCACTATAAATACTTAGGTGTCTGGTTAGATTGTAAACTCTTCCAGACTCACATTAATCATCTCTAGTCTAAAATTAAATCTAGAATCAGCTTCCTATTTTGCAACAAAGCCTCTTTCACTCATGCTGCCAAACATACCCTCGTAAAACTGACTATCCTACCTATCCTTGACTTTGGCGATGTCATTTACAAAATAGCCCCCAACACTCTACTCAGCAAACTGGATGTAGTCTATCACAGTTCCATCCGTTTTGTCACCAAAGCCCCATATACAACTCACCACTGCGACCTGTATGCTCTTGTTGGCTGGGCCTCGCTTCATATTCGTCACCAAACCCACCAAACCCAAACCCACTCATCTATAAGCCTTTGCTAGGTAACACCCCGCCTTATCTCAGCTCACTGGTCACCATAGCAACACCCACCCGTAGCACACGCTCCAGCAGGTATATTTCACTGGTCATCCCCAAAGCCAATACTTATTTTGGCTGCCTTTCCTTCTAGTTCTCTGCTGCCAATGACTGGAACAAATTGCAAAAATCACTGAAGCTGGAGACTTATATCTCCATCTCTAACTTTAAGCATCAGCTGTCAGAGCAGCTTACCGATCACTGTACCTGTACACAGCCAATCTGTAAATAGCACACCCAAGTACCTCATCCCCACATTGTTACTTATCCTCTTTTGCACCCCAGTATCTCTACTTGCACATCATCATCTGCACATCTATCACTCCAGTGTTAATGCTCAATTGTAATTATTTCACCTCTATGGCCTGTATATTGCCTTACCTCCATACTCTTCTACATTTTCAAACACTACATAGATGTATCTATTGTGTTATTGACTGTACGTTTGTTTATGTGTAACTCTGTGTTGTTGTTTTTGTCACAATGCTTTGCTTTATCTTGGCCAGGTCGCAATTGTAAATGAGAACTTGTTCTCAACTGGCCTACCTGGTTCAATAAAGGTACATTTTTATTTATTTAAATAACTTAGGTTTTTGCCTGAAGCAGCCGAGTTCCTTCCTCCTTTTCTGTTTTGTTTTAAGTCTGCTTTAGGGTTCTTCTCCTCTGACTGAGATGACAGAGTCCTTGTCACATTCACTCTACTGTACAGATGACTCTGTCCCTGTTTGACCCTGTTTTCTCTTATCTTCTGCATGACCACACAAACTCTTCAGTTCTCTCGCTCTCTTTCTCTCAACTCGCTCTCTCTCTCTCTCACTGTCTCTCAACTCGCACTCCCTCTCTCTTCCAGGGAGGTGGATGAATGTGAACATGGGTGATGTCTGTCTGTCTGTTAGTGGGTCAGATCAGATACTGGACAATGGCCCTGGCACGCCAGCCATCCCAGCATGCTTTGCAGCGTCTGGCTGTTTACATGATTTATTATTAACTGAAGTGATTAGCTCCGCCTGTGTTTAACCTAGACTGTGTAAACATCACCCCTCCGTGTTAAATAAACACTGAACACAGGTGGTAGAGATAAGAAGAGGAGGAGGAGGAAGAGGAGGGGAAAACATTTAGAAATTCTCCCATCCAACACTGTCTTTTTTTGTCCCCAACTCACAGTTTCTGTTTCTGTGCTTTAGCTCTTTCACACTCTGTCTCAAACTCACCATGCTTCTTTCAGAGCTTTCACACTCTGTCTCAAACTCACCATGCTTCTTTCAGAGCTTTCACACTCTGTCTCAAACTCACCATGCTTCTTTCAGAGCTTTCACACTCTGTCTCAAACTCACCATGTTTCTTTCAGGGCTTTCACACTCTGTCTCAAACTCACCATGCTTCTTTCAGAGCTTTCACACTCTGTCTCAAACTCACCATGCTTCTTTCAGAGCTTTCACACTGTCTCAAACTCACTATGCTTCTTTCAGAGCTTTCACACTGTCTCAAACTCACCATGCTTCTTTCAGAGCTTTCACAGTGTTCATTATTTATTTCTTTCTTTCTTTCTTTCTTTCTTTCAATTCATTTTAAGGGTTTTATTGGCATGGAAAACATATCTTTACTTTGCCAAAGCAAGTGAAATAGATAGTACATTTTTTTTTACAGTAAACATTACGCTCACAAAAGTTCCGAAAGAAGAACATAAATATGGGTTGTATTTAGGATTTCCCAAGGTTGCTGTTTACACATATCCAACAGAAGTCATTGGGGTCAAATGTGTCTCCACTTTTTGTGGATTAGGTTATCAGTCCTTGGTTCAAATATTGGGGAAGATGCCAGAGCTGAGGATGAATACTTTAAGTATAGTATAGTTAAATACTTTAAGTATAGGCAATTGGAATTTGTAATCTGTATATTTAATTATTTAATTTAGTATACCATTAACACCACAGGCCTTTTTGGGTTTGTATTTTGTCCTATAGTTCATTCAATTTAGTTGGAGAATCCAGTGGGTTCTGGTAGTCTTTAATAGTTGATTCTAAGATTTGTATTTGATCATGTATATGTTTTTGCTGTTTGTTCTTTGTTATAGGGCCAAAAATATTGGAGAAGTGGTTTATACATGGTTTATACATCTCCGTTTTGGATAGATAACTCTTTGTGTTGTCTGTTTAGTGTTTTACGATTTTCCCAGAAGTGGTTAGAGTCTATGGATTCTTCAATTACATTGAGCTGATTTCTGACGTGCTGTTCCTTCTTTTTCCGTAGTGTATTTATATATTGTTTTAGTGATTCACCATAGTAAAGGCGTAGACTCTTTGTTTTTGGTTGGACAGGTTTCTCAATTTCTTTCTTTGGTTTTTGCATTCTTCATCAAACCATTTATCATTGTTGTTCATTTTCTTAGGTTTTCTGCTTATATATTTTTAAAAATATGATAGGGAAGCTGAGAGGTCAAAAATACTGTTTAGGGATTCTACTGCAGAGTTTACACCTTCACTATTACAGTGAAACGTTTTGTCAAGGAAGTTGTCTAAACGGGATTTAATTTGTTGTTGCCTAATAGTTTTTTGTTAGGTTTCCACACTGCTTTCCTTCCATCTATAGCATTTGTTAATATTATGCTCTTCCTTTGGCTTTGATGTCTCATGATTGAGTATTGCTCTGTTCAAGTAGACCGATTTTGCTGTGATCTGATAGGGGTGTCAGTGGGCTGACTGTGAACGCTCTGAGAAACTCTGGGTTAAGGTCAGTGAAAATGTAATCTACAGTACTACTGCCAAGAGATGAGCTGTAGGTGTACCTACCATAGGAGTCCCCTCGAAGTCTACCATTGACTATGTACATACCCAGCGTGCGACAGAGCTGCAGGAGATGTGACCTGTTTTTTTTTGGTGATGTTGTCATAGTTGTGCCTAGGGGGGCATATGGGGGAGGGAATGCTGTCACCTCCAGGCAGGTGTTTGTCCCCCTGTGTGCTGAGGGTGTCAGGTTCTTTACTGGGGGGATATAGGTAGCACACAGGAGGATATTTTTCTCTGTTAAGATAATTTCATTTTGAATTTCTAGCCAAATGTAAAATGTTCCTGTTTTGATCATTTTTATAGAGTGAGTTAGGTCTGCTCTATACCAAATTAGCATTCCACATGAAGTCCCCTCCCTGTTTCACACCTGGTAGTTTGGTGGTTGGGACTATCAGCTCCCTGTAACCTAGAGAGCAAACAGTTGTTCCATTTCCTCTATATCAGTGGTTCCCAACCCTTTACGGTTACTGTACCTTCAACTGAATTTTTCTCTGCCCGGAGTACCCCTGAAGTACCCCCTCATGTGAATTTGACCAGTAAGCCTATGGTCTCATGAGTCTTCTCAAGTACCCCTGTGGATAGGCCAAGTAGTAGGCCTAGTACCCCTGGTTGGGAACCACTGCTGTATACCATGTTTCTTGTAGGATGACAATGCCTGTATTTTTGATTTATTTAGTGAAGTACAGGTTCCTGCTCTTTAGGCCAAAGGTAGATGACCTGGGGCTGTGATTGAGGGCGATGACCTTTAGGGTCCTGGCGAAGGTGGTCACTGCTGCCTTGTGAAGATTGACCTTGTCATAAAGGCTGTTCAAGTCCAGGGTGGAGTGGTGGGCCAGGGGGTTGTTAGGAGGGCTATCAGGGTGGCTCAGAGGGGGTGGGATTCCCTGGGGTCCTTCAGTTTTCTGTCCTGCTGTGATGTCGAGGCTATGGTCAGGGTCTGGGGTGGACTGTTCTGCTGGCTACTCTGCGGGGGTGGACAGCTCTCTAATGGGTTGTTCTCTGTCACACGCCATCCCCCTCACCCTCTCCTCCGCACTTTCACCTTCTCTAGTGCTCTGTTCTTCTCCTGCTCCTGCTCTTTCTCCTGTTGATGTTGTCTCACCACAGTCCAGAGTGCAGACATGTCTCTCTCCACCTCCAGTTCTCCGGGTCTGGTTGAGGGGGTGTTGTTGTTCTCTCTCCCTCTCTTTGTCTCTCTTTCCCATCACTCTCCCACTCTCTATCACTCAGTCTCTTTCCTGTGTTACATTGATTTCTCTAATCTCAGATCAGTGCTATGTAAGAGGAGACCGAGGCTATTTTTAGACAAGTGATATTTCTATTGGATGTCCGGAAGGAACGGAAGCCCATTCCTGGACTCACTGTTTGAATGGACTATAGGATTGTGTGTATGTGTGTGGTGCATGTGTGTTTGCTTGCGTTTGTGTGTCATGCAGTGTGTGTGTGTGTGTTACCCTCAGGTGATTCTGCTTGACTGGTGACATGTCATTCATTTGTGACATTCAGAGTAGGGAACATTCAAAACACTACATCTTACCATTCTATTCAATATAGCACATTTTCAGTCCTAAAGTACTATCTATTGTTTGGATCATTGCTCCAGTTCCAACTGGTCTGATTATATTCACTGAGTGTACAAAACATTAAGAACACCTGCTTTTTCCATAACATAGAATGACCAAGTGAATCCAGGTGAAAGCTATGATCCCTTATTGATGTCACTTGTTAAATCCACTTCTATCAGTGTAGATGAAAGGGAGGACACAGGACACACACCATTATCACCAGTAGTACATTTACAGTTAATTACCATCATTTCTCATCTACATTGTTTGTTTGGTTATGGTAATTTCTGTTAATGCATTCAATACATTATTATTCCAGTCTTATCGTTGTCATTGTAGGAGTGGACACGTTGTTTGCAGAGTGCACAAACTAGGCTACACAAGTTTTATTTTATTCTATTTATTAATTGTAGTTTGTAGCGCTCCTGTCAATGTTGAGTAAGGACGTGCACCTGATAATACATAGAAGTAGGCCTAGGCTACCTGGCCTGCATGCAAATGTAGGCCTATTAATTTGCCCATTTGGGGATCTGATATTATTCCTGATTGTCTTAACTCACCAACACTGTGGAACTTCTCAAAATATACTGAACAAAAATATAAATGCAACATGTAAAGTGTTGGTTCCATGTTTCATAAGCTGAAATAAAAATCACAGAAATGTTCCATATGCACAAGAAGCTTATTTCTCTCAAATTTTGTGCACAAATTTGTTTACATCGCTGTTAGGGAGCATCTCTCCTTTGCCAAGATATTAAATATACCCGAGAGGTGTAGCTTATCATTACACAGGTGCATCTTGTGCTTGGGACAATAAAAGGCCAATCTAAAATGTGCAGTTTTTTCACACAACACAATGCCACAGATGTCTCAAGTTTTGAGGGAGGATGCAATTGGCATGCTGACTTCAGGAATGTCCATCAGAGCTGTTGCCAGAGAAATCAATGTTCATTTCTCTACCTTGCGTTTGTATTTTTGTTCAATATCATTTTTCTCCTCTCAAACAGCAAGTAAACAAAGTCTGTTTTTACATCCACTGAGACTGACGATAGTTCCTCAAAGTAGCCTATTTTGAAAAATCTTTCCAGCGCTCTCCCCTTTGTGAACCAATCAGCTGAAGGGGGGGGGGGGGTAATGCTCTGTTGGAAAGTTCATAAGCAAGGCCTACCTGATTACTTCTTATCCCTTGTGCTAATAGCATACAGCTGTGTCTGTCTGTCCAGAGCTCACTGGCGTGGGAAACAGAATATTTTATATTTTATACAATGTTGCAAGTTTGCTAGTGTGAGCTTCAGGCCTGACCCCAGTTAATAGTTGATAACAATGTTTCAAGTTCCTTCCAGACCGGCCATGTGTATTTATTTTGATCTTGATATTTTCTACTTTTGGGCTGCAATGTTTTTATTTGTTGGCTTTATGTAGGTTATTTGTACCTATTGGCAAAGGCAATAGATGTTACTTTTAGATTTGTATCCTTTTCATTGAGATAGAATTTTGATGAACCACATGACATTGATTTTGAGATATGAATACTTTATTATAAATGAAATGAAACTGTTCCATGAAAATGTGCAGATGAAAATCATAACTGGCACGCAGATCAGTAGAAATGCTACGATAACTTTTCCAAATGGAAAAGGTTGCCGACCGCTGGTGTAGCTTATCACCGGCAACTTCAGGAGTGTAATGACAGAATCTGCAAATAGCAGCGGGAGGAGGGGGGTCTGGTTGGGAACAGGTTTTTTCCTTCTAGTTAGCCTATCTCTGGCTCTCTCTTTAGTAGTGTGTGTCTTCAGTTTAATCACACTGCTTAATCACTGGAAGCATCAGACAAGCTCAGTAGCCCACATATAGTTTATTTTATTCAAACTTACGGTGTGTCTATACTGTATATGGAAAAATACACGTTTAAAAATGTCTACCAATCGATTGGTCAACCGAAATGTTCTTTAGTCGGGGTCAGCCCTAGTATTTAGTATTGTTTTATCTAAAAAGGATAACTTTCCTTTTTTTTAAATTCACTGAGTAGGATGGTCCTCTCCTTCCTCCTCTGAGAAGCCTCCTCTGTTGTTTACAGACATGAAGATGTTGCAATTTCTTCTAGAGAAATGCCTTAATACCAAGTGCAAACTTGATTTTCTTCTTTAAGCGGCTATGGGCTTGGCACCTCCAACAAAGCAGTCTATTCTGTTGAAAGAGATAGTGGTCGCTGCCCGTTAACCAGTAATAATAATAAGACTGAGGTTGAAAGATGGATGGATAGGTAGAGAGAAAAGAGAGAGGAGTGGATAGGGAGAGAGAAGAGAGAGAGGGGTGGATAGGGAGAGAGAAGAGAGAGAGGGGTGGATAGGGAGAGAGAAGAGAGAGAGGCGTGTTTCTGTCCAGAGTACCATGTGTTTATACTGGAGGTCTCTGAGTAGGGTCTGGCTGAGACACATCCTGCTATACACACACACACACACACACACACACACACACACACACACACACACACACACACACACACACACACACACACACACACACACATAAACTTTCACAGAAGGTGAATGTGACCTAGATTTGCTAAATGGTACCAACTGCTGGAACCTTCCAGAAATTGACTAAATTGTAATCTACTCAATGCCACCCCATAGAGAGTTGACGTGCTCTGTGAATGGGGAATGTATAGCTTTGACTCCTATTGGCTATCACTAGTAGCTTATCTTGGTGTAAACCCTCTATGCACACCCAAACAACGATTTGGGCTAATGGTAGAGGAGAAGGATAGAGGCTCCCCATGCTCCTTTCTTTGTCTGTCCTCTCCAGGCCCAGTGCTGTCTGTCTGGGTTGGACCGACCCTGATGAGGGGGATTTTCCTGAGAAAGTCTTATGGAATTAAAAAAAACTCATAGTAAAAGCATGTTCCATTGGATTTCTCTTTGCGTGTGTGTGTTTATGCGGTTATGTGTGTTTTACGAATGGTGCTATATCTAGCACACTGTAGGCATTGTGTCTTTCCTCTATGATCCTCAGAGAAGCTCGGTCTCTGGAATGGAAGTTTCCTGCACACAGGGGTGAGGCTGGGAGATCAGGAGAGAGGAGAGGTATAGAGGAGGAGAGAAGGAAGAGAGATAGAAAGAGGAAGGAGAGAAGAGAGGGTCAGAGGAGGGAGAGAGGTAGGAGGGAGGACTGAGAGAAGAGAATCATCCAATTCTATTTGTCACATGCTTCGTAAAGAACTGGTGTAGACTAACAGCGAAATGCTTACTTACAGGCCCTTCTCAACAATGCAGAGATAAATAATATAGATAAATAATAGAAAAGTAAAACAATACCAAAACATAATAATAAATACGCAATGAGTAACGATAACTTAGGGTACCAGTACCGAGTGGATGTGCAGGGCTATAAGGTAATTACGGTAGATATGTACATAGAACTAGAAATACAGTTAGAGATAATAAACAGTAGCAGCAGAGTGTGTGATGAGACAAAAGAGACGTGTTAAAAGGGTCCATGCTGATAGTAGCTACTTGGTTAACTATTTAACTAACTATGTACTATCTTATGGCTTGGGGGTCGAAGCTGTTCAGGGTCCTGTTGGTTCCAGACTTGCCATGCAGTAGCAGAGAGAACAGTCAATGACTTAGATGGCTGGAGTCATTGATCATTTTTAGGGGCTTCCTCTGACACCGCCTGGTATAGAGGTCCTGGATGACAGGGAGCTCATTCCCAGTGATGTACTGGCCTGTACACACTTCTCTCTGTAGCGCCTTGTGGTCGGATGCCAAGCAGTTGCCATACCAAGCGGTGATGCAGCCAGTCAAGATGCTCTCCAAAGTGCAGCTGTAGAACTTTGTGAGAATCTGAGCGCCCATGCCACATCTTTTCAGCCTCCTGAGGAAGAAGAGGTGTTTTCGTGCCCTCTTCACCGCTGCGTTGGTGTGTGTGGACCATGATAGATCCTTAGTGAGGTGGACACAGAGGAAGTCGAAGCTCTCAACCTGCTGCACTACAGCCCCATTGGCGTGCTGGCCCTCTGTTTCCTGTAGTCCACCATCATCTCCTTTGTCTTGCTTCCATTGAGGGAGAGGTTGATGTTCTGGCACCACCCGGCCAGGTCTCTGACCTCCTCCAAACGGATGAGAGAGCTATGGTGGATGTAGGGACGTACGGACGAGAGGGCTATGGTGGATGTAGGGACGTACGGACGAGAGAGCTATGGTGGATGTAGGGACGTACGGATAAGAGAGCTATGGTGGATGAGGGACATACGGCTGAGAGAGCTATGGTGGATGTAGGGGCATATGGATGAGAGAGCTATGGTGGATGTAGGGACGTAATGGCTGAGAGAGCTATGGTGGATGTAGGGACGTACGGATGAGAGAGCTATGGTGGATGTAGGGGCATATGGATGAGAGAGCTATGGTGGATGTAGGGACGTACGGCTGAGAGAGCTATGGTGGATGTAGGGACGTACGGACGAGAGAGCTATGGTGGATGTAGGGGCATATGGATGAGAGAGCTATGGTGGATGTAGGGGCATACGGACGAGAGAGCTATGGTGGATGTAGGGACATACGGATGAGAGAGCTATGGTGGATGTAGGGACGTGCGGCTGAGAGAGCTATGGTGGATGTAAGGGCATATGGATGAGAGAGCTATGGTGGATGTAGGGGCATACGGACGAGAGAGCTATGGTGGATGTAGGGGCATATGGATGAGAGAGCTATGGTGGATGTAGGGACATACGGATGAGAGAGCTATGGTGGATGTAGGGGCATACGGACGAGAGAGCTATGGTGGATGTAGGGGCATATGGATGAGAGAGCTATGGTGGATGTAGGGACATACGGATGAGAGAGCTATGGTGGATGTAGGGGCATACGGACGAGAGAGCTATGGTGGATGTAGGGGCATACGGACGAGAGAGCTATGGTGGATGTAGGGGCATACGGATGAGAGAGCTATGGTGGATGTAGGGGCATATGGATGAGAGAGCTATGGTGGATGTAGGGGCATACGGATGAGAGAGCTATGGTGGATGTAGGGATGACATTTAAATTATCATTAAAACCGTGTTTGATTACCGCGGATTGAGAAACACGGTAAATTCTGTCCAGCATCAACCAAAGTTAGCAACAGTCTGATGCAGGTGCAGCCAGCAACATAGGTTTGGTTTTGTGTGGAAACATGGCGGAAGGCATTGACAGCACTCAGGAGATATTTCCGCCTTCTAAGAGGACCAAATCTGAAGTGTGGTTGTATTTTGGGTTTTACAAGAGTGCTGAGGGAAACTTAATTGAAGATGGTCACCCTGTCTGCAGAACATGCAACAACAAAAAATCACTGCGAAAGGTGGCAACATTTCAAATCCCGAGTCATCTTCGTGACCACCAACCACTACTTTATAGCGAATGCAAGGTAAGTTAACTTTTACCTCAATGCATGATGTGGGGACTTCGGAATGGGGGAAAATGTCATGGTTTGTCTGTCTAACTTGCTAATAGCTTGTCAATAATGTAAACTGAAGCTTTCAGAGTTACCTACTCTTGTAAAGACACAGAACGTTGTTCTGCTGTGTGTGTGTCGTGTGTCTGCAGACTCTATTCTCCCATTGCACACGATAACATGTTATGTAGTTTAGTCACCCAAACAACATATTCTGTTCATTTAAAATCCGCCAGACGTCAACTTGGTTGTAAAAGTGTTCCAACAGGAGAAACACCAGACTCCTCTACTAGACTCCTATGCAAGACTCCTCTACCAGACTCCTCTACCTGACTCATCTACCAGACTCCTCTACCAGACTCCTCTAACAGACTCCTATACTAGACTCCTATACTAGACTCCTATGCAAGACTCCTCTACCAGACTCCTCTACCTGACTCATCTACCAGACTCCTCTACCAAACTCCTCTACCTGACTCATCTACCAGACTCCTCTACCAGACTCCTATACCAGACTCCTATACAAGACTCCTCTACCAGACTCCTCTACCTGACTCATCTACCAGACTCCTCTACCAGACTCCTCTACCAAACTCCTCTACCTGACTCATCTACCAGACTCCTCTACCAGACTCCTATACCAGACTCCTATACAAGACTCCTCTACCAGACTCCTCTACCTGACTCATCTACCAGACTCCTCTACCAGACTCCTATACCAGACTCCTATACAAGACTCCTTCAATCTAATCTAAATACAATACTTTTTGGGGGGCTCATTGCAATTACTATCACTGTCTTCTTAAGACTGATTTGTATTTATGTAAATTGTGCATGGGGTCATTGCATATACTCAAATGCAACACATAAAATAGACTGTGTGTGTGTGTGCGTGCGTGCGTGTGTGTGTGTATGTGTGTGTGTGTATGTGTGTGTGTCTGCTTATGCACCCACATCTAAAAATGCTCAAGATCTCACTGCAGCCCTTTCATATTACATTGCAAAGGACATGATGTCATTTCAAATTGTTGAGAGGCCTGGCTTTCTGAGGCTGATGAAGGTTGCCGTGCCTCATTCCAACGTGAGTGCTGCTAATTTCGTTTGTTGTTTGTTGTTTGTTTATCTGATTTGCTTACTTGAAAATTGTACCATTCATGGCCACATGGTGCCATCTTTAATGTTAATGTTATTATTTTAATGTTTATGCACACAAATAGTGCATAGTGCTGCTAATTTTAGTTGTTGTTTTGTGGTTTTCATATAAAACTTGGTCAAATGATTTCAGTGTGTGTGTCAGTACTTTTTGAACATTCCTAGCATTTCCAGTTTTAACAATACCGCGATCATACTGATAACTATGATCATTTTGGTCACTATAATCGTGATATGACATGTTCATACCGTTTCATCTCTAGGTCACTATAATCGTGATATGACATGTTCATACCGTTTCATCTCTAGGTCACTATAATCGTGATATGACATGTTCATACCGTTTCATCTCTAGGTCACTATAATCGTGATATGACATGTTCATACCGTTTCATCTCTAGGTCACTATAATCGTGATATGAAATGTTCATACCGTTTCATCTCTAGGTCACTATAATCGTGATATGACATGTTCATACCGTTTCATCTCTAGGTCACTATAATCGTGATATGACATGTTCATACCGTTTCATCTCTAGGTCACTATAATCGTGATATGACATGTTCATACCGTTTCATCTCTAGGTCACTATAATTGTGATATGACATGTTCATACCGTTTCATCTCTAGGTCACTATAATCGTGATATGACATGTTCATACCGTTTCATCTCTAGGTCACTATAATCGTGATATGAAATGTTCATACCGTTTCATCTCTAGGTCACTATAATCGTGATATGACATGTTCATACCGTTTCATCTCTAGGTCACTATAATCGTGATATGACATGTTCATACCGTTTCATCTCTAGGTCACTATAATCGTGAAATGACATGTTCATACCGTTTCATCTCTAGGTCACTATAATTGTGATATGACATGTTCATACCGTTTCATCTCTAGGTCACTATAATCGTGATATGACATGTTCATACCGTTTCATCTCTAGGTCACTATAATCGTGATATGAAATGTTCATACTGTTTCATCTCTAGGTCACTATAATCGTGATATGAAATGTTCATACCGTTTCATCTCTAGGTCACTATAATCGTGATATAAAATGTTCATACCGTTTCATCTCTAGGTCACTATAATCGTGATATGAAATGTTCATACCGTTTCATCTCTAGTGGAGTGTTTCAAGAGAGTTCTTATGGGTCCAAATTGCTGCAGAAGACCCTAGATCTGTCACCGCCAGCTGTCCTACCAGGTACCACAACGTCAAGTCCTCATGTTTTCCTGGGAGATGCAGCCCCTACATGAGAACCTCATGTTTTCCTGGGAGATGCAGCCCCTACATGAGAACCTCATGTTTCCCTGGGAGATGCAGCCCCTACACGAGAACCTCATGTTTTCCTGGGAGATGCAGCTTTCCCCCTACATGAGAACCTCATATTTCCCTGGGAGATGCAGCCCCTACACGAGAACCTCATGTTTTCCTGGGAGATGCAGCTTTCCCCCTACATGAGAACCTCATGTTTTCCTGGGATATGCAGCCCCTACATGAGAACCTCATGTTTTCCTGGGAGATGCAGCCCCTACATGAGAACCTCATGTTTTCCTGGGAGATGCAGCCCCTACATGAGAACCTCATGTTTTCCTGGGATATGCAGCCCCTACATGAGAACCTCATGTTTTCCTGGGAGATGCAGCCCCTACATGAGAACCTCATGTTTTCCTGGGAGATGCAGCCCCTACATGAGAACCTCATGTTTTCCTGGGAGATGCAGCCCCTACATGAGAACCTCATGTTTTCCTGGGAGATGCAGCCCCTACATGAGAACCTCATGCTTCCTTATCCAGGTATGTTGATAATAGAATGTTGGAATCAGTTTAAATGATTTCCCTTGTTACAGCAAGCATGTATGTACCTCTATATGAGGAGTGCCATTTTATTAAGGCTTTTGGAATATGGTTCCTGTAAAATGGTATGGTGTATTTTGTTTACCATATATATTTGAGACATATGTTCTTGTTACCTCTCATTCACAGCTGTCCATCTCCATAAACATGGGCTTACCTGGAACTACCACCACTCTCATTGTCGGCCAGTCAGAGAATGCGTTAGGCATCTTGGCTGAAAGGATGAGGAGGATTCTTGGACTCACAGACTCTGCTTCACAGTGCACACAAAGGACCAAGTATTTTGTACTAAAATGTAGACTTTTAATCTTGTTAATAAAATGAAACCTGATTCTGGGATGTCTCAGTGTGCAGTAATTTAGATTAGATTGAATTACACAAGTAGAAGAAAGCCTGTAAAGTCTGTGGCACACAGCTCTTCTGTACGTTGTCAGCACTTGATGTTAAAATAGAATACATTGAAACACCTTGAAGAAATGCCAACAGAGCTTTTTCAGCACACAAATAATCCTTTATTCTTGCTTCTGAAAGTAAACCACAATACAAGTGTCTGCTGAGAACAGACATGTAAACAAGTGTCTACGGATTGACTCGTGAGATGTCTGAACAACAGTTGTTCATTTCACTGTGGTCCCAGTCGTACAGTCCATTTCCTCTTCTTGAAGTCACACAGCTGGTGATCGAATTCCTCCCGCAGTTTTGGTGAGAGTTCATCCATGAAATCAGCTATTGGTGCCAGGGCCCTGTGGAGAGGATGAGAAGAAGGGGGAAATTAGGAGTGTCTGGAGAGCAGTGTGCATGATAAGGAGAGGAGGAAAGAGGACAACAGAAGAGAGGAAAGGGGATCAGAGTAAAGTCTGAAATTATTTGTATTTATTTACCTCTGGGACAAGCTGGTGACTTGGTGCATGATGTTCTCCAGATCTTGAGATATGTCTTCAATCATTTGCAATGCCTTTGCGAGTGATGTGTCAAGGAATGAGTCTTCAGCTCTTTTCTCTCTTCTCACACCCCTGCTACTACTGCTGCTGCTCTGTGGCATCGGTAAGAAGCAAGCTAGTGGAGTGGGTCTTGGAGGTGGGCCCAGGATAGAGCTTCCCAGGTCCTGCATGGAGATTGTTTCTAATTTTACACTGCAACTCAGTGCGGGAGATGGGCTGGTGGATGATCAACAGCCAGTACTGGGGGCAGAGGTAGTGCTTGAGGCTGGTGAACAGCCAGTACTGGGGGCAGAGGTAGTGCTTGAGGCTGGTGAACAGCCAGTACTGGGGGCAGAGGTAGTGCTTGAGGCTGGTGAACAGCCAGCACTGGGGGCAGAGGTAGTGCTTGAGGCTGGTGAACAGCCAGTACTGGGGGCAGAGGTAGTGCTTGAGGCTGGTGAACAGCCAGTACTGGGGGCAGAGGTAGTGCTTGAGGCTGGTGAACAGCCAGCACTGGGGGCAGAGGTAGTGCTTGAGGCTGGTGAACAGCCAATACTGGGGGCAGAGGTCGTGCTTGGGTGCAGAGAACAAAACCAGGAGCTGTCTCCATTCACTGGTATTTGTACCTTGAAAATAAAAAAGTAGAGGGCTATTTAGTACACATATCTAAAACATTAATGAACATCAAATATCATTAACTGAGACTATATTGGACTATATAAATATTCAAACATTTGAGATGATTTGAGTAGGCCTGGCCTGGCTACTCAACTCTGCTCAAACGTTTGCAACATTTTGACTAGCTGGGCCTTGCTACCAAATGTTGACTTTGGTGTTACCAATGTGGAAAGTTTATGATTTTCTTTCTATGACAAAATTATGTTTGATCAAAAGTTGTTGGTTGGCTTGCTTTCCCTGCAGGAATATGCTGCTAGGAACTTGTCCACGTAGGCCAATTACGGTTTCCTGGGTAGGTGGAGAGAGTCTGGAAGGGCATCGATGAATCTTTGGATTGCCTGAGAATTTCTAGTGCGTCTTTTGATAATCCTAAATTGGGGTCTGAGCAGATTATTTGTTGCGATTGCAAACGTCATAAAATGGCATTCCGATATTCCAGGATTATGAGGAAAAACATTTAGATCCACAATGTTGATTCAGTTAATTCATCAGGCTTGAGCCATGTTTCAGTCAGGCCAATCACATCAAGGTTCTGATCAGTGATTAGTTCTTTGACTATGACTGCCCTGGAAGTGAGTTTTTGTGTGTGTTGGAGGTGATGTCGGGTCCGGGTGTCAGAACCGGAGCTACCTGGGAGGCCTCAGCCGGTTTGTCGGATTCCTTTGCCTCAGCGGGTTCGACGGGTTACCGTGCCTTAGCTGGCTCGACGGGTTTCCATACCTCAGCAGGATCAATAGGCTCCCATGCCTCAGCTGGCTTGATAGGCTCCCATGCCTCAGCTGGCTCGATATGCTCCCATGCCTCAGCTGGCTTGATAGGCTTCCATGCCTCAGCTGGCTCGATAGGCACCCATGCCTCAGCTGGCTTGATAGGCTCCCATGCCTCGACCGAGGCAACCGGGGAGGTTTCAGCCGGCTCATCAGGCTCTCACACCTCAGCCGGTTCGTCAGGTTTCTGTGCCTCAGCTTAGGCGGCCGGTCCGCTCCTGATCCCTGGGATCGTCCCTGTGGTTGGTGTCCTGCGGCTGGAGCCGCAAACTGGGGAGGGGGTACTGTCATGTATGTTCTCTCTCCGGTGCTCTAGGTCGTCATGCTCCCGCGCCTCAGCCAGATTGACAGGTTCCCGCACCTTAGCAGAGGTGACCGGTCCTCTCCTTATCCCCGGGATCATCATGTTGGTCGGCAGCTGGAGCCGCACGTCGGGGAGGGGGTACTGTCACAATGTGCTCCCTCTCCGGCCTCTAGATCACCAGGCTGCTCATTATGGCGCACATCTGTCACCATCGCTACGCGCACCAGCGCCTCATGACACTCACCTGGACTCCATCACCTCCTTGAATACCTGCCCTATTATTGTCACTCCCTTTGGTTCCTTCCCCAGGTGTTATTGTTTCTGTTTCAGTTTCATGTCTGTGCGTTGTTCGTGTTTCTTGTTTTGTATTATGTTGTGTTTATTTATTAAAACACTCACTCCCTGAACATGCTTCCCGACTCTCAGCGCACATCGTTACACTCTCGTTACACTCTGACTGTTTCATCCTAACATTGTTGGTGCCGACGTGGATAACAACGTCCCTATACCATCTAGACTCTGACTGTTTCATCCTAACATTGTTGGTGCCGACGTGGATAACAACGTCCCTATACCATCTAGACTCTGACTGTTTCATCCTAACATTGTCGGTGCCGACGTGGATAACAACGTCCCTATACCATCTACACTCAGCAGTTTTAGCCTCAGCCAGCAGCCTCTTCAGATTAGCCTTAACGTTGGTAGCCCTGCCCCCCGGTAAACAATGTATGATCGCTGGATGATTCTTTTTAAGTCTAATATTGCGGGTAATGGAGTCGCCAATGACTAGGGTTTTCAATTTCTCAGAGCTAATGGTGGTAGGCTTCGGCGGCTCAGACCCCGTAACAGGTAGAGAGACATCTCAGGAAAGTTCGGGCTCTGACTCCGACTCGTTGCTTAAACTGGTTAAAAGTTTATACCGGCTGAATGAGCAACATCAATTGAGCATGCTGAAAGCATTTCTTTCCAGAAGCATTGAGAAAATTGTCCAGCTGCGTGGACTGTGCAGGGGGATTAACCTTACTACCAGTATTTACTGGTGGCACAGACGCTGTATCATCCGTTCCTACACTTCTATTGCCTTTGTCTAATGAAGCCGAGCTTGCAAGTCGGCTATCCTGACCCTAAGGCGATAGTTCTCCTGTATATTAAGAGTACATAGTTCTCCTGTATGTTAAAAGTACATAGTTCTCCTGTATATTAAGAGTACATAGTTCTCCTGTATGTTAAGAGTCCATAGTTCTCCTGTATATTAAGAGTACATAGTTCTCCTGTATATTAAGAGTACATAGTTATCCTGTATGTTAAGAGTACATAGTTATCCTGTATGTTAAGAGTACATAGTTCTCCTGTATGTTAAGAGTACATAGTTCTCCTGTATATTAAGAGTACATAGTTATCCTGTATATTAAGAGTGCATAGTTCTCCTGTATATTAAGAGTACATAGTTATCCTGTATATTAAGAGTACATAGTTATCCTGTATGTTAAGAGTACATAGTTATCCTGTATGTTAAGAGTACATAGTTCTCCTGTATGTTAAGAGTACATAGTTCTCCTGTATATTAAGAGTACATAGTTATCCTGTATATTAAGAGTGCATAGTTCTCCTGTATATTAAGAGTACATAGTTCTCCTGTATGTTAAGAGTACATAGTTCTCCTGTATATTAAGAGTACATAGTTCTGCTGTATATTAAGAGTACATAGTTCCCCTGTATATTAAGAGTACATAGTTCTGCTGTATATTAAGAGTACATAGTTCTGCTGTATATTAAGAGTACATCGTTCTCCTGTATATTAAGAGTACATAGTTCTCCTGTATATTAAGAGTACATAGTTCCCCTGTATATTAAGAGTACATAGTTCTCCTGTATATTAAGAGTACATAGTTCCCCTGTATATTAAGAGTACATAGTTCTCCTGTATATTAAGAGTACATAGTTCTCCTGTATATTAAGAGTACATAGTTCTCCTGTATATTAAGAGTACATCGTTCTCCTGTATATTAAGAGTACATAGTTCCCCTGTATATTAAGAGTACATAGTTCTCCTGTATATTAAGAGTAAATAGTTATCCTGTATATTAAGAGTGCATAGTTCTCCTGTATATTAAGAGTACATAGTTCTCCTGTATGTTAAGAGTACATAGTTATCCTGTATATTAAGAGTACATAGTTCTGCTGTATATTAAGCGTGCAGCGACTGCAATGACATGGCATAATGTTACTGAGATTATTTTTTCCGGCCGGAGGAGGTCCTGCAGATCTACAGTTGAAGTCGGAAGTTTACATACACTTAGGTTGGAGTCATTTAAACTAGTTTTTTAACCACTCCACAAATTTCTTCTTAACAAACTACAGTTTTGGCAAGTCGGTTAGGACATCTACTTTGTGCATGACACAAGTCATTTTTCCAACAATTGTTTACAGACAGAATATTTCCCTTATAATTCACTGTATCACAATTCCAGTGGGTCAGAAGTTTACATACACTAAGTTGACTGTGCCTTTAAACAGCTTGGAAAATTCCAGAAAATGATGTCATGGCTTTAGAAGCTTCTGATTTACATCATTTGAGTCAATTGAAAGTGCATACACCTTAGCCAAAGGTGATGTCAAGCTAAGAGACCCTGAGTTTGAAGGTAGACCTTGAAATACACCCACAGGTACACCTCCACTTAACTCCAATTATGTCAATTAGCCTATCAGAAGTTTCTAAAGCCATGACATCAATTTCTGGAATTGTCCAAGCTGTTTAACGGCACAGTCAACTTAGTGTATGTAAACTTCTGACCCACTGGAATTGTGATAAAGTGAATTATAAGTGAAATATTCTGTCTGTAAACAATTGTTGGAAAAATGTATTGTGTCATGCACAAAGTAGATGTCCTAACCGACTTGCCAAAACTGTAGTTTGTTAACAAGTAATTTGTGGAGTGGTTGAAAAACGAGTATTAATGACTCCAACCTAAGTGTATGTAAACTTCTGACTTCAACTGTAAGTGTAAACCGGGTAGGTTGGAGAGAAGAGGATGAGAGGAGAGTAGGGAATGAGATGTTAAGGGAGGAAGAGCGGGAGTGAGACAGAGATGGAGGAGGGGTCGAGGGAGGAGGCAGTTGGTCGTTCAGGGGTGGAAGAGAGAATGAGGAAGCACCTGTGTTAGTCTGCTGTGGAGGTCAAGAACAATGTGTTTTAACAATATACACATGCTCTCTCACACCCGCTTAATCATATGCACAAGGCTACACACACACACACACTCACACTCACCTGATGTAGGCCATAAAACAAGTAATAAATGAAGTCTCAGTGCTGCTGATTGTAGCCAACAAAGAGTCTGTGTTGAATCCTTCATGCTCTCCTCTCTGTGTATTCAGCTCTGTCCCTGGGTTCTGTTGTCTCTCCACCATTTATACTGCTCTGCCTCACTCTGCACACAACACACTTCTTCTACAGGAATAGATAGCCTAGCCAATGAAACCTAACACTTTTAACACATTCTTTACATTCTTGTACATAATGAACTATGCTCGCCCCTCCACACGTACTGATGGCTACGCTAAGCTAATACCATGGCCTCAGCCCTCGGGTCATTTCAGTCGGCTGGAAACCAAAGACATTCATTCATCTTCTCTGTCGCACCAGTCACCATTTCTCTCCACACTAAATAGCTAACTGTTTGCACACTCTCAGGGAATTATACAAACTCACTGTGACAGGAGAGAGGGGGGTAGTTGGAGAATGTATCTGTATCTGACTGTCTGTGTGTTTGACTGTCTTTGTGTCTGACTGTATGTCTGATTGTCTATGTATCTGACTGTCTGTGTGTCAGACTGTCTTTGTGAATCTGACATTCTATGTATCTGACTGTCTATGCATCTGACTGTCTGAATGTCTGACTGTCTATTTATCTGACTGTCTTTGTGTCTGACTGTCTTTGTGTCTGACTGTCTTTGTGTATGACTGTCTGTGTGTCTGACTGTCTTTGTGTATGACTGTCTGTGTATCTGACTATCTATGCATCTGACTGTCTGAATGTCTGACTGTCTATGTATCTGACTGTCTTTGTGTCTGACTGTATGTCTGACTGTCTATGTATCTGACTGTCTTTGTCTGACTGTCTGTATCTGACGTTCTATGTATCTGACTGTCTATGTATCTGACTGTCTGTATGTCTGACTGTCTATGTATCTGACTGTTTGTATGTCTGACTGTCTATGTATCTGACTGTCTGTATGTCTGACTGTCTATGTATCTGACTGTCTGTATGTCTGACTGTCTGTGTATCTGACATTCTATGTATCTGACATTCTATGTATCTGACTGTCTGTGTGTCTGACTGTATGTATCTGACTGTCTGTGTGTCTGACTGTCTATGTATCTGACTGTCTGTATGTCTGACTGTCTGTGTATCTGACATTCTATGTATCTGACATTCTATGTATCTGACTGTCTGTGTGTCTGACTGTCTGTGTGTCTGACTGTCTGTGTATCTGACATTCTATGTATCTGACATTCTATGTATCTGACTGTCTGTGTGTCTGACTGTATGTATCTGACTGTCTGTGTGTCTGACTGTCTTTGTGTCTGACATTCTATGTATCTGACATGCTATGTATCTGACTGTCTGTATGGCTGACTGTCTATGTATCTGACTGTCTGTATGTCTGACTGTCTATGTATCTGACTGTCTGTGTGTGTGTCTGACTGTCTATGTATCTGACTGTCTGTGTGTCTGACTGTCTGTGTGTCTGACTGTCTGTGTGTCTGACTGTCTGTGTGTCTGACTTCAAGGGAAGGATAAAGCTGTGTTTTCTTCCTTTTCTTTCCAGTTTCAACTTCTCACCTTTCTTTTCTTTCACCTTTTACCCAGTTCTCTCCTTCACATTCTCACTTGCTCATTAACCTTCATTTACATTTGAGTCATTTAGCAGATTCTCTTATACAACTTATCATTTCCGTGATTGGGAGTCCCATAGGGCGGCGCACACTTGGCCCAGCGTCGTCCAGGTTTGGCCGGTGTAGGCCGTCATTGTAAATAAGAATTTGTTCTTAACTGTTAGTTAAATAAAGGTTAAATATAATAAATAAAAGCACTTACAGGTACTGTTCTACTGTGCCGTCTCTGCCTGTACTGCTCCAGTTTGACCACTAGATGACACTACAACACAGCCTGAATGGTGCCTTTTTTTCAATTATCACAAACCCTGCCTTGAAAGGAGAAGACACAGTCTACAGACCATGACCACTCAGTGCTGAACCACTGATGAATACACCATGGCATTTCATTACAGGAAGGATGTCTATCAATTTACATGAGTTTTTATGAAATCATTAATTGGCTGCATGGCAAAACCTTTATTGTAGATTCCAATGGTCTCTTTGGACTCCATTCACTAACTCTTGCCTACTACAAATGTTGCTCTTCCTACCTGAACACAACACTAATGAGAAAAGCTCTAAATCTATGTGTTATTCCTTTGGGATTGAGGACTGATTCACCTTGACGGTTAAGGTATGAGAAGTTACAACCTGCCATTTTACTCTGTGATTGTGTAGTCTGGCCTTGCTGAGCCTGTTAGAATGCTCTGTGCTCCTGGCCTCATCCTGAGTTGGGGGTCCTCTGGCGTTTGAGAGTGTCCAGATTGAGCTCAGCAGTGCTCTGCTGGTTCTGGCTGTCGTCAAGGTGTTTCACTCTGAAGGTCACTATGACAACAGCATACCAATTCTCCCCATCCTATTATAGCCAGCACATATTAGGAGTCATATATCATCATGTCCCTGTCTTCTCCTCAGACACTAATGATTATGTGATACTGGATATATTCCCCTTTTAGGGTTCAGACAGACACCCTCTCTAGTTCTCAAAGATGTTATACTGTACATTACCAAAGATGGAGCTGTGAAGCAATCCACCATGTGTCTCCACCTTCCTGTGAGGTACAGCCACAGTGTCTCAGTGGGATTTGAACCAGGAGCCCTTTGGTCTGGTGTCCTCTTCCCTCACCATTACACCACCACACCTTGACAGGTCCAGCTGTCATCACAGGAACACTACAACTCCCTGGCCTTAATGAGGGGATGAGGGCTACATCCCATACAGATGGATCCTGTCATCCTGCCCTTTGTCCATTCATTTTCTCCTCCAGCTATTGTACTTCAGCTTTTATTTTCTCATTGAGCCACTAACTAGTACTTCATTAGATTAACAACAACACTGTCCTGTCAAAATGTGATAGTAACCAACAACATGTGTCAGGCACACTGGTGTCTGTCTGTCTGTCTGTCTGTCTGTCTGACTGACTGAGAGAGATACGAGATGCTGAGAGCCTGCAGTGCTTCTATCCTATCTCCACTGTTAAATATGTCTGCAGGTAAATGCTTGTAATGAATTACCTCAGTAAAGTATGTCTATAGTGTGAAAGGCATGTACCCTCTTCAGCTGCTGTCTGTCAATGTGGAGCACAATGCAGCTGAATGACTGGGCTCATTATAGAGAACACAATCCAATCTGCCCTCCAGTTAACATGGCTCCCCAGCGTTATTATATGTCTGGTCTGTGTCGTTACTGTTTCTAGTGATAATAATAACAGCACAACAACACGCTATCGTCTTACAACTATTTTGACAGCCAGGATGTACCAAGGACGTGCCAGCATCGCACTCAGAGGTGAACTCTTCACATTGACAACAAACCTACTTACTGTAATTAGCCAGTGGACCTAGATTTCCAAATGACAGTTTCACCGCGAGTTTGCGTCACTGTCATACCTTATGCAAAGACAGAAATAGCAGCCAAGCTGTACTCTTGGTTTCAGTGCGTGACTGTCTGAGAGCCAGGTAGTAGTACCTGCATGGTTTGCATTCTTCCCCAGCCTTTTCATTGTCCTCTACTTATTTTTTAGAGCCGGATGCTGTTGAGTGATATTAACAAGTAAACATTAAACAATAACATGTCTCTCATGCCTCCTGTGCATCAATGTGTGTTTGTATAGTGCTATATTATGTGAAACCTCTCTAGTTATATACACGGTATATTTCTGTTTTCAGAACGTGTAAATCTCTTCTATCGTGGCTTTGTATTAAACCACATCATACATTTGTCTCTATAAACTGAGTCTACAGAGACTTTCACTTGGAATGTCCCTTCATATTTAAAGGGGCAGTGCAGTCTAAAACATGATTTTTCCTGTGTTTTATATATATTTCCACACGAGGAGGTTGGGATGATACTGTGAAATGTCAATATTATGATAATGAACTGTTAGCTTGTTTAGCTGTTAGACCAATAACAAAGAGAGTTAGCCCTCCTCTCTGCCAATAACAAAGAGAGTTAGGCCCTCCTCTCTGCCAATAACAAAGAGAGTTAGCCCTCCTCTCTGCCAATAACAAAGAGAGTTTGCCCTCCTCTCTGCCAATAACAAAGAGAGTTAGCCCTCCTCTCTGCCAATAACAAAGATAGTTAGCCCTCCTCTCTGCCAATAACAAAGAGAGTTTGCCTTCCTCTCTGCGAATAACAAAGAGAGTTAGCCCTCCTCTCTGCCAATAACAAAGAGAGTTAGCCCTCCTCTCTGCCAATAACAAAGAGTTAGCCCTCCTCTCTGCCAATAACAGCTAGTTTTCAGTTTACACATCCCTCCCATTAGGCTCCTCCAATTAGGCCCCTCTCTCAGACCACTCCCAGACAGTCTTGCTTGAGAAATGACATTTTACTAAGAAGCTATTTTTGTGTCTTTTTTCTATTTTAATTGAAAACAATCACAGTAAGGTACTTAATTGTTACCCAGAAATGATTTGATATTGAGATAAAAACAGCTGAATTGGACCTTTAACATGAACTTTTCAAAGCCCCTTCAGAATCAGCCTTCAGCCCCCAGCTCCTAATGTAAACTGTATAAGTTAAAAGGTATTTGTAAAAGTGAGGCACTGATCATTTGTCAGTGTGCTATATTGGTGTGCTTTAGGAGCTATGGTGTGATCCATCATGTCACCCTGCTGTTTAGTGACCAATGTCCCTGTGTGGAACTCTGAGCAGACACAGTCCCATCTGAGTCACACTGGAACAGGCCCCATTCATCACCTGCTGCTGTGTTTTTTTGCTGCGTGTGTGTGTGTGTGTGTGTTACCTCACAGAATGTGGAAAGGAGCTCTATTCCATCATCACGATGACATCCTTCACATCTGTGTGTGAGTGAAAGATTGAGGTGACATTTCAGTTAGAGAATGTTGTTTGAATGTTGAGGGATGATTTAGGGATATTGTGTTAGAATAAGGTTGTGGGAGTTAGTTAGGGAAAAGGATGAGGGAATGAAGGAGTCTCTGTGTGTCAGCTTCCGTTGAAGCACAGTTGGTCAGTTTTGATACCTGCTCTATCCCAGGTGTCCAATCCTGCAGCATCCTACTGCAACAACCTCACTCCCTCTCTCTCACTCCCTCTCACTTCCTCCCCCTCCCTGTCACTTCCTCCCACTCCCTCTCGCTTCTTCTCCTCTCGCTCTCCCTCTGTTAATCTCTGCTGAGCCATGTGTAATCACAGGCCATCTGGGCTTGGTGGGGAGATGAGGCTGCAGCTCGTCAGAGGACCAAACCCCACGAGGACCCGGCTCATTACACACACACACAGTCACACTTTTAACAATGCACACGCAACCTCACCCCTTTATTCACATCACACAGGAACATGTCTTTACACAACTCACAAAGACAAATACAATCACACACAGTGAATTGGGTACAGAAACACAGCCAAACCGATTCTAACAAGCTCGGTAATACACAAAATATCACACCTTTACTAGAGGCAGAAAATAGACAGTCTGCACAGACACACTTGATATAATATCACACTTTCTCTAGTGGATCAGGACAACGCTATGTGCTTTTAAACACAACATCCCACAGTTTTCCACACCTACTCTGGCACAAAGGGAGCAGCTAAAAGGAAACAGGACATCACACATTTTACTCTCTGTCCAAATGAAAAGAGACTGATATGCCCATATGAAGGATATTGACGAGGCACCCTTCCGTTCTGCTCTCTTTACACTACTGTAAAAACTCTGAAATACGAGCTGTGCATTATTTGATTTGGTGTCGCAGTCTCCTCACTGCACAGAGGACACATCTCTGGTCTCTCTAGCCTTATCTGATCCCAATAACAATCATGTATCTTTTGCCTGCTATCTCTCAGTCTAGTACAGTAGGATGATTGAACAAAGTGCCTGATGAAGCTAATATAAATCTAGTTAGATATATCGTATATCTCCCTTGCCGTGTCTCTATCCATCCTAGCCTGGGAGCTGCTTGGTGTTGAGCTTCCTGTCATGAAGCAGTCATACTGATTTCACTTATCTACAGCACTTCTAAGTCTGCTCTCTCAAGTTCAAGTTAATCGACACCCACATAGCAGTCAAGTCATTACAAACTGTACTCTTTTGGGACAAACATACGTAATAACACTATCAAATTGTAGTAGTCTTATTTTAGAAGGATAAAAAACTCTCATATAACTGAGTCCATGTTCTGTGAACAGTGTGTTCCATGCCCCAGGGTACAGAGGTCACGGGACGGGTTCAGGGGTGTGATGAGGGGGACTCTGAGGGCACTGTAGCTCAAAAGGGGGTTTCTATGCGTCCAGGACATCCAGCTGTCTCTCCCTGGAGCAATGTTATCTATTAAACAATCTAACTAATAACCTCTGTGACTCCTCTATCTCTCTTTCCCTTTCTCCACCTCTCCATCTTTCTGTCCCTCCAACTCCATCTCCATCTCAATCCCTCCATCTCAATCTCTCTATCTCAATATCTCTATCTCAATCCCTCCATCTTCATCTCCAGCTCAATCTCTCCATCTCAATCTCTCCATCTCAATCCCTCCATCTTCATCTCCAGCTCAATCTCTCCATCTCAATCTCTCCATCTCAATCCCTCTATCTCAATCCCTCTATCTCAATCTCTCCATCTCAATCCCTCTATCTCAATCCCTCTATCTCAATCTCTCCATCTCAATCTCTCCATCTCAATCTCTCCATCTCAATCCCTCTATCTCAATCCCTCCATCTCAATCTCTCCATCTCAATCTCTCCATCTCAATCCCTCTATCTCAATCTCTCTATCTCAATCTCTCTATCTCAATCCCTCCATCTCAATCCCTCCATCTCAATCCCTCCATCTCAATCTCTCTATCTCAATCCCTCCATCTCAATCTCTCCATCTCAATCCCTCTATCTCAATCCCTCCATCTCAATCTCTCCATCTCAATCCCTCTATCTCAATCTCTCTATCTCAATCTCTCTATCTCAATCCCTCCATCTCAATCCCTCCATCTCAATCTCTCTATCTCAATCCCTCCATCTCAATCTCTCTATCTCAATATCTCTATCTCAATATCTCTATCTCAATACCTCCATCTCAATCTCTCCATCTCAATCCCTCTATCTCAATCTCTCCATCTCAATCTCTCTATCTTCATCTCCATCTCAATCTCTCCATCTCAATCTCTCCATCTCAATCCCTCCATCTCTATCTATCTATCCATCTCTCTCTCTCTCTCTCTCTCTCTCTCTCATACATACATTTGAAGTCTGAAGTTTACATACACTTAGGTTGGAGTCATTAAAACTTGTTTTTCAACCACTCCACAAATTTCTTGTTAACAAACTAGCGTTTTTTGCAAGTTTGTTAGGACATCTACAGATAGATTATTTAACTTATAATTCACTGTATCACAATTCCAGTGGGTCAGAAGTTTACATACACTAAGTTACTGCGCCTTTAAACAGTTTGGACAATTCCAGAAGATTAAAACGAGTCCTATATCGACATAACCTGAAAGGCTGCTTAGCAAGGAAGAAGCCACTGCTCCAAGACCGCCATAAAAATGAAATGCCAGACTACGGTTTGCAACTGCACATGGGGACAAAGATCGTACTTTTTGGAGAAATGTCCTCTGGTCTGATGAAACAAAAATAGAACTGTTTGCCTATACTAACCACCGTTATGTCAGGAATTGTGAAAAACTGAGTTTAAATGTATTTGGCTAAGGTGTATGTAAACTTCCCACTTCAACTGTATATGTTGACCAGATTCCAGGCTAGTTCACTCTGACATGCCTGACCTCTGCCCTCAGTGGGATAGCAGGTCTAGTAGCTCTCTATGTCTGACAGACAACACAGCAGGAGGACAGAGATTCTACAGCACGTTGCCCTCTTTCTTATTCAGATAGGGCCTCTTCTTCGCTCCACCATGTCTGTTTTAATATGAATAATTAATGAAAGGCTCCTCCAGCTGGGGAAATGGCTTTGGTCCTTTAAAGGTATGCAGTGGCTCATAATAAGGAGAGAAGGAGATTGACAGATCACAGGGTTTTAAACCCCGTTGTGATTTGAGCTACTGAATATTTGAGGAGCCAAGTAAAGGTGGTTGTGGGTGTCAGTATGTGGATATTCTGATTGTTTGATCGTCTGGAGACTCTTTTTAATTTGATATACAAACTTGGACAAAGCCTGGAATGTTCCACCTATTTGTTGTCTATTTGTAATCTCCAAACACTCAGTTAATACAGAACGGCATAGGCAAGATGCAGTAGATGGTATAGAGTACAGTATATACATATGAGATGAGTAATGTAGGGTATGTAAACATTATAAAAAGTGGCATTGTTTTAAGTGGCTAGTGATACATTTATTACATCAAGATAAATGTATCACTAGCCACTTTAAACAATGCCACTTTATATAATGTTTACATACCCTACATTACTCATCTCATATGTATACAGTGGGGCAAAAAAGTATTTAGTCAGCCACCAATTGTGCAAGTTCTCCCACTTAAAAAGATGAGAGAGGCCTGTAATTTTCATCATAGGTACACTTCAACTATGACAGACAAAATGAGGAAAAATATCCAGAAAATCACATTGTAGGATTTTTAATGAATTTATTTGCAAATTTATGGTGGAAAATAAGTATTTGGTCAATAACAAAAGTTTATCTCAATACTTTGTTATATACCCTTTGTTGGCAATGACAGAGGTCAAACGTTTTCTGTAAGTCAAGGTTTTCACACACTGTTGCTGGTATTTTGGCCCATTCCTCCATGCAGATCTCCTCTAGAGCAATGATGTTTTGGGGCTGTTGCTGGGCAACACGGACTTTCAACTCCCTCCAAATATTTCTATGGGGTTGAGATCTGGAGACTGGCTTGGCCACTCCAGGACCTTGAAATGCTTCTTACGAAGCCACTCCTTCGTAGCCCGGGCGGTGTATTTGGGATCATTGTCATGCTGAAAGACCCAGCCACGTTTCATCTTCAATACCCTTGCTGATGGAAGGAGGTTTTCACTCAAAATCTCACAATACATGGCCCCATTCATTCTTTCCTTTACACGGATCAGTCGTCCTGGTCCCTTTGCAGAAAAACAGCCCCAAAGCATGATGTTTCCACCCCCATGCTTCACAGTAGGTATGGTGTTCTTTGGATGCAACTCAGCATTCTTTGTCCTCCAAACACGACGAGTTGAGTTTTTACCAAAAAGTTATATTTTGGTTTCATCTGACCATATGACATTCTCCCAATCTTCTTCTGGATCATCCAAATGCTCTCTAGCAAACTTCAGACAGGCCTGGACATGTACTGGCTTAAGCAGGGGGACACGTCTGGCACTACAGGATTTGAGTCCCTGGCGGCGTAGTGTATTACTTTGGTCCCAGCTCTCTGCAGGTCATTCACTAGGTCCCCCCGTGTGGTTATGGGATATGCTCACCGTTCTTGTGATCATTTTGACCCCACGGGGTGAGATCTTGCGTGGAGCCCCAGATCGAGGGAGATTATCAGTGGTCTTGTATGTCTTCCATTTCCTAATAATTGCTCCCACAGTTGATTTCTTCAAACCAAGCTGCTTACCTATTGCAGATTCAGTCTTCCCATCCTGGTGCAGGTCTACAATTTTGTTTCTGGTGTCCTTTGACAGCTCTTTGGTCTTGGCCATAGTGGAGTTTGGAGTGTGACTGTTTGAGGTTGTGGACAGGTGTCTTTTATACGGATAACAAGTTCAAACAGGTGCCATTAATACAGGTAACGAGTGGAGGACAGAGGAGCCTCTTAAAGAAGAAGTTCCAGGTCTGTGAGAGCCATAAATCTTGCTTGTTTGTAGGTGACCAAATACTTATTTTCCACCATAATTTGCAAATAAATTCATATAAAATCCTACAATTTGATTTTCTGGATTTTTTTTGTCATAGTTGAAGTATACCTATGATTAAAATTACAGGCCTCTCTCATCTTTTTAAGTGGGAGAACTTGCACAATTGGTGGCTGACTAAACACTTTTTTGCCCCACTGTATGTATATACTGTACTCTATACCATCTACTACATCTTGCCTATGCCGTTCGGCCATCGCTCATTCATATATATTTATGTACATATTCTTATTCATTCCTTTACACTTATGTGTACAAGGTAGTTGTTGTGAAATTGTTAGGTTAGATCACTTGTTAGATATTACTGCACGGTCGGAACTAGAAGCACAAGCATTTCGCTACACTCGCATTAACATCTGCTAACCATGTGTATGTGACCAATACAGTTTGATTTGATAGCATTCTAATGAGCTGTAGAAGTACACCTGAATCTCTCTGACGGTTAGGGTATATGAAGAGTGTGTGTCTCAGTAGCTGGGTGTAGAGGGGCTCCTGCTCCTGTTGGGATGCCAGTGTCCTTCCTCAACCTCTCCCTCCTACAGAACAGAAGCCAGGCAGCATGTTGTGTCTCTGACATTGACGACATTCACACACACAGGCCTTCAGAGATAAGCCTGTGTTCACTGAAACTCTGAGTAGGGTTACATGCACACAGTAATACACTTATAGTCAGATGAATATAATAGTTTGATTTAAACGTTTGCATGCTTTGCAAAAATAACGATTTCCCTAATAATCTGTTTATATAAAAACATCTGACATCAGCCTCCTGAAGGGATTTTGATAAATGCAGGAAATCGCCAACCAAAATGAACCTTCTACCAGAGCAACCATGTTATTTTGGGGAAGCCTATTTGATTTTGAGTTCTGACATATACAGTTTGTATGTGATAACTATTTATAAGATGCATACTTTCAGTTTTTCCGAACTCACTTCACTCGCTCATAAGAGGGAGGCTTGTGCTGCTGGTGCTGCCTCTTAAATATAACAACTCCGACTAAGCTGTTTACATTTTGAAAGATTGCTCAGAAAACCAGGTGTGTTAATCGGCAAATGCTTACTTCAATTATGACCTTACGCAGATTGAGATAAACAGAGGAAGGTGTTTACATGACTAATGCCATCCTCGGCCTACTGCCATAATCACTTCAATATCCTATTATTAGTGTGTATGTAACCTAACGTAGCAGGCAATGAAAGATGCCTGAGCGGAGTCCACACTTCTGTTTTTCAGGGGACGCATTTGCGTTCTGCATTCGCTTTTGTGTATTTGTACTTGCATAAGGTGAGTGTGCATGTGGACATTTGCTAAGGGGGGGTTTGTAAAAATTCTGGAGTTTTGTCCATCTGCTGTGGAATGTGAGCGTGGTCTCCATGACCACGGCGCCGTGTCCTCCTTCCGGCTCACATCCGCAGGGTGCACTGAGCTCGCCCAGACACAGGCAGCCCAACCAAGTGTGCCATCATAGCGACAGATCATTGATTTATATGAGCTATTTAAAAATCCATTAAGTTATTTATCTATCTTCAGTATTCAGTATCAGGTCCCCTGTCTCTGGAACTAGGTTATGTCCTGAGTGGGTACGGAAAGGCAGTAAGTAGTGTGTGTGTGTGTGTGTGTGTGTGTGTGTGGGCGGGCGGGGCGGGGGGGGGGGGGGGGGGGGGCATATAGACAGACAGTCTTTGAAGGTTTTGGCAGGCTCTTGAAGGAAGTGTTGTTTAAATGTTTTTGTCTGCATGTGAGTGGGTGAGGGGGGATTTGTGTGAATACAGTGGAAAGTGTGTGTGAGTGTGTTGGGGGGTGGGGGAAGGGGGGTAGAAGTTAGTCATGTTGTAATGGGGGATGGTTTGCTGCAGGAATTCTGGTTCACTCTTTCAGGACATCAGTTTCTTCTTCAGCTCACACACACACACACACACACACACACACACACACACACACACAAATACAGTCACCTTAGCCGACCTTGACTGTTTCCACTGTGTTAGACCTGGACTTTTTCCACTGTGTTAGACCGTGACTTTTTCCACTGTGTTAGACCTGGACTTTTTCTACTGTGTTAGACCTGGACTTTTTCCACTGTGTTAGACCTGGACTTTTTCTACTGTGTTAGACCTGGACTTTTTCCACTGTGTTAGACCTGGACTGTTTCCACTGTGTTAGACCTTGACTTTTTCCACTGTGTTAGACCTGGACTTTTTCCACTGTGTTAGACCTGGACTTTTTCCACTGTGTTAGACCTGGACTTTTTCCACTGTGTTAGACCTTGACTTTTTCCACTGTGTTAGACCTTGACTTTTCCCACTGTGTTAGACCTGGACTTTTCCCACTGTGTTAGACCTGGACTTTTTCCACTGTGTTAGACCTGGACTTTTTCCACTGTGTTAGACCTGGACTTTTTCCACTGTGTTAGACCTGGACTTTTTCCACTGTGTTAGACCTGGACTGTTTCCACTGTGTTAGACCTTGACTGTTTCGACTGTGTTAGACCTGGACTTTTTCCACTGTGTTAGACCTGGACTTTTTCCACTGTGTTAGACCTGGACTTTTTCCACTGTGTTAGACCTGGACTGTTTCCACTGTGTTAGACCTGGACTGTTTCCACTGTGTTAGACCTGGACTTTTTCCACTCTGTTATACCTGGACTTTTTCCACTGTGTTAGACCTGGACTTTTTCCACTGTGTTAGACCTGGACTTTTTCCACTGTGTTAGACCTGGACTTTTTCTACTGTGTTAGACCTGGACTTTTTCCACTGTGTTAGACCTGGACTGTTTCCACTGTGTTAGACCTGGACTTTTTCTACTGTGTTAGACCTGGACTTTTTCCACTGTGTTAGACCTGGACTAAACTATCTGAACCTTCATGGCCCTATGTGAAAAAGTAATTGCCCCCTAAACCTAATAACTGGTTGTGTCTGCAGGCAAGTGAGGCCTGCAGTTCTTTAGATGTTGGTATGGGTGCCTTTGTGACCTCTTGGATGAGTTTCACCACTGTTCCAAATGTTCTCCATTTGTGGATAATGTCTCTCACCGTGGTTCGCTGGAGTCCCAAAGCTTTAGAAATGGCTTTGCAACCCTTTCCAGACTGATAGATGTCAATTACTTTGTTTCTCATCTGTTCCTGAATTTCTTTTGGCCTACTTCACTTTGTCAGACAGGTTTTATTTAAGTGATTTCTTGATTCAACAGGTCTGGCAGTAATCCGACTTGGGTGTGGCTAGTGAAATTTAACTCAGCTTTCCAAAAAATTTGATTAACCACAGTAAATTCATGATTTAACAAGGGGAGGTAATTACTTTGGGGCCATGAAGGTTCAGATAGCTTTTATCCCTTAATAAATTAAATGATCACTTAAAAACTGCATTTTGTGTTTACTTTGGTTATCTTTGTGTAATATTAAAATTAGTTTGATGATCTGAAACATTTGTGTGACAAATGTGCAAAAAAATCAGAAATCTAAAAAGGGGCAAATACTTTTTCACAGCACTGTTTAATGAATCTGACTACATTTACAGATGGGCTGAGACTAGAGCACAGTAGATTGCAGTTAAGTTGACCTTGTGAGGTAGGACATAAGGAAAGAGGACACACTGATAGGCCAGGGAGAGTTGATTTAGCTCAGCCCTACTTTCCCAAGACACACACACACCCACACACACCCACCCACACACACACACACACACACACACACACACACACACACACACACACACACACACACACACACACACACACACACACACACACACACACACTGCCCCTGTTCTCCAGTGTTGCATAAGCTAACGGGAGGTAGCAGAATGATGGGAAGTTTTTGAATTCCTTTCTGTTTCAGTGTTCCAAATTCTTCCCTTCTGTGTGAAGAGGAAGAGTGTCTCTTAACCAATCCTTTCCTTGTTGCTCTCCTGCTTTCTTCTCGTAAATAGAACTCTGTCTGAAGTGTATTTCCTAGGTCTGCTGCCCTCTTTGTGTTTCTCCTCAGGTTTTACCTGACTAGTTGTGTTGGGTTCAGCACCCTGCTTTATCACTATGGAGAAGAGCAGCTGACCCACAGCTCTAGTAGGGGCCATAATATCAATCACCATGTTTCAGACAGCAGCAATACAGTAGGTGGTGAGGTATGTGAATTAATACAGGTGAGCTCCTTATACCACAGTTATTTTACAGCCATGAAAGTCAAGGGCAGGATCAACACAAAATCAACAAGCTCTCACACTTTCTAACAAGCTTTTGACTCTCTTCCCTAAATGTGCTCAATTTCACATCACGTGCATCTCTTGACTACATGTCACCCATCCCCCTCTCTTCCTCTCCTCTCCTCTAATTCCACGTAATGATTTAGGAACAGTGATTATTTCGACACAGTTTCCATGGAAATCACAACTATTCATGGCGGGTTCTGTGTGGAAGTTGGGCGATGTCACCCGCTTCTTTCAGACGAGCGCCTCACCCTTCACCCTGACAGAGACTTGGTGGGATGGAGGGATGGAGGGAGGGGAGAAAAAGAGGTACAATAGTATGTGCATCTGAAGCAGCTTGGACGCATCATCCTGCCAGCTTTCTCCTTCTGGTTGAAGTCGCTCGGGGTATGCTACACCCTAAACTCTGGAAATCCGCTGCGGAGTAGCTAGGTCACTCGGGGTATGGAATTCACGCAGTTATAATTTAGGATTTAGGATATAATTTAGAATACTATGAAGAGAATAAAGACTACCATCAAGTTACTATCTGTACTGTATATCATCACCACCTAAACCTATCACTCCCAAACCTTCCCCCGAACGCTCAGTCACTCACATACATACGCTCACACACTTCCCCCATCTTTCGTTCAACCACTCCTTTCCTCTTATTCTCTCTCTCTCCTAAATACTCTCTCTCTCGCCCTCCCTCTACCCCTCCTTTCACAACCCCCCCCCACCCCCCCACCCCCCCCACCCCCCCCCCACCCCCCCACCCCCCCCCCCCCACCCCCCACCCGGCCAGGCCTTCATTAGTTTCCATGGTGATAGTGGGTAGGCATTAATGCCGGCTGAGAACGGCTTCTCCCCTCCTTTGAGAGTAGCGGCAGTGGGGGCATTGTTCACCAGCGGTCTGCTGAATGGGAGAGAGGGATCAGGACAAGGGGAAAGAGAGGGGAGGAGGACAGGAGCACATTTTTGGGTATAGGGCAGTGCATTTGCAGAGTGGGGGAAGCAGAAGGAGGAGAGAGAGTAGAGCGGAGAGAGAGAGAGAGAGAGAGAGAGAGAGAGAGAGAGAGGGGCAGCGTGGTAGAAGCTTGGGCAGAGTGAGTCAGAGAGAGTGAGAGCCTGGAGAAGGAAAGTCATGCAGCCTGACTGACTGAAGAACCACACCACTACTGTATACATCCATCCAGGCTTCGCTCACAACAACCTTGTGGCTCTAAGGATATGCTGCTGGACTACAGTGGAGCCCTGTGATTAGTGTTAGTGTGTGTATGACTGGAGGAGAGTGAGCCTATAGAGGTTTCAGGGAGAGAGAGAAAACAGATGGCAGCCTGGACTTAGCTGGTGAGTTCCTAGTTCCTACTGTGTGTGGTTTGGTTTTACTATCCATGTGGGGACCAGAAGTCCTCACAAGGATAGTAAAATAAGGGACATTCTGACAAGTGGGGACATTTTTCCAGTCCCCACAAGGAAAAGGGCTATTTTAGTCTTAGGGGTTAGGTTTAGGGTTAGGGTTAGAATTAGGGTTAGGAGTTAGGGTAAGGTTAAGTTTTAGTGTTTTGTGGTTAGGGTTATAGTTAGGGTTAGGTAAAGGGGTAGGGTTAGGGAAAATAGGATTCTGAATGGGAAAATATTTTTCGGTCCCCACATGGATGTGTGTGTGTGAATGTGTGTGTGAATGTGTGTGTGGAAATGTTTGAAGACTGTAATGTATGATAAATATTTGTATGTGCTTGTATCACTGTTTACACATTCTCTGTTCTCGCTCTGAGCCTAACTCAGCCTAACTTACAGCAACTGACTGTGGCTGTACACATGCATAATGTAAGTATGTTTGTGTGAATACTGTATGTTATCTCTGAACCTCTGCCTGGGTCGAGGGGGTGTGTGGAGGGTGTATGGGATAAGAGCTGCCGGCGGAATGTGGGCTACTTCTCATAGCCTGTTGAAATATACATGTTAGTGTACATATTTTATTGAGAGACTAACATCGGGGACAGTTTATGCCGCCTTCAGCCTCCCCCACAGGTGTTATTTCAGTGAATTCTACAGTGGAGGGCTGTGTTTTGGTTTGTTACTCTCTCTTCGTTTGTTTTTAACATTCATCTATCATACTTCTGGATCATTTAGCTACAGAATCGAACCCTCGCGTTGAAAGGGTGATGTTAGCCGAGCAGTGTGGGATTGAGCGTGTGAACTACGTTAACCGTTCACATTCCTGCATGGTGTGTGTATAGTCCTGGTGCTTTGACTGATGAGGTGAGGAAGAGAGAGCCTTCCCCCTCCTCAAGTTTAGATCATTTTTGGTGCTTTTCAAGTGTAATGGCAGCAGTTTAAAATGTCCTCCTGATGACTTGACAACGCCCGGTCTATTCCATCTCAGTTAACTAGCAGATTACCCAGCCATAACAGCAAGGTAATGGACTATTACATTTACCACTATTTTTCTGGTAATACCAGCATTTGTCTATTCCCACCATCCTTCAGCCGACTTGGGGGGTGGTTGTCTTTAGTCATATGGAGTCAGAGTGTTTCCATGACGACCGGCACCAGCTGTGCGAGGCAGGGGACTGTTGTGTTCCTGTAATCAACAACCTTTTGACCTGGGATCAATCTTTGTGAATCAGGAGTAAAGCCCTCCAGGCTGTAGGACATAGAGTGGAGTCCATAATTATTGGCACCCTTGATAAAGATGTGCAAATCAGTATGTATCAAATAAATACTACTGTATACTGTATGCAATTTTTGGGGGCAAATTACATAATTTTATACTAATGCAACTGTTTATAGAAAGAGATTTTGGTTAATAAGTCATCTTTTTTAGTAAAAAAATAATTGGATTATTATAAATAAAGTCAAACAAAATGACATCTGGATTAACAAGCTACTTTTTTAAAGGAGAGGTTCACACATTTTTTACATTTATTTTCACTCTTCCTGTGATTGTAGTTGATCCCCCCCCCCCCCAAAAAAATTGTTTTTGATAGTTTGTTTAATTACAGAGAAAATTGGTAGACACATTTTTCTGTCATTACTTGCCATTGACAACAATGCATTATGAAAACGTGTCTTAAGTATGTCAGAGAAACAACACATTTCACATCAAAATCCCATTTTGAACAATGTCTCTGCACTCACGTCTTTTTCTATGTCCACTGTCTCATAAATCCATATTTTCATCTTTTTACTGTTGTTGTTGTAAACAGCATCGTTCAAACATGGATTTAGAACCACGGTTACAGATTATAACCATGATGAATATGATGATTTGAATTAACCTGTCCTTGATTGTCAGATAGTGGTTGACTGATTTCCTCTCCTTGGTACTTCCGGAAAGACGGGAGGAATAGATCGGTGGGAACAACCTTGGAGACAAGACTGCGGTGGCGCTGCCTGGCTGGCTACACCATACCACACACCCAAATACCAGGTTGAACACTCAGCATGATCAGGCTGCTGTATAACAGCTGTAATTTCCCAGGGATGGTTTATATACGGGGCACCTGGGGTCCTCCACTGGAAGGCTGGCCCTGGCATTTCCTCTCTGTCTGCAGCGTGTCATTTTAGGATTTGGCATCTGAGGGTTTAAATATTGATGGATGTCCAAAGAGGTGTTTTTGGCCCACGTCAATCTCAGGTGCCACATTTGGGAGTGTGTGTCGCAGTGTCTGTCGCAGTGTCTGTCTGAGCTTAAGAGTGTTGTTGTCATAGTAACAATAGTCCCTGGTTTCTCCCAGTCCTTGGTGAACTTTCACTCAGATTCGTTGGTGTGTTGGATTCTAAGAAGCACAAGGACAGTATGTTTACAATACAATACAATACTATATATATATATATATATATATATATATATATATATATAGTCCGTGACATTTTCTTCCATCAGAGCTTTAAAGTCAGATAGAGATACCCTCTCCTCCAGTTTGAAAGTATTTTGTAGTTTGCTCTAGGACCAAGGAGCATTATAGGAGAATGATTGTCTCCCTGTTTAAATCCTTTCCCTAGGAACTGAGAATGAGAGCACTGACTGAGAGGATTGTAGGCTGTAGGATTGTGCGGTTGTTGTTAGTTGGGAGCAAAGATATGTAAGGAGGAGTCCAAGCACTGCTTTGTACACAAATATGTAACAGTGCTTAAGCCTTCTGGTGGGAAGGGAGTGCCACTTCACCATGTTGTATAGTTCAGCATGATGGGTGAGTGGTCTTGCATTAGTGATGAACCTACTCACTCAGTGATACACTGCGTCCAGGGTACTGGTGGAGGCTCGTTTGTTTGTGTATGTGTCCATGTGTATCTGCGTGTACACTACTGGTCAAAAGTTTTAGAACACCTACTCATTCAAGGGTTTTTCTTTATTTTTACTATTTTCTACATTGTAGAATAATAGTGAAGACTTCAAAACTATAAAATAACACATATGGAATCATGTAGTAACCAAAAAAGTGTTCAACAAATCAAAATATATTTTGTATTTGAGATTTTTCAAATAGCCACCCTTTGCCTTGATGATAGCTTTGCACACTCTTGGCATTTTCTCAACCAGCTTCACCTGGAATCCTTTTCCAACAGTCTTGAAGGAGTTCCCACATATGCTGAGCACTTGTTGGTCTTGAAGGAGTTCCCACATATGCTGAGCACTTGTTGGCTGCTTTTCCTTCACTCATTGGTTCAACTCATCCCAAACCATCTCAATTTGTTTGAGGTCGGGGGATTGTGGAGGCCAGGTCATCTGATGCGGCACTCCATCACTCTCCTTCTTGGTAAAATAGCCCTTACACAGCCTGGAGGTGTGTTGGGTCATTGTCCTGTTGAAAAACAACTGATAGTCCCACTAAGCCCAAACCAGATGGGATGACGTATTGCTGCAGAATGCGGTGGTAGCCATGCTGGTTAAGTGTGTCTTGAATTCTAAATAAATCCCAGACAGTGTCACCAGCACCCCCACACCATAATACCTCCTCCTCCATGCTTTACAGTGGGAAACACACATGCGGAGATCATTCGTTCACCCACACCACGTCTCACAAAGACACGGCGGTTGGAACCAAAAATCTCAAATTTGGACATATTTCCACCGGTCTAATGTCCATTGCTTGTGTTTCTTGGCCCAAGCAAGTCTCTTCTTCTTATTGGTGTCCTTTAGTAGTGGTTTCTTTTCAGCAATTCGAAAATGAAGGCATGATTCATACAGTCTCCTCTGAACAGTTGATGTTGAGATGTGTCTGTTACTTGTACACTGACCTTCATGTCTTAAAGTAATGATGTACTGTCGTTTCTCTTTGGTTATTTGAGCTGTTCTTGCCATAATATGGACTTGCCATAATATAAACTTTTTAGAAGGCACACCTGTTAATTTAAATGCATTCCAGGTGACTACCTCATGAAGCTGGTTGAGAGAATGCCAAGAGTGTGCAAAGCTGTCATCAAGGCAAAGGATGGCTATTTGAAGAATCTCAAATATAAAATATATTTTGATTTGTTTAGTACTTTGTTGGTTACTACATGATTCCATATGTGTTATTTCATAGTTTTGTTTGTGTTCACTATTATTCTACAATGAAAAAAATAGTAAAAAATATAGTAAAACCCTTGAATGAGTAGGTGTTCTAAAACTTTTGATCAGTAGTGTATGTCCGTGTTCATTATAGTATGTGTGTGGGTTTGTTCATTATAGTATGTCTGTGGGTTTGTTCATTATAGTATGTCTGTGAGTTTGTTCATTATAGTATGTGTGGGTTTGTTCATTATAGTATGTGTGTGGGTTTGTTCATTATAGTATGTCTGTGGGTTTGTTCATTATAGTATGTCTGTGAGTTTGTTCATTATAGTATGTGTGGGTTTGTTCATTATAGTATGTCTGTGGGTTTGTTCATTATAGTATGTGTGTGTGTTCCAGCAGGATTGATTAGCCAGTCTGTAAGTGTTAGGGGCACTCTCTAGTGAAGCATGCGTGTTGTGTCTAGGAGAATCTTTAGCATCAGAGAGGGGGAACAATCACACACACACACACACACACACACACACACACACACACACACACACACACACACACACACACACACACACACACACACACACCACACACTGCCTTCATCTAAATAAAAGAGCAGAGCAGTGTACATGTGTGTTTGTTTGAGAGCCAAGTCAATGTAGTTCTAGCAACCAGGAGGATCTTTAACATCTCCTACCTTTAGGGCTGACCCCATTTAGTCCACTGGTCGATTGTTTGGTCCATAGGCTGTTGGTCGACCAATATTTTTTTAGTTGAGCAGTCTAAAATATATATTTCTTTTTTATAGCACATGAGACACCTGTCTGATTCACACACGTCTCAGTGGACTAATCCATTGTGGAGGCCGCAGGGATGGCACACCAGTATCACCAGTAGTACATTTACCCTTATTTACCATCATTTATCATCTACAATGATGGTTTGGTTACGGTCATTTCTGTTAATGCATTCAATACATTATTATTCCAGTCTTTTACACTTCTCGTTGTTGGATTGGACACATTGTTGGCAGAATGCACAACTTAGGCTACACTTGTGAGGAACAAGGTTTAGTTTATTTAATTCCATGTAGGAGTTGTCCATTTATTAATTGTCGTTTGTAGCGCTCCTTTCAATGTTGAGTAAGGACGTGCACCTGATAATACATAGAAGTAGGCCTAGGCTACCTGGCCTGCATGCAAATGTAGGCCTATAAATACTCCCATTTGGGGATCTGATATTATTTCTGATTGTCTTAACTCACCAACACTGTGGAACTTCTCAAAGTAATTTTTTCTGTCTGTTTTCACATCCATTAAGAAAAAGAACAATTCCTCACTGTAGTCTATTTGATAACCACTCAGTGTGAAAGGAGAAAAAAATGTTAGGTCATAAAATAGGCCTACCTGATTACTTCTTATCCCTACAGCTGTGTTTGTCTGGAGCTCACTGGAGCAGGAAACTCTGAGGGCCCAGAATATTTTATATAATGATGCAAGTGTGAGCTTCAGGCCTGACCCCAGTTAATAGTTGATACAATGTTTCAAGTTCCTTCCAGACAGGCCATGTGTAGCCAATGTGATTTATAGGATATTTATTTTTATCAGGATATTTTCTACCTGCAGGCTGCAATGTTTTTATTTGTTGGCTTTATGTAAGCTATTTTTACATAGTTGGCAATGGCAGTAGAAGTTTGTTTGATAATTTTGATTAACCACATGATAATGATTTTGAGAAAACTTTATTAATAAATTAAATGGAACTGTTCCACAAAAATGTGCAAATAACAATCATAACTGGCATGCAGATGGGTAGAAATGGTAAGATAAATTGACACTTCAAATGGAAACGTTTGCCAACCCCTGATGTAGCCTATTAGGAGCAGCGTAACAGCAGGAGAATCTGCGAAGAAGAAGAGGGTCAGGTACAGGTATTTTCTTCTGGTTAGGCTATCTTGATCTCTGGCTCCCTCTTGAGTCATTTGTGTGTCTTAGTTGTTTAATCACAATGTGCTTAAAGCGTCAGACAAGCTCAGTAGCCTACATATAGTTGATTTTATTAACATTTTGACTGATCGATTGGTCGAAAGAACAGACCAATCTAGGTCGACCAAGATTTTACTTACCTCGCACCTCCTCTAGGAGGGGAGACCATTTCCCTCTCATTCTGTCTCTTGTTTTAAAGAGCTTCTTTACTTCGAAAGGAAGCAGGAGCCGCGAGGTATCACTGCTCATGCTGGAGCTGTGCCTTTGTAGTGCCCTACTCTAGTCTCCTACCAGTCTGGGGAAGAAGAAGGATGAGTTCCAGGGGCGAGTAACAGGATATTTAACGAACCCAAAGATCCCCTCTCTGCGCCGTAGGCCACGGTGTGTGTGTAAGTGTGTGTGTGTGCCTGTGCGGATGGGCGTGTGTCTGTGAGGATGTAAGACTTCAGTCCAGGCCCTCTTCACTAACAGGAGGAATTTATAAATGTTGCTTTAAAGCTGGAAACTCAGTGCTTATACTCACATATGTGTCTGTGACAGGAATAAATTCAGCTGTGATATGCTGCTTTATAGATCCACATAAATACATCACAAAGAAAGCTCCTTTTATTTCTCTCATTGACCACAAATTGTAGTTGGTGCATATGATGCTGCTGCTGGGCTCTGTTATTAGATATGCTAGTGGTTGCTACTGTTGCAAGAATAGAAATAGGGATGTGGTTATGTTTTTACCACAGCATAGGATCATTAAATGTTGTTATGGGCACCGCGTTTGTTTTGTGATGCAGTTTTCTGAAAAACTATTTTGGTTGCCTACATGAGTTTGTTTTCAGGAATTCTCTCCACTCAGACTAAAGCTCTACATACGTACATCCTCTACACTCCAAGCTTTGACCAATGCACTCTTAGTAAAAAAAGGTGCTATCTAGAACCTAAAAGGGTTCTTCAGCTTCAGAACCCTTTCTACAGGGTGTTCCACATGGAACCCAAAAGGGTTCTTCCTGGAACCAAAAAGGGTTCTCTTTTGGGGACAGACAAAGAACCCTTTTGGAACCCCTTTTTCTAAAGAATGTAGGATTCTTGTATCCCACTAATATGGTCATTTAACTTGGCAGACATTTGATATCCACACTGGTTGTACAATATGTGGTCCGTATGGAAATCAAAGCCTCTGGTGTTGTATTGCCGTATATTTACCCCCCCCCCCCCCCCCCCCACTGTAACCGTCCGCTGCCCCCCTACTGTAACTGTCCTCTGCCCCCCTACTGTAACTGCCCTCTGCCCCCCTACTGTAACTGTCCACTGCCCCCCTACTGTAATTGCCCTCTGCCCCCCCACTGTAACTGTCCTCTGCCCCCCTACTGTAACTGTCCTCTGCCCCCCTACTGTAACTGTCCTCTGCCCCCCTACTGTAACTGCCCTTTGCCCCCCCACTGTAACTGTCCTCTGCCCCCCTACTGTAACTGTCCTCTGCCCCCCCACTGTAACTGTCCTCTGCGTCCCTACTGTAACTGCCCTTTGCCCCCCCACTGTAACTGTCCTCTGCCCCCCTACTGTAACTGTCCTCTGCCTCCCTACTATAACTGTCCTCTTCCCCCCTACTGTAACTGTCCTCTGCCCCCCCACTGTAACTGTCCTCTGCCCCCCTACTGTAACTGTCCTCTGCCCCCTACTGTAACTGTCCTCTGCCCCCCTACTGTAACTGCCCTTTGCCCCCCCACTGTAACTGTCCTCTGCCCCCCTACTGTAACTGTCCTCTGCCCCCCCACTGTAACTGTCCTCTGCGTCCCTACTGTAACTGCCCTTTGCCCCCCCACTGTAACTGTCCTCTGCCCCCCTACTGTAACTGTCCTCTGCCTCCCTACTATAACTGTCCTCTTCCCCCCTACTGTAACTGTCCTCTGCCCCCTACTGTAACTGTCCTCTGTCCCCCTACTGTAACTGCCCCCCACAGGCTGTGGCAGTTGCAGGTGCCAGACAGGTGACAGGTGGTCAGGTGTGCTGTAGCCACAGGTCTGTGAAAGTGAAACACAGCCCAGGAGATCATCAATGACAATGTCACCATGATCCACTGTGGTTCCCTCTTTAGAAATCTAAAGTGGGGGCTGATTTTGCCAACGGACATATGGAATAGGATATGACTGTCATTACAGTCACCTGACCTGGCGGTTAGTTGAACAACCCCAGCCACTTTGCTGCAATATATTTACTCCACTTATGTAGTGATTTCTGTCTTTCAATAGATTCATGAATATTGCAAATACTGTACATGTGTTCAGTCACTGTAAGTTGCTGTGGATAACATCTTCTGCTAAATGAACATACTATCATACTAAATTATCTTTGATATCTGTAGCCTAGTGTGACAGACCTCTCATTAAGAGCCCACTGGCCAGGCCAGTTTCCATGATTTGACTGAGTGAACAGGAAACGGGCCCTGGCAGCTCCAGTCCCAGTTTCCTGTGGGCTTTCTAACATGCCTTAGAGTGGTGCTCTGCTATACACTGGAGTCATTAGAGAGGAAATAGGGTCCTTTATTACCCTGTCTACTCTACACCTGTGTTCTATAACCAAGGCCGTGTGTGTGTGTGTGTGTGTGTTTATTGGGAGGTTCTACTGTAACGTGTAGACTGTTGTTTGAGGTGTTAGGGGAGAAAAGGACAGTACTTCAGGGATATCACAAGACCATTATGTTTTTGTTATCATTTCAAGTACATGAGTCACCTCAAATGTTGAAACTTCCTCTCCGAGTCACACGTTATTCAGCGCGGAGTTTTGGAAACAGGAGCGGTAGTTGGCGAGAGGACTCATGCTGACGATGCAATTTAGAGGCCCAAAAGGCTGAGTGACATTTTGAAACTGGTAATGTCGTCAAATGAAAATGGCGAGTTAATGTGCAGTGACCTCTGTCTGTCTGTCTGTCTGTCTGTCTGTCTGTCTGTCTGTCTGTCTGTCTGTCTCTTCTCCACCAAACCCACCTGGTGTGGTCTGGACAGACCTAGTTGTCCTGTCCTGGGCCTCAACCCAACACCAGGCCAAGGCAGTACAGTATCTATCTTCCCCCACAGGACCGTTCTGACTGTCAACAAACAGGGTGACACTCCCCTCTACAGGATGACACCCGTCTGGTCCTATGGAGGAACCCACCACACGTGTGAAGGAAAAGAGAGGGAGGAGGGGTATGAAGCCAATCTGGAGAGAGGTTAAGGGTGAGGATGAGGGGGGAAGCTGGTCTCATCCCTCCCTGTCAGTGATAGCAGCACACTAACATAAACACACACACCAAACACACACATAATGATCTGTGTAGAGACAACATGTAAGCAGTTAGCTACTAGCTCTCTCTCTCTCTCTCTCTCTCTCTCTCTCTCTCTCCCTCCCTCCCTCCCTCCCTCCCTCTCTCTCTCTCTCTGTCTGTCTCTCGCTTCCTCTAAATTTCTCACTGCTTCCTTGTACATGTATACTGGGGCGGCATGTAGTCTAGTGGTTAGAGCGTTGGCCCAGTAAGGTTGCTAGATCAACAACAGCTGACAAGGTAAAAATCTGTCGTTCTGCCCCTGAACAGGCAGTTAACCCAATGTTCCTAGGCCGTCATTGTAAATAAGAATGTGTTCTTAACTGACTTGCCTAGTTAAATAAAGGTAAAATATCAATTTTTACAAAATACTGTAATCATAGAACAGAACACCCCTATACCTAGCAGGCTCACTCATTTGTGTAGGTGCAGTGTCAACACACACAGACACACACACACACACGCACGCACGCACGCACGCACACACACACACACACACACTTGCACACACACACACACACACACACACACACACACACACACACACTCTCTCTAGGATTGCCTCTTTAAATGCCATTTCCTGCTGCTGGTCTCTTGATAAACTGTTTCAGATTGATGATTCAGGCTGTACTAGACACAGGCCATTTGTCTAACTGTCAGTTCTGTTACATAGCTGGTAAATAGAAGTTGGGGTTTCAGTGAGATGTTATTTTGTGGCAGTGAGAGATGTCTTTAGGTTGTCTGTGACATTTTCTAAGGGGGGGTGTGTGTTTTTTCGGGCTCTTTGTGAAAGACAGTGGCTTTGTAGGGCTTTGTTTTTGGTCTCAGTAAAATATTATTGTGTAGTAAGCAGTGGGACCTTTAGCAATAACTGTAAAATGTTATGGGAGTGTAATGTTAACAATGTTAACATAAGTTATGTGTCACGGGGATATTGTGGTCTCACTCTCAGTTTAGTGTTTGGTGGCTTTGAGGACCGGGCTTAGCTGTGGAATAGTAGTAATGAACTTTTCTGAACTAAGTGTGTGTGTTTGTATGGGCATCTGTGGGTGTGTGACCAGTGGCGTTGGGTGCAGGAAGTTGGGGGGTGACCATAAATTCATTATTAACATTCCATCATCAATCAAGGAATCAGTCATGCTGTCACCTGGTTTGTTAGTCTGTCAGCTGGTCCTGCACATCATAGTGATTGGTTAAATCAGACCAGTCAAAATATGTTAAGATAATCAATCTTTTCACACTTCAGAAGCCCTTAGTCAGTAACCGATAGCATACAGAATATTGACCAATGTAATCCAGAGGGAATCAAGTCTCAGAATCTACAGAATCCTATGGAATTTCATGGATAACAAAATTAAATGATAGGCCATTTTCTCTTGGCTAGTAGTTGGTAGGGACATGACTCATGTTTACCTTAGTAGAGCCAACCTCCCTTAGTGACAGTGGACAAGGTGGGACTGCTGTCTTCCACCAGCTGTGTGTGTGTGTGTGTGTGTGTGTGTGTGTGTGTGTGTGTGTGTGTGTGTGTGTGTGTGTGTGTGTGTGTGTGTGTGTGTGTGTGTGTGTGTGTGTTCCAACGAGATGCTGTGTCTCTGTTTGGGGCTGGTAGTTCGACATTGGAGTTGTAACATTTTCACAGTGAAAGGCTCCATTGAAGGCAGGCAGGGTGCTTGGCAGGCACCAGTAGTTTCTAGAACAGTTGGTTGGTGAGGTTTGAAAAACCCCCTGCCTGTCTTCCTGTCCATCCATCCAGACTCTGTCCTAATTACCGAGTGGAGGCAGGGGAGAGGAGTCTGTCACTACTACAGTACATCCCAAGGCTACACTACTGTAATCTACCACATCCACACAGGAACACACTTTACTGTGAGAACCCATAAAACATCCTCATAAACATATATACAAGTCTTCATAAGCCATATAAACATCTTCATAGCCCATCTAAAAGTCCTCATAACCCATATATACAAGTCTTCATAACTTATATAAACGTTGTCATAACCATTTAAAGATCCTCAGAACCAATGTTGCCTCTAAACGGCGCGCTTGTCTTAAAGGGACAGGGTTGTATTTAGAGACAGGCTTGAATAAGCTAAGTAGCCAATAGGCAGAGGATAGCATAATCTCTCTGATTCGCTGTAATAATGGTATATGAATAATGATGAATTTTATTTTCTAAAATGGTTCCTTGCATCAAACAACACGACAACATTTCAGTCAACTCCTGAGTGGATAAACAGGTAAACAGACAAACAGGTGGATAAACAGATAAACAGACCAGCTTGTTTTTTTTTTCAGAAGAGTTGTGGAATGTAGGCCTACATTGAACACTACACATTGACTGCTACTGTAGGCTGAATGATATAACAGCTATTTCCAAGTTAAAATGTTATGTTATGCATTTTCTCCATAGTTTTTGATGGTAGGCCACTCTGGTAGGCCTGCATTATTATCAAATAGCCACAGTAGTCCACTTGACCACTGTTAAAACGGTAACTTAGAGCAGGTACAGCCTCAGTCTTCACAGTAAATGCGTGTCAGAAGTTGCACAGAATTTTCACAACGTTCAAGTTTGCACTCAGCAGACCTAAAAAATCTGCTCAGTGACGAAAACAATTACAGGGAGCATTGCTCATAACCCATATAAAAGTTATCATAACCCATATCAATACCTAATAACCCATATCAATATCTCATAATATAACCCATATCAATACCTCGTAACCCATATCAAAGTCCTCTTATTCCTTATAAAAGTCCCCATACCCCATATAGAAGTCATCATAACCCATATCAAAGTTATCATAACCCATATCAATACCCAATTACCCATATCAATATCTCATAATATAACCCATATCAATACCTCGTAACCCATATAAAAGTCCTCATACCCCATAAAAAAAGTCCTCTTACCCAATATAAAAGTCACCATAACCCTTATGAAAGTCCTCATAAACACAGACTTTGTCACAGATGACTCCTTATTCCCCAGAATACTTTTAAACTTCTAAAAGTAGCACACTAACAGGGTCATTTGACATATATCCTTAGTCATGCAGTATGTGACTGGTCAAAAGTAGTGCACCATATGCAGCACTGGGTGTCTTCCTGGTGTAGCCTACAGTACACCAGTCAGCTGTTGGAGAAGCAGACCCAGATAAAGGGCTAGTATCCAGTCCCAGTGATATCCATCCAGTCACATGGTTGGTGAGCAACATGCATGATGATGATTTATCTCTGTTTTCAACCACACACTGTTTTCCTCTTAACATCATCAGCTAGTGCAAGCAACAGGGGCCTCACTGAACGGTCTCAGTGCTCTGATATTACAACAGGTATGGTAGGGGTGAGTGTGTTAGGCTGCAGTGATGGCCTTTAGTCACTGTTGAAGAGGATGAGATTGCCACAGTGGATGTGTAACCCCTCCTACGCTTGACCTCCGCACCACACCACACGAACAGTACACTGACTCAGCTCTATTTTTACACTCTATCCCCCTGAGATGGAGCCTTTCAGTGTGTGTACATGTATTTATTATGGATCCCCATTTGCTGCTGCAGCTACTCTACCTGGCAGTTTATACAATTTTAAAGCATTACAATACATTCACAGATTTCACAACAAACTGTCTGCCCTCAGGCCCCACATACAGTGCCTTGCGAAAGTATTCGGCCCCCTTGAACTTTGCGACCTTTTGCCACATTTCAGGCTTCAAACATAAAGATATAAAACTGTATTTTTTTGTAAAGAATCAACAACAAGTGGGACACAATCATGAAGTGGAACGACATTTATTTGATATTTCAAACTTTTTTAACAAATCAAAAACTGAAAAATTGGGCGTGCAAAATTATTCAGCCCCCTTAAGTTAATACTTTGTAGCGCCACCTTTTGCTGCGATTACAGCTGTAAGTCGCTTGGGGTATGTCTCTATCAGTTTTGCACATCGAGAGACTGACATTTTTTCCCATTCCTCCTTGCAAAACAGCTCGAGCTCAGTGAGGTTGGATGGAGAGCATTTGTGAACAGCAGTTTTCAGTTCTTTCCACAGATTCTCGATTGGATTCAGGTCTGGACTTTGACTTGGCCATTCTAACACCTGGATATGTTTATTTTTGAACCATTCCATTGTAGATTTTGCTTTATGTTTTGGATTATTGTCTTGTTGGAAGACAAATCTCCGTCCCAGTCTCAGGTCTTTTGCAGACTCCATCAGGTTTTCTTCCAGAATGGTCCTGTATTTGGCGCCATCCATCTTCCCATCAATTTTAACCATCTTCCCTGTCCCTGCTGAAGAAAAGCAGGCCCAAACTATGATGCTGCCACCACCATGTTTGACAGTGGGGATGGTGTGTTCAGATGTGTTGCTTTTACGCCAAACATAACGTTTTGCATTGTTGCCAAAAAGTTCAATTTTGGTTTCATCTGACCAGAGCACCTTCTTCCACATGTTTGGTGTGTCTCCCAGGTGGCTTGTGGCAAACTTTAAACGACACTTTTTATGGATATCTTTAAGAAATGGCTTTCTTCTTGCCACTCTTCCATAAAGGCCAGATTTGTGCAATATACGACTGATTGTTGTCCTATGGACAGAGTCTCCCACCTCAGCTGTAGATCTCTGCAGTTCATCCAGAGTGATCATGGGCCTCTTGGCTGCATCTCTGATCAGTCTTCTCCTTGTATGAGCTGAAAGTTTAGAGGGACGGCTAGGTCTTGGTAGATTTGCAGTGGTCTGATACTCCCTCCATTTCAATATTATCGCTTGCACAGTGCTCCTTGGGATGTTTAAAGCTTGGGAAATCTTTTTGTATCCAAATCCGGCTTTAAACTTCTTCACAACAGTATCTCGGACCTGCCTGGTGTGTTCCTTGTTCTTCATGATGCTCTCTGCGCTTTTAACGGACCTCTGAGACTATCACAGTGCAGGTGCATTTATACGGAGACTTGATTACACACAGGTGGATTGTATTTATCATCATTAGTCATTTAGGTCAACATTGGATCATTCAGAGATCCTCACTGAACTTCTGGAGAGAGTTTGCTGCACTGAAAGTAAAGGGGCTGAATCATTTTGCACGCCCAATTTTTCAGTTTTTGAAAATATCCAATAAATGTCGTTCCACTTCATGATTGTGTCCCACTTGTTGTTGATTCTTCACAAAAAAATACAGTTTTATATCTTTATGTTTGAAGCCTGAAATGTGGCAAAAGGTCGCAAAGTTCAAGGGGGCCGAATACTTTCGCAAGGCACTGTATCTATAGTACAAAATCCATGTGTATGTGTGTGTATAGTGCGTATGTTTTCGTGTGCGTGTATGCATGTGTCTGTGTCTATGTTTGTGTTGCTTCACAGTCCTCACTGTTCCATTAGGTGTATTTTCATCTGTTTTTTAAATAAAATTTTACTGCTTGCATCAGTTACTTGATGTGGAATAGAGTTCCAAGTAGTCATGGCTATGTGTGCACCTCCCATAGTCTGTTCTGGACTTGGGGACTGTGAAGAGACCTCTTGAGGCATGTCTTGTGGGGTATGCATGGGTGTCCGAGCTGTGCGCCAGAAGTTCATGAAGTCAAGTAGTGATAAGTAGTCAAGTCATAATTTAGTTATGAAAGACAAGCATTGTAATTTAGATTTCCGTAAAGTGAGTGTCAGATATACTTGGATGTGTAGTGTCAGGGTTTGTTGCCGGCATGCCATGCCTAGGTCTGCTACACTTGCCTATGAAAAAATCAATGGCAATACAATGGTTTTGTGATGAATGAGCCGTCTGATTCAATGAATGATGGAGCTGAGTTTGCATTTTTCCCCCAAAAATGTCATTTAAGGTGGTCCAACGATTTTTACTATCATTCTTTATGTCATTTATCTTTGTTTCAAAGTGTAGTTTCTTCTTCTTTTTATTCAGTTTAGTCACATGATATCTCAATTTGCAATACGTTTGCCAGTCGTTTGTGCAGCCAGACTTATTTGCCATTCCTTTTTGCCTCATCCCTCTCAACTAGAGATGCACCGATATGCCACTTTTGACCAATACCGATATCCGATATTTTCCTTGACAAAAGAAATTGATACCAATAACTGATATTTAACATTTTTGTGGCCTTTTAAGCGTTCTAGTACAGTTAAATAGTTAACACACACACGTGGACACAGCGGTCTAAGGCACTGCATCTCAGTGCAAGAGGCGTCACTACAGTCCCTGGTTCGAATCCAGACTGTATCACATCTGGCAGTGACTGGGAGTCCCATAGGGCGGCACACAAATGGCCCAGCATCGTCCGGGTTTGGCCGGGGTAGGCCGTCATTGTAAATAAGAATTTGTTCTTAACTGACATGCCTAGTTAAATTAAGGTTACACACACACCACACTGACCCAAAGTTATTTTGTCGGTATTTACGTATGTCCCCATTACCAGTAAAGCATAATCAAAACCTATTACTTTCACTTACTGCTGTGCTGTTTCGTTGTTCATTTGTTCAGTCGTTTCATTCTCAACCAGGATTTCTATGGAACGCCGTTTGGGTCTTTGCATGTCAAGAAAGATACACGTCAAATAACACTATTTGACGTGTCAGATAAGCTTGTTGACCAATCAGGACCTGAATATGACTGCACATAATAATTGAACGCGTTCATACATTTTTTACATAGTTATTACACATTGATTACACTATCACTCGTATTTCATATGTCACAACGATTCATCGATACGTATGCTACTGTATGATGCTAGTAAAGTTGTCTCGAAATAAAGCTAGCTAGTTCATGGATGCAAACAATATTCTTCCCCAAAAACATTACAAAACAACATAATATTTTTCAGTAGCTATAATTAGCTAGCTGTCATCATCTAAAATAACTCTAATTTATAAGACATTTGATTAATGGTGGTCGGACCCATCTATGTGAAGCTAGCCACAATAAGGATTAGCCACAATGCGTTTAGCCTTCAAAATAAAAGTATGTCATTGACAGTGATGCAAATGAATACAAACAGTAGAATTATGACATAATTGAATAGATCATGCTAAACGAGGTTGGAATGTTGTTATATAAAATCAACAAAAGACAATTATCTGTTCACAATCACACTGGATGTATTATACATTGGGGGCATACTTCCGAGCTGGTCACGGTTGCACCTCTGCCACGCTCAAGGTCCTAAATGATATCATAACCGCCATCGATAAAAGACATTACTGTGCAGCCGTATTCATCGACCTGGCCAAGGCTTTCGACTCTGTCAATCACCACATTCTTATTGGCTCAACAGCCTTGGTTTCTCAAATGATTGCCTCGCCTGGTTCCCCAACTACTTCTCAGATAGAGTTCAGTGTGTCAAATCGGAGGGCCTGTTGTCCGGACCTCTGGCAGTCTCTATGGGTGTGCCACACGGTTCAATTCTCGGGCCGACTCTCTTCTCTGTATATATCAATGATGTCGCTCTTGCTGCGGGTGATTCTCTGATCCACCTCTACGCAGACGACACCATTCTGTATACTTCTGGCCCTTCTTTGGGCACTGTGTTAACAAACCTCCAAACGAGCTTCAACACCATAAAAAACTCCTTCTGTGGCCTCCAACTGCTCTTAAATGCTAGTAAAATTAAATGCATGCTCTTCAACCGATTTCTGTCCACACCTGCCCTCCCAACTAGCATCACTACTCTGGACGGTTATGACTTAGAATATGTGGACAACTACAAATACCTAGGTGTCTGGCTAGACTGTAAACTCTCCTTCCAGAGTCACATTAAGCATCTCCAATCCAAAATTAAATCTAGAATCGGCTTCCTATTTCGCAACAAAGGCTCCTTCACTCATGCTGCCAAACATACCCTCGTAAAACTGACTATCCTACCGATCCTTGACTTCGGTGATGTAATTTACAAAATAGCCTCCAACACTCTACTCAGCAAATTGGATGCAGTCTATCACAGTGCCATCCGTTTTGTCACCAAAGCCCCATATACTACCCACCAATGCGACCTGTTTGCTCTTGTTGGCTGGTCCTCGCTACATATTCATCGCCAAACCCACTGACTCCAGGTCATCAATAATTCTTTGCCTGGTAAAGCTTCGCCTTATCTCAGCTCACTGGTCACCATAGCAATACCCACCCGTAGCACGCGCTCCAGCAGGTATATTTCACTGGTCATCCCCAAAGCCAACACCTCCTTTGGCCGCCTTTCCTTCCAGTTCTCTGCTGCCAATGACTGGAACGAATTGCAAAAATCACTGAAGTTGGAGACTTATATCTCCTTCACTAACTTTATTAGCATCAGCTGTCAAAGCAGCTTACCGATCGCTGCAGCTGTACACAGCCCATCTGTAAATAGCCCATCCAACCAACTACCTACCTCATCCCCATATTTGTTTTTGTTTTTCTGCTCTTTTGCACACCAGTATTTCTGCTTGCACATCCTCATCTGCACATCTATCACTCCAGTGTAAATTGCTAAATTGTAATTACTTCACCACTATTGGCCTATATATTGCCTTACCTCCTTAATTTGCACACACTGTATATAGATTTTTCTACTGTGTTATTGACTGTCTGTTTGTTTATCCCATGTGTAACTCTGTGTTGTTTTTGTCGCACTTCTTTGCTTTATCTTGGCCAGATTGCAGTTGTAAATGAGAACTTGTTCTCAACCTGGTTAAATAAAGGTAAAAATATATATTTTTTAAAATAAAATACTTATTGCGTTGGGGGCATACTTATGTCACTGTACAGCCTTACCTATAAATTGTGGATCAATGACATGGGGTATCAGTCTACTCAGTGACACCCAGAGAACATTAGTGTCGTAGCTCTTATAGCAGGACTCGGAAATAACTGTGATTTGAGCCACATTTATTGTAAACCTTATTGTAAAATAGTGTATTCAACACTATTCCCGAGGAAAAACAATACTGTGTGGGTGATTTGGAGTCTGATAACTCTGAGGAGGTTGTTGGGAAAAAACATCTTCGGTATTGAGTAGACTGATACCCCATTTGATTGATCCCCAATCCTTAGGAAAAGCTGTACAGTGCAATATGAATGTCAATACACACAATAGGCTGACTGGGGAGGTGATTTCACACAGTCACAATCCTGCGATAGAGCTACAACGCTAATATTTGCGTAAACTCTTCACAGTTGTGTTCTGTGGGTGTCACCGAGTAGACTGATACCCCGTTTCATTGCTTCACATTCCAACCTTGTTTAACATTATCTAGTCTAAATATGGCATGATTCCATTGTGACCTTCTGCATCACTTTCAAAGAGGTAATTTATTTTGAAGGCAAACCTCAAATTCCAGTATTGTCCCTAATCCTTATTGTGGCTAGCTTCACAACACATAACCCAGTCCGGTCGAGCCTCACTAGCCAGATGAAGCTAGTTGGCTGCTTATAACGTTAGCTTTAGGCATCAGGGTTAAGTAGCTGGCTAGCTATTTATTTTCATGAACTGAAGTTCAATTTCAATAGGCGAACAACAAGTGGCTACCTAGCTAATACTTACTCAAATCATTCCTAAATCATTGCTAAGAATAATGAAAATGACTGCAGTTTCTACTGGTCATTGTTTTCAGGCTGGTTGTATTGTTGCTAGCTAGGTACTTTCGTGTCTTTGGCTATGCCGGATTAAGTGATATGACATGTTATTCTATAAAATCCTTTCTCTGTAATTAATATTACCTGATTAAACTAATCACGTAACTGTAATTAACTAGAAAGTCAGGGCACCACAAAATCATTTTTATAGAGCTGTTATCTTCCGAATAAACTCTTAAAGACCTAGTAATATTTTACATCAATAGCAGTCAATATTAATCGTCACCTTATTTCAGTCTCATCTGAAAGTTGTAAATTCTTGATTATCTTCACGAACCCTGGTTAACAAGTTGAATCAGCAATACAAACCTAGGTTTAATTATTTATTTACTAAATACCTAAATAATCACACAGAATTACATATACACAGAATGCAAATTGTGTCATTCAGAAAATTTCCCTGGTGGACGGAGCCGACATGACGGCTGGTTACACAAAGGAAAGGGGGTTGGGTTTGAGTGAAAGAGCGGGAAGACTGAGGAACAAAGGGAAAAGCTATGCTATTGTAAATACAGTATCTTATGCATTCTAAATTACCGCCCATTTGGAAAAGGAAAATGCAATAAATATTTTCTCTGAGCTGCGCTTCGGTAGGTTGGTCGTAGATGCTGTCCGTGTTGCCCAACAGAGATCTTCCTGTCCTCTGAAGAATGTCTCTGGTGGTAAACTGGATACGTTGTAGTTTTGTCGTTGTGTATTAGACTGGATCCGTCGTCCGTCCTTTCCTAGCCCACGTTTACAGCGGCCGCTGCTAACTCAACGGCTAGGAGGTATCACTTCTGTAGTGAATAAGAGTTCAAAGTGCATACCATTCGCAACCAAAGCTCACGCTGAGGTTGGCGTAATCTTGTAGTTGACATGTTAGTCCTTTTAATGTCGGACCGTCATCCTCACGTCCTCGGAACAGGAGGTTACATTTTTGTCAAGGGCTTTATATAGTGGTAGGAGAGAGGGCATCTTTCATAGTTTACAACCAATGTCTCTTCACATGGGCGGGCCACTGAGTGAGCAGAGCTTTATCCTTATGAAAACCCAATTCTCTCATTTGGAAGCTAAAATTCCATTTAATCTTTTCACAAATAGTTTCATATTTAAACATTTAAATTGCGCAACAATTCCATGTGAATCTGGTAACTATAATGTGTAGACTTTCCAGGATACAGTTTATGTAATCTTATCATTAAAAGAATGTCTCAGATGACAACCGAACTGACATCTTATTCATTAAGTACCAACGCATATTTTCAACTGGTTGGATTACCGAAATATGGTCCCTTTCCCCCCACCTTTCGATGTTCCCTGACTCTCTATGTTGAACAAAGGCTTTTCAAGAGTCCTTCAGTAGAGTCAAGAGAGGAAAGGGATAAAGGTATTTATGGGGGTTCATAAACCTTACCCACAAGCCAACGTCATGACAGTACCAAGCTAAAGCTAACTAGCTACCCCAGAGGTTGCGGTCAAACAAATGCTTTATTACCAACGCAGTATTGTAAACACATCGTTCGTTGCCGGTGTTTGTGTTAAGGGAATTTTTATCAATAATGACTAATTATGTATACATTTCAATCAGGACTGACTAATCAGAATATTATTATGTTACTGTATATGTACTAATCAGAATACTATTATGTTACTGTGTATGTATGAATTTTCTTTTTAATCCTAGTACTGAATATAATGTGTGTAAATATAATCAAGAATTAGAACAATGACTGTCTGTACCTTGGTAGAAATGAATGAACTTATAGCCAGACTGGCTAGAATGCTTATCTACACTGGCTGGTCTTGGCTCGATCATAAATTATCTTAATAGGGAGAGACAATGTGAGAACCATACAGCCATTGTACTGGAGCGGAGATGAGACGGGCTAATACTAAAAACTAATGACGTCATTTTCAGTTTATAACATGTGGTAAAATGTGTAATGGGCAGTACTCTCGTGAATAAACGCTGCTGATTGACTTTAAGACTGGGCTCTGTCCATTTTATACAGAGTCATACAAATTCTTATGAATTGACAGAGTGTTTAATTTTAATTGGGTATTAAAACAGAGGAATTTAATTCCTGTAACAGTTTGCTTGTTTGCAGACTTTTTAGTACAGCTTTGGCAGTGCTACTGATAGTAGTGAAGGCTCTTGGCTTGCACAAACAAATTCAGAACACATAACATTCTATAATAGAACTGTGTTATTTGACTTGCCAAATGAAAGCTTATTTATCGTGTCAAATAGTGTTATTTGACGTGTATCTTTTTGACACGCAAAGACCCAAACGATGTTCCATAGTATGTTGTGAAGCTAATAGCAGTGACGCTATTACTGTGTAACTCCGGTAGGGAAACATCTGAAAAATAGCGCACTTGGTAGTGTGTACCGGTGCTCGACCAGTTGGCGAAAGCCAACATCACCCACGACAAAGAACAGTTGATTGTCAAGGGCAATGAATTCCATTATCTTGTCATTAATGACTGCTCGAATTGTTGACTGCTCGATCCACACAGCAGACCTTGTGGGCTAGGTTAGGAATGCTGTGTTGCACATGTAGCACAACATTTTACGTGGCGTCATTACGTCATATACGTCATATAGGTATGCACATCAGCTTTGACATCGGTTTTGCACATCGGGTGCTAAACTAGACATCGGGCTGATAACGGTGTTGGAATTTTTAGCTAATATCGCCCGATTTCGATATGTTCACCGATATATCATGCATCCCGACTCTCAAACATACAAGTTTTCAATTCCTCATCAATCCACAGGAATTGAACAGTTTTTACAGTCCTTTTCTTAATGGGTGCATGCTTATTAGTAACTGGAATACGCAATTTCATAAATGTGTCAAGTGCAGCGTCTGTTTGCTTATACACTATATTATGCCCAGCTTTTGGGACTTTGGTTTTCCTAGATATGGCTACTACATTGTGAACACTACATCCAATGGATCTGGATACTGCTTTCAAGCTCATTTCTGCAGCATTAGTAAAGATGTGGTCAATTTAAAAAATCGAATCAAATACATTTTATTGTCACATGCGCCTGTTATACAACAGGTATATACAACCTTACAGTTAAATGCTTACTTACAAGTCCTTAACCAACAATGTTAAGTAAAAATAAGGAAATAGAAAATTAAAGTTACAAATAATTAAACAGCAGCAGTAAAATAACAAGCGAGGCTATATACAGGGGGTAGCGGTACAGAGTCAATGTGTGGGGGCACTGGTTAGTCGAGGAAATTGAGGTAATATATACATGTAGGTAGAGTTAAAGTGATTATGCATAGATAATAAACAGAGAATAGCAGCAGTGTAAAAGAGAAGTCTGGGTAGCCCTTTTATTAGCTGTTCAGGAGTCTTATGGCTTGAAAGTAGAAGCTGTTAAGAAGCCTTTTGGACCTCAACTTGGCGCTCCGGTACCGCTTGCCGTGCGGTAGCAGAAAGAACAGTCTATGACTAGGGTGGCTGGAGTCTTTGACAATTTTTAGGGCTTTCCTCTGACACCGCCTGATATAGAGGTCCTGGATGGCAGGAAGCTTGGCCCCAGTGATGTACTGTACTGTACCTGAGGGGCAATAGGCTTTGTCGTGTCCTCTTCACGACTTTCTTAGTGTGTTTGGACCGTGATAGTTTGTTTGTGATGTGGACACCAAGGAACTTGAAGCTCTCAACCTGTTCCACTACAGCCCTGACGATGATAATGGGGGCGTACTCGGTCCTCCTTTTCCTGTAGTCCACAATCATCTCCTTTGTCTTGATCACTTTGAGGGAGAGGTTGTTGCCCTGACACCACATGGCCAGGTCTCTGACCTCCTCCCTATAGGCTGTCTCATCGTCGCCGCTGATCAGGCCTTCCACTGTTGTGTCATCGGCAAACTTGATGATGGTGTTGGAGTCGTGTTTGGCCATTCAATCATGAGTAAGCAGTGAGTACAGGAGGGGACTGAGCACGGACCACTGGGGGGCCCCCGTGTTTAGGATCAGCGTGGCGGATGTGTTGTTCCCTACCCTTACCATCTCATGGTCGGCCCGTCAGGAAGTCCAGGATCCAGTTGCAGAGGGAGGTGTCTAGTCCCAGGGTCCTTAGCTTAGTGATGAGCTTTGACGGCACTATGGTGTTGAACGCTGAGCTGTAGTCAATGAACATAGGTGTTCCTATTATCCAGGCGGGAAAGGGCAGTGTTTATTGCAATAGACATTGCATCATCTGTGGATCTGTTGGGGCGGTATGCAAATTGGAGTGGGTCTATGGTTTCTGGGATAATGGTGTTTATGTGAGCCATGACCAGCCTTTCAGAGCACTTCATGATATGAGTGCTACGGATCGGTAGTCATTTAGGCAGGTTACCTTAGTGTTCATGGGCACAGGGACTATGGTGGTCTACTTGAAACATGTTGGTATTACAGACTCAGTCAGGGACAGGTTGAAAATGTCAGTGAAGACACTTGCCAGTTGGTCAGAGCATGCTCACAGTACACATCCAGGTAATCCATCTGGCCCTGCGATCTTGTGAATGTTGACCTGTTTAAAGGTCTTACTCACATCAGCTACGGAGAGCGTGATCACACAGTCGTCCGGAACGGCTGGTGCTCTCATGCATGTTTCAGAGTTACTTGCCTCGAAGCGAGCATAGAAGTAGTTTAGCTTGTCTGGTAGGTTTGTGTTACTGGGCAGCTAGTGGTTTGGTCTCCCTTTGCAGTCTGTGATAGTTTGCAAGCCCTGCAACATCCGACGAGCGTTGGAGTCGGTGTAGTACGATTCAATCTTAGTCCTGTGTTGACACTTGTTTGATGGTTTGTCAGAGGGCATTGCGGGATTTCTTATAGGCTTCTGGGTTAGAGTCCCGCTCCTCAAAAGCCACAGCTTTACCCTTTAGCTCAGTGTGGATGTTGCCTGTAATCCATGGCTTATGGTTGGGGTATGTACTTACAGTCACTGTGGGGACGACATCATCGATGCACTTATTGATGAAGCCAGTGACTGATGTGGTGTACTCCTCAATATCATCAGAAGAATCCTGGAACATATTCCAGTCTGTGCTAGCAAAACAGTCCTGTAGCCTGCTTTAGTTTTTGCTTGTAAGCAGAAATCATGAGGATACAATTATGGTCAGATTTGCCAAAAGGAGGGCGAGGGAGAGCTTTGTACACGTCTCTGTGTGTGGAGTAAAGGTGGTCTAGAGTTTTTCTACAGCTTATCATGAGAGACTCTACCTCAGGTGAGCAAAACCTAGAGATTTCGTGCACCAGCTGTTGTTTACAAATATGCATAGGCTGCCTCCCCTTGTCTTACCAGAGGCCGCTGTTCTATACTGCCGAAAAAGCTTAAAACCTGCCAGCTGTATGTTAATCATGTCTTTATTCAGCCATGACTCAGTGAAACATAATATATTACAGTTTTTAATGTCCCGTTGGTAAGATTTACGTGCTCGTAGTTTGTCTATTTTATAATCGATTGATTGTAAGTTGGCTAATAGGACCTATGGTAAAGATAGATTACCCTCTCAGCGACGGATCCTTACAAGGCACCCGTACCGTCGTCCACATTACCTCCGTCTTTTCCTCTTGCGAATGACGGTTATGAGGGCCTTGTAAGGTGTCTGGAGTAAATCCTTCCTGTCCGACTCGTTGAAGAAGAAGAATTCCTCCAGTACGGGGTGAGTAATCGCTGTCCTGATATCAAGAAGCTCTTTTCGGTCATAAGACACAGTGGCAGAAACGTTATTTACAAAACAAGTTACAAAAAACGTGGAAAAACATACAATTGGTTACGGAATCGTAAAACAGCAGCCATCTCCTTCTGCGACATTGAATGTTGATGATTTCATTCCTGTGCTGTTTGTAACTACCCTGGTACAGTAGGTTGACTGATAAGCTGAACCAGTTTGCAGGCACTGGTTACAGTTTGAAGCTTTTTCTTGAGTGGGCACCAGTCAATATTTAAATCACACAGAAAATATACATCTATGTTGATATCACATACACATACATTAACAATAATTTGACACATGTTATCCAGATACTGACTGTTAGCACTCTCTAACAGCTTCCCACCAGAATGGGCTTTAGGTGAGGCAGATGAACCTGCAGCCATACTACTTCAACAGTATTTAACATGAGATCCTCTCTAAGCTTTATAGGAATGTGGTTCTGGTTATAAATAGCAACACCTCCACCATTGGCATTTCTATCTTTTCTGTAAATATTATAACCTTGTATTGCTACCACTGTATCATCAAAGGTATTATGTAAGTAAGTACTAGCAAGTTATTGATTTCAGGAACCTTGTTTCTTTATTTAACTAGGCAAGTCAGTTAAGAACAAATTCTTATTTACAATGACAGCCTAGGAACATTGGGTTAACTGCCTTGTTCAGGGGCAGAACAACAGATTTTTACCTTGTCAGCTCAGGGATTCGATCTAGCAACCTTTCGGTTACTGGCCCAACACGCTATCCACTAGGCTACTTGCCACCCCTCAAAGTTACACATTCTTACGCTACATATGTTAACATGGGCTATTTTGAGCAGATATTTTGGGCCTGATATGATGGGTATTTTATTAGTGTCTAGCAGAGTCAATTAGGCACCCCCAGGAACGAAGGTGCAGGAAGATCAGGCACAAGGACGGCAAATCTATTAGTTGTTTCTATCCTCTCTGGGCCTCTTATTGGGAGTGTAGACTATAGACTACTTTCCGGGAGGCCGCTGTCTTCGGCTTCCATGGTTTGTTATATGCGACCATCGTTGATTGCCTTGCTCCTCTTGCTGTGCTCCTTCGACGCCGCTACCAGATGGGGGAGCTCTGGGCAACACTGGCCAGTCGGATAACGACAAACGACAAGGCGGAGATGTATCCAACAAGCATGACTGCCGTTCAGCTACATGTAAACATTTCACTCTGCGTTTTCCCCTGTTTCTTCCGTAGGCTGGCGACCTGCATGATCAAGGAAGCCACCTCAAAGCCTATAATCCTCGGCAAGCAAACAATTGCCCATTGGAACTCTTAGTGATCCGGTTTGTCCCGAAACAAAGTGTAGTAGATACAGCTCCTAAAGCGCTAGAACCGTTCATTTATTTCTCCAGACAAAGAGGGCTCCATTGCAAAACTAATTTGATACATACTTTGTTAAGCGGGATTCCGGGACAAGAAATTGCGGTCCTAGCTGTTCAAAGCTTACCACATAGTATGTAAGACTTCAGTCCATGCCCTCTACACTAACATACATGAAGCATTTTTAAAGGCTGTGAGGTTGTTACATTGTGTCTTACTGGTTGTGACAGAGTGTTGTGTTGTAGTGCCTGGTGTCTGCACACCCCATTGCTTTCCTGTATTGGTGTGAAGAAGAGGACTGCTCATTAAAGGGCAAACAGATCAAGCTTTATTTCTGTGAATAGAAGTGTTGGCTTCGGGTCAGCTCAGATGGTTAAGGCTTGGTGTTTACAGTATCTAGTCCTTCTGAAAAAGTACCTGCTGAAAAACAGCAGCATATATAGGCTGTGTGAAACTGGGCAGCTGTGATCGTATTCCCTATTCCCAGTCTCCTTGACCCACCTGCTATTTTACCAATATGGATACTCTGCCCTGTTGCCATGACGATACCCTGTTCCACTGGTTTCCCCTAGGGCAGAGGAATCCAGAGCTCACTCACTCTGGCATTGCTGAATTTAGCCTGTGACTCCAGAAGGAGGATGTCACTCTTGCATTCACTTGTCAGGCCTTGTTTGTGCTAGCTCCTCTGTGGAAGGTGAAAATTTATCATTATGGGAAGGGAAGCCCTATTTTTAACTAGCTGCCTGCTCCTTACATACTGCTTAATGTTACAGTGTGTGTGTGTGTCTGTGGGTCTGTGTGCCTTTGTCTATGTGTGCACTCTTAGAAAAAAGGGTTCCAAAAGGGTTCTTCGGCTGTCCCCATAGGAGAACACTTTTTGGTTCCAGGTAGAACCCTTTTGGTTCCATGGGTTCCAAGAGTTCTACATGGAACCAAAAGGGTTCAACCTGCAACCAAAAAGGGTTCTTCAATGTGTTCTCCAATGGGGGCAGCTGAAGAACCCGTTAAGGTTCTGGATAGCACCTTTTTCTCTAGTGTGCGTAAGTGTCTGTCTGTCTGTCTGTCTGTCTGTCTGTCTGTCTGTCTGTCTGTCTGTCTGTCTGTCAACACTCTCTTCTCACATTATTGTCTTCATGTCATGTAGAGCTCTATAATAACTACAGCTTGTCTTGAGAAGGATTCTTCCTCTCCATTTCGTTTTATCTTCCTCTGTTACTTCTCTCGTTCTCCCTTCTAAACATGCAGTGCATTTGTAAAGTAATCAGACCCCTCAACTTTTTCCACATTTTGTTACGTTACAGCCTTATTCTAAAATTAATTTAATAAAATAAAATCTGCAGCACTGAAGTTCCCCAAGAACACAGTGGCCTCCATCATTCTTAAATGGAAGAAGTTTGGAACCACCAAGACTCTTCCTAGAGCTGGCTGCTCAGCCAAACTGAGCAATCGGGGGAGAAGGGCCTTGGTCAGGGAGGTGACCAAGAACGCAATGGTCACTCTGACAGAGCTCCAGAGTTCCTCTGTGGAAATGAGAGAACCTTCCAGAAGGACAACCTTCTCTGCAGCACTCCACCAATCAGGCCATTATGGTAGAGTGGCCAGACGGAAGCCACTCCTCAGTAAAAGGCACATGACAGCCCACTTGGAGTTTGCCAAAAGCCACCTAAAGACTCTCAGACCATGAGAAACAAGATTCTCTAGTCTGATGAACTCTTTGGCCTGAATGCCAAGCGTCACGTCTGGAGGAAACCTGGCACCAGCCCTACGGTGAAGCATGGTGGCGGCAGCATCATGATGTGGGAATCTTTTTCAGCGGCAGGGACCGGGAGACTAGTCTGGATCAAGGGAAAGATGAGCAGTGCAAAGTACACAAAGATCCTTGATGAAAACCTGCTCCAGAGCACTCAGGACCTCAGACTGGGGTGAAGGTTCAACTTCCAACAGGACAACAAATGTCCTTGAGTGGCTCAGCCAGAGCCCAGACTTGAACCCGATCGAACATCTCTGGATAGACCTGAAAGTAGCTGTGCAGCGACGCTCCCCATCCAACCTGACAGAGCTTGAGAGGATCTGCAGAGAAGAATTGGAGAAACTCCCCAAATACAGGTGTGCCAAGATTGTAGCGTCATACCCAAGAAGACGTGAGGTTGTAATCGCTGCCAAATATGCTTCAACAAAGTATTGATAAGGTCTGAATATTTATGTAAATGTGTATTTCAGTTTTTAATTTTTTATACATTTGCCAAAATAAAAATAAAAACGTTTTTGCTTGGTCATTCTGGGTTATTGTGTGTAGATTGATAATGAAAAATAAATAATTTAATCAATTTTAGAATAAGGCTGTAACGTAACAAAATGGGGAAAAAGTCAAGGGGTCTGAACACTTTCCGAATGCACTGTACACTCTCTCTTTCGTTGTCCCTCTCCTTCTGTCTCACACTCTGTCCTCTCCTCTTTGTCATCCCACGAAAATCCCCCTGTCTTCATCTGTGGGAGCTAGTGAAATACTTCTACTTCATGTGTGAGCTGGGTTGATTTACCCTACTGCTGTTTCCACTGACCTGATTTAGGACTGACAGGGGCAGGATGACTTATCCCTGACCCTCTTCTTACCCCCTTCCCTATCCTCTGTAGCCCAGCTTGGGAATCCATGATACCATAGAGGAGGCTTAGAGGCATGGCTCATTCCTGGAGAACACAATCTGGGGGAGGTGCTGTTGTGTTGTTGAATCAAAGAGCAAGGAAATAAATGAATGGATGTGTAGTACTCTGGTGGTAATCTGAGGGAGGCCAGCTGCTACTGTATATGTGATTGGATCATTATCCCTCTGTATATGTATAGATAAGCCAGTGAACTTGGCACGCTGCATTATCACTCTACTGTACTCTACTGTACTGTACTCTACTGTACTGTACTCTACTGCGCTCTACCCTACTGCACTCTACTGTACTGTACTGCACTGTACTCTACTCTACTGTACTGCACTGTACTGTACTGTACTTTACTGCACTGTACTGTACTGTACTGTACTGTACTCTA